>NC_084840.1:81442016-81745016 GCF_033115175.1 Lepus europaeus | reverse complement strand
CACTGACAACTGTAGAACTAGACAAATGAATTATCAAACTCAGAAGCTTCTGCACAGCAAAAGAAGCAATCAGTGAGTTAAAAGAAATCTGAAAAATTGGGAGAAAATATTTGCAAAAATCAATCCAGTTTAAAAATGAGCAAAGGGGGGGGGGGTGGCGCTGTGGCACAGCAGGTTAACACTCTGGCTTGAAGTACCAGCATCCCATATGGGTGTCAGTTTGAGACCCAGCTGCTCCACTTCCAATCCAGCTCTCTGCTATGGCCTGGGAAAGCAGTAGAAGGTGGCCCAAGTCCTTGGGCCCCTGCACCCATGTGGGAGACCTGGAGGAAGATCCTGGTTCCTGGCTTCAGATCGGTATAGCTCTGGCCATCGCAACCAACTGGGGAGAGAACCAATGGATAGAGGACCTCTCTCTCTCTCTGTCTCTCTGCCTCTCCTCTCTTTGTGTAACTCTGACTTTCAAATAAATAAACCTTTTTAAAAAATGAGCAAAGGACCTGAATAGACAGTTCTCAAAAGTATAAATGCAAATGATCAACACACACACACACACATACGCATGCTCAATAATGTTAGCTATCAGGGAAGTGCAAATTAATTAATATCACTTCACCCCTGTCACAATGAATATTATCCAAAAAGGAGAAAGCATTAATATGCTGGTGAGGATATGGAAAAGGTAGAATTTTATACACTTTTATCAGGAGTGCACATTATACAGTCACTGTTGAAAACAATATTGAGATGTCCTAGAAATCTAGAAATAGAATTTCCATATGATTCAGTGATCCCAACACTGAGTATTATCCAAAATATTTAAACTCATGTCAAAGAGATTCTGCTCCACCATATTTATAGCAGAACTGTTCACAATAACCAAAATATGGAATCAACCAAATGTACATAAGAAGATGAATGGATAAAGAAAATGGGATATACAGTCACAATGAACTATTATTCAACTATAAAAAGAATGAAATCCTGTCATTTGTAGCAAAATGGGTACTACAAATAGAGATTATAACATTGAATGAAATAAGCCAGACTCAGAGACACAAAAACTGCTTATTCTCCTTTGCATGTGCAAGTTAGTATTAAAAGAAAAACTTATTATTAACACAGAATGTTAATTGGCAGACTTGGGCTAGGTGGAAGGGATAAAAGGAATTTGGATTAAAAAGCTCAAGAATATACCTGTGGTTCATTGTGATAAGTATAATGACATGAGATATTAATAGGGGATAAGGGGTCAGAGGTATATGGAAATTTGTAGTGTACCACAATAAACTTGAGGGAAAAAAATGTCTGTATCTGAAAATATTCTATTAGAACCTTTAAAAATCAAAGATAAATTTAAAATTCCATAAAGCCCAGAAAAAGTAAAAAAAAAAAACCTTTGCAAATGATGAATTATCAAATGAGCATAAGATATTTCTAAAAATATGTGTAAATGATGGTAGCCAAGAACAGCTGTTGTATTGTGATGGAGTTGGGGACCTCATAATAACAAAGTCAACCAAAATGGCCATGGGATTCTACTGCTAAGATTGATTTGCACTAGGATGTTAATGTACAAGTATTAATATTCACTACAATTTATAAAACAGATGAAAAAGCATGCAGATGATATGAAATAAATAAATGTTGACCACTTTGGTTTTTTATTTTTATTTTTTTGACAGGCAGAGTGGACAGTGAGAGAGAGAGACAGAGAGAAAGGTCTTCCTTTGCCATTGGTTCACCCTCCAATGGCCACTGCGGCCGGCGCGCTGCGGCCGGTGCACCACACTGATCCGAAGGCAGGAGCCAGGTGCTTCTCCTGGTCTCCCATGGGGTGCAGGGCCCAAGGACTTGGGCCATCCTCCATTGCCTTCCCTGGCCACAGCAGAGAGCTGGCCTGGAAGAGGGGCAACCGGGACAGAATGCAGTACCCCGACCGGGACTAGAACCCAGCGTGCCGGCGCCACAAGGCGAAGGATTAGCCTATTAAGCCTCGGCGCCGGCCAATGCTGATCACTTAAAAGACATGAGCAATTTTGTAGGAGCAATATAGAGTGACCAATATACATAAATGAAATTGTTGAAAACTAAACAATTACAATTATATTAAGAAGGAATATAAATTAAAGTTTTTCACAAAATTTTAAATAAAATCCACATCAAATACCAGTATAACCATGAAGTAAAAGTGTCAGTTAAACTATTGATGCTTTCAGAAATCAAAGATAAATGTCATAGTTCTGGAAAAATTCATAATTGCCAACAAATATGATACTTGGAAAGAGAGAATGACCAAATTTGCCTAAGAAGTCTCTGAAAAATTGTATGCATGAAAATTGTGAGAACAGCTTACACAATTTTGTGGCCATTGAAAGTTTCTTAAAAAAAAAAAAAAACAGCTGGGTGGCCAGTGCTATGGCACAGTGGGTTAACGCCCTGGCCTGAAAGCGCCGGCATCCCATATGGGCACTGGTTCTAGTCCCAGCTACTCCTATTCCCATCCAGCTCTCTGCTATGGCCTGGGAAAGCAGTAGAAGATGGCCCAAGTCCTTGGGCCCCTGCACCCATGTGGGAGATCCGGAAGAAGCTCCTGGCTCCTGGCTTCGGATTGGCTCACCTCCGGCCATTGTGGTCATCTGGGAAATGAACCAGCGGATGGAAGACCTCTCTCTCTGTCTCTACCTCTTTCTGTAACTCTGTCTTTCAAATAAATAATAATAATAATAAAACAGATGGCCTCAAGTTCACAGTGGTTAGATTAGCTTTAAATGGGATAACAAGGATATGCATGGGTGATTGTTAGAAGCTCAAACACACACACATAAAATAAATACATAAAAAGAGGATCCAGGTGTTATGAAATAAAATACACTGTGGCCAGGGTAAGTAACAATTATTTTCTAGAAGTAATAGCAGAATGATAAGCAGAAATGAGGGAAATTACTGAAAATGATAACAATTACCTTAAAAAAGGAAAATAAAAAAATTTTCATGAAATGTAAATCAAATGAAGATCATACACTTATCAGAGAAATCTTTTAAAAAGATGGATTTTAATCCATTCTATTGAAACTCTCATATATTAATGAGAAGTTTATAATTCCATGGAAATATAAAAAAGAAAAATGTTACCTGAAAAGAGTGAATATCATGTAGGTCTAAGATGTCTCTGAAAACACGTGTGCGTGATGGTTGCTAGCACAACTTAGAGAATTTTGATGGAGTTCATGACCTCATAATGATTACTCAACCAAGATGGCCATGAATTACAATGGCAGGATTGGATTATACTGGATATTAAAGAAAAACACAGATGGTGGTAATCTTAAAGACAATGATAAAAACATGTTTGATTTTTATGAAATAAAATATATTATGATTACTGTGAGTAGAAATGAGCAATTCAGTGAGAGCCATAATAGACAGAGAATGATATATTAGGAAAGCTGGTGAAAAATAGGCTATTATAATACATTAAAAAAGAAATATTAAGAAAATTATAATTCAAAGATTGTGCTATTTATTAGAATTATCTCAAAATATGTTACCTTTTAAATCTAGTGAAGTTTAAAGTTCCATAACAATCAGAAGTGTACTAAATCTATTACCTGGTACTTGTGAATGACTACATTGGGCAAACATGGCCCTGAGAAATTGTGTAGATAAACATCATCACGACAATTTATAGAACTTTGAGGAAGCTGATGACTCAGCTTCACAGTGTAGTACTGCCTTCAACTAAGATACTAAAGATGCTCATAAGTGATATGTCTAAATTCAAAGAAAAGAACGTTTAAAAGTGCTACACACCTTGTGATATAAAATACATTGTCATTGCTGTAAAAAGCAATCAGCAGTTTGGCCAGAACAATAATAAAGTGACAGAGATAAAGGGGAAGTTGCTGAGATGTAGCTAATTATAATTACATTTAAAAAACAACCTTTTCTGTAAATGTAAATTAAAGATGATAGTAATTAAGAGAATCTGAAAGGTTGCCAGTTTTTGTAACTAGTCTTTCACAGCTTTTTTTTTGAAAGATTCATTTATTTATTTGAAAGAGTTACACAGAGAAAGGAGAGTCAGAGAGAGAGAGAGAGAGAGAAATCGATTGTCCATCCCATCCACTGGTTAACTCCCCAGTTGGCCACAATGTGCAGGGTTGCACCAATCCTAAACGAGAAGCCAGGAGTTTCTTTCAGCTTTCCCACAGGGGCCATCTTCTACTGCTTTCCCAGGCCATACCAGAGAGCCGGATTGGAGGAAAAGCAGCCAGGACTCAAACCTGCAGCCATGTGGGATGCTGAATGTGCAGGTGGCGGCTTTACACAGTACACCACAGCGCCTGCCCCTGCCACAGTTTTAAAGCCCAAAGGTGGGACTTGGCAGTGAGGTCTTCAGCAGAGAACTCCAGACACCTGAACCTTTCCTTGGCTGTGCTGGAATCAATGACTCTGCCAAGTATGAGATGTTTACATTTCACAATAGAGGTGTTCAATTTTATGCAAATACCCCATGATTGTCCAGCAATCCAAAATGCAGCTGCTGTCAGGGAGACAAGCCCTCTGTGACCTCAGGCAGACAAAGGAGACTGGAAACACGGTGTCCATTAAGACTCTGAAATTCTGTCAATATCAATTATTCAACAACAGTCTCTTCCTATATAATTTGGGCAGTTCTCTTGCCAGCTATTACTTCTGCAAACTATTAATTTTTGATCCTCTTCCTTTTCAAGTAGAGATTCTCAGAGGAGAGTATTTGCATATTTATGAATCACAGCTCTGTTGCCAGGTGAAGTTCTGGTTACCCACAGGATGTGCAGCTTTTGCAGTAGTCTACATTTTTGGATGCATATTTATTTTTTGGCTTAGAGAAATATCAATCAAGTGTGTGTGACCCAAATTGTGAGTACATGTTCATAGCAGAAGTGAACACAGCTAAAAAACCTACACCAACAGAACTCTCTGGCACCTGGGCATGGCACACATTGGCCAGTTCTGCTCAACTTGAAGTGAGCAGAGTCTCTTGTTTCCTGGACTACAGAGTTCAACTTGATTGATTGGACCACATCCATCTCCTGCTCGTGTTTTGTTCATTCTGGACCAGTGACTCTAAAAGCCAGCAGGATTTGCAGATTTCCTTGGTGCTGCTGCTTTCTCAGAACAAACACCTTCTTGCAACTAGCTTTATAGAAAGCCCATCTCACATGAGCTCAACAAACAGACCTCACTGGGAAAGAATCCCTCCATCTAGGCCTACTTTTAGCAATGCAGTAAAACAAGTGTCTTTTATTTTTGTTTCTTTAAAGCAGCCAAAAATGGGGGTCAGCACTGTGGTGTAGCAGATAAAGCCACCACCTGCAGTGCCAGCATCCATATCATATGGACACTGGTTCCAGTCCTGGCTGCTCCACTTCCAATCCAGCTCTCTGCTATGGCCTGGGAAAGCAGTGGAAGATGGCCCAAGTCCTTGGGCCCCTGCAACCATGTGGGAGACCCAGAAGAAGTTCCTGGCTCCTGGCTTTGGATTGGCACAGCTCTGGCTGTTGCGGCCATCTGGGAAATGAACCAGTGGATGGAAGACTCTCTGCCTCTCCTTCTTTCTCTGTGTAACTCTGAATTTTAAATAAATAAATAAATCTGTAAACAATGATGTCAAAATTAACTTAATCTGCCAAGCAAGTTGGACAGCCAAGGGCAATATCTGTCTGCATTTCACTAACAGACCCTCTTCTTCCCATGGGGATGGGCATTCCTTTTAAAATGAGACAACAGGAAGAAATGTTTCAAAACTGTAACTATCTTATTTCTCAGGTGTTCACATATGCTCTACTGTCATAATACATTAACACATACATAGTACTGTCCTCTGATTTTTGAAACCCAGTTGACCTATCAATAAGAGTTAGATCCCTTCTTTTGCCCCTGATTTTCTTTCTGTAAATAGTTTTACATAACTACTTGGAAGCCTGTAGCCACTCTAACTAGGAAGCTATAAATACCTATTTTTCACTCTGATGTGCAATAGAAATGTATATATAAGTATATAACTATGAAATTATATATATATATATATGGATGCATCAAAAAGTTCATGGAAAATAAAAGAGAAGTTTATTTTGTTAAAAATTTTGTTAAACCCATGAATAATATTTTTTTTCGAATGCATTTTTCATAAACTTTTTGAAGAGCAACTTATTTGCATGAGTTTCAACATTTGGTTTTCAACTTGGGTTTCAATCAAAATAAACACATCTTTTACTTCCATTTGCCACCACCTTTTAAAACTGCCCTTGTATATGTATACATGTATTTATACATGATCCAATTTGGTCATATTCTCCCTAGAAGAATATTTTTTTTTAAATTAAACTTTTATTTAATGAATATAAATTTCCAAAGTACAGCTTATGGGTTACAATGGCTTCCCCCTCCCAAAACTTCCCTCCCACCCACAACCCTCCCCTTTCCCGCTCCCTCTCCCCTTCCAATCACATCATGATTCATTTTCAATTCTCTTTATATACAGAAGATCAGTTTAGTATATATTAAGTAAAGACTTCAACAGTTTGTCCCCACATAGCAACACATAGTGAAAAAAAAAATACTGTTGGAGTACTAGTTATAGCATTAAATAACAGTGTACAGCACATTAAAGACAGAGATCCTACATAATATTTTTTTAAAAAATTAATTAATTTTCTATGCCATTTCCAATTTAACACCAGGGTTGTTTTTTTTTTTTCATTTCCAATTATCTTTATATACAGAAGATCGATTCAGTATATAATTAGTAAAGATCACATCAGTTTGTACCCACGCAGAAACACAAAGTGTTAAGATACTGTTTCAGTACTAGTTATAGCATCACTGCACATTAGATAACACATTAAGGACAGATCCCACATGGGATGTAAGTACACAGTGACTCCTGTTGCTGACTTAACAATTTGACACTCCTGTTCATGGCGTCAGTAATCTCCCTAGGCTCTAGTCATGAGTTGCCAGGGCTATGGAAGCCTTTAGAGTTCGCTGACTTTGATCTTATTCCGATAGGGTCATAGTCAAAGTGGAAGTTCTCTCCTCCCTTCAGAGAAAGGTACCTCCTTCTTTGATGGCCCCGTTCTTTCCACTGGGATCTCACTCACAGAGATCTTTCATTTAGGTCTTCTTCTTTTTTTTCTTTTCCATGGTATCTTGGCTTTCCATGCCTACAATACTCTCATGGGCTCTTCCGCCAGATCTGAATGCCTTAAGGGCTGATTCTGAGGCCAGAGTGTTGTTTAGGACGCCTGCCATTCTATGAGTCTGCTGTGTACCCCATTTCCCATGTTGGATCTTTCTCTCTCTTTTTGATTCTATCAGTTAGTATTAGCAGACACTTGTCTTGTTTGTGTGATCCCTTTGATTCTTAGACCTATCAGAGCCATCGGTTGTGAGCTGAAATTAATCACTTGGACTAGTGAGATGACATTGGTACATGCCACCTTGATGGGATTGTATTGGAATCCCCTGGTACATTTCTAACTCCATCATTTGCGGCAAGCCAGATTGTGCATGTCCCAAATTGTACATCTCCTCCCTCTCTTATTCCCACTCTTATATTTAACAGGGATCACTTTTCAGTTAAAATTTAAACACCTAAGAATAATTGTGTGTTAATTACAGAGTTCAACCACTAGTACTAGAACAACAACAACAACAAATACTAAAAAGGATAAAGTATTACATTGTACATCTAGAGCCAGGACAAGAGCTGATCAGGTCATAGTTTCTTATAGTGTCCATTTCACTTCAACAGGTTTCCCCTTTGGTGCTCAGTTGTTGCCGATCAGGGAAAACAAATGAAATTTGTCTCTTTGGGACTGGCTTAATTCACTCAGCATCATGTTTTCCATATTACTCCATCTTGTTGCAAATGACTGGGTTTCATTGTTTCTTACTGCTGTATAGTATTCTATAGAGTACATGTCCCATAATTTCTTTATCCAGTCTACTGTTGATGGGCATTTGGGTTGGTTCCAGGTCTTAGCTATTGTGAATTGAGCTGCAATAAACACTGATGTGCAGATGGCTTTTTTATTAGCCAAATTAATTTCCTTTGGGTAAATTCTAAGGAGTGGGATGGCTGGGTTGTATGGTAGGGTTATGTTCAGGTTTCTGAGGAATCTCCAGACTGACTTCCATAGTGGCTTAACCAGTTTGCATTCCCACCAACAGTGGGTTAGTGTCCCTTTTTCCCCACATCCTCTCCAGCATCTGTTGTTGGTAGATTTCTGAATGTGAGCCATTCTCACCGGGGTGAGGTGAAACCTCATTGTGGTTTTGATTTGCATTTCTCTGATGGCTAGTGATCTTGAACATTTTTTCATGTGTCTGTTGGCCATTTGGATTTCCTGTTTTGAAAAATGTCAATTGAGGTCCTTGGCCCATCTCTTCAGTGGGTTGTTTGTTCTTGATTTCTTTGTAGATTCTGGTTATCAATCCTTTATCTGTAGTATAGTTTGCAAATATTTTTTCCCATTCTGTCTGTTGCCTCTTCACTTTCCTGACTGTTTCTTTTGAAGTACAGAAACTTCTCAATTTGATGCAATCCGAAATGTTAATTTTGGTTTTGACTGCCTGTGCTCCTGGGGTCTTTTCCAAGAAGTCTTCGCCTGTACCTATATCTTCCAGGGTTTCTCCAATGCTCTCTAATAATTTGATGGTTTCGGGTCGTAGATTTAAGTCTTTAATCCATGTTGAGTGAATTTTTGTGTAAGGTGAAAGGTATGGGTCTTGCTTCAAGCTTCTGCACGTGGAAATCCAATTTTCCCAGCACCATTTATTGAATAGGCTGTCCTTATTCCAGGGATTAGTTTTGGATCTTTGGTC
Organism: Lepus europaeus; assembly: GCF_033115175.1. Lineage (NCBI taxonomy): Eukaryota > Metazoa > Chordata > Mammalia > Lagomorpha > Leporidae > Lepus > Lepus europaeus. The sequence goes on along the minus strand of NC_084840.1, from coordinate 81,736,142 downwards.
AAATATAAGTTGGCTGTAGATGTTTGGATTGATTTCTGGTGTTTCTATTCTGTTCCATTGGTCGATCCTTCTGTTTCTGTACCAGTACCATGCTGTTTTGATAACAACTGCCCTGTAGTATGTCCTGAAATCTGGTATTGTGATGCCTCCAGCTTTGTTTTTGTTGTACAAGATTGCTTTGGCTATTCGAGGTCTTCTGTGTCTCCATATGAATTTCAGCATCATTTTTCCAGATCTGAAAAGAAGGTCTTTGGTACCTTGATTGGTATCGCATTGAATGTATAAATTGCTTTTGGGAGAATAGACATTTTGATGATATTGATTCTTCCAATCCATGAGCATGGAAGATTTCTCCATTTTTTGCTATCCTCTTCTATTTCTTTCTTTAAGGTTTTGTAGTTTTCATCGTAGAGATCTTTAACATCCTTGGTTAAGTTTATTCCAAGGTATTTGATTGTTTTTGTAGCTATTGTGAATGGCATTGATCTTAGAAGTTCTTCCTCAGCCATGGCATTGCCTGTGTATACAAAGGCTGTTGATTTTTGTGCATTGATTTTATATCCTGCTACTTTGCCAAACTCTTCGATGAGTTCCAGTAGTCTCTTAGTAGAGTTCTTTGTGTCCCCTAAATAAAGAATCATATCATCTGCAAAGAGGGATAGTTTGAGTTCTTCCTTCCCAATTTGTATCCCTTTAATTTCTTTTTCTTGCCTAATAGCTCTGGCTAGAACTTCCAGAACTATATTGAAGAGCAGTGGTGAGAGTGGGCATCCCTGTCTGGTACCAGATCTCAGCGGAAATGCTTCCAACTTTTCCCCATTCAATAGGATGTTGGCCGTGGGCTTTTCATATATTGCTTTGATTGTGTTGAGGAATGTTCCTTCCATACCCAGTTTGCTTAGAGTTTTCATCATGAAAGGGTGTTGTATTTTATCAAATGCTTTCTCTGCATCTATTGAGAGAATCATATGGTTTTTCTTCTGCAGTCTGTTAATGTAGTGTATTACATTGATTGTTTTGCGAATGTTGAGCCATCCCTGCATACCAGGGATGAATCCCACTTGGTCTGGGTGGATGACCTTTCTGATGTGTTGTTGCAATCTATTGGCCAGAATTTTATTGAGTATTTTTGCATCTATGTTCATCAGGGATATTGGTCTGTAATTCTCTTTCAATGCTGCATCTTTTTCTGGCTTAGGAATTAAGGTGATGCTGGCTTCATAGAAAGAATTTGGGAGGATTCCCTCTTTTTTGATTGTTTTGAATAGTTTGAGAAGAATTGGAGTTAGTTCTTCTCTAAATGTCTGGTAGAACTCAGCAGTGAATCCATCTGGTCCTGGGCTTTTCTTTGTTGGGAGGGCCTTTATTACTGTTTCAATTTCTGTGTCAGTTATGGGTCTGTTTAGGTTTTCTATGTCTTCCTGGCTCAATTTAGGGAGGTTGTATGTGTCCAAGAATCTGTCCATTTCTGATAGATTTCCCTGTTTGCTGGCATACAAGTCCTTGTAGTAATTTCTGATGATTCTTTTTATTTCTGTGGTGTCTGTTGTTACATTTCCCTTTTCATCCCTGATCCTATTGATTTGGGTCTTTTCTCTTCTTTTTTAGTTAATTGGGCCAATGGTGTGTCAATTTTGTTTATTTTTTCAAAAAACCAGCTCCTCGTTTGGCTGATTTTTTGTAATGTTTTTTTAGATTCAATCCTGTTGATTTCTTCTTTGATTTTAATTATTTCTCTTCTCCTACTGGGTTTGGGTTTGGTTTGCTGCAGATTTTCTAGATCCTTGAGATGACTTGAAAGCTCATCTATTTGGTGCCTTTCCAATTTCTTGATGTAGGCACCTATTGATATAAACTTTCCTCTTAACACTGCTTTTGTTGTATCCCATAGGTTTTGGTATGTTGTGCTGTTATCCTCATTTACTTCCAGAAAATTTTTGATTTCTCTTTTAATTTCTTCTATGACCCATTGTTCATTCAGGATCATGTTCTTCAATCTCCATGTGTTTGCACGTGCTCTAGGTATTCCCGAGTTGCTAATTTCCAATTTCATTCCTTTGTGGTCTGAGAAGCTGCATGGTATGATTCTAATTCTTTTGAATTTGCTGAGACTTGCTTTATGCCCTAGTATGTGGTCAATCCTAGAGAAGGTTCCATGTACTGCTGAGAAGAATGTAAAGTCCTTAGATGTAGGATGAAATGTTCTGTAGATATCTGTTAGATCCATTTGGGCTATAGTGTCATTTAAATCTACTGTCTTCTTGTTGATCTTCTGTCCTGTTGATCTGTCTATCTCTGAGAGTGGAGTATTGAAGTCCCCCAGTACTATTGTATTGGGGTCTAAGTCTCCCTTTAAGTCCCTTAACAAGTCTTTTAAATAAGCTGGTGCCCTGTAATTAGGTGCATATACATTGATGATCGTTATATCTTCCTGTTGAATGGATCCCTTAATCATTATATAGTGCCCCTCTTTGTCTCTCCTAACAGTTTTTGTGGTAAAGTTTATGTTGTCCGATATTAAGATGGCTACGCCCGCTCTTTTTTCATTTCTGTTGGCATGGTATATCTTTTTCCAGCCTTTCACTTTCAGTCTGTATGCATCATTGTTGGAAAGATGAGTTTCTTGTAAGCAGCAAAAAGATGGGTTTTGCTCTTTAACCCAATCAGCCAATTGGTGTCTTTTAACTGGACAGTTCAAGCCATTAACATTCAATGTGACTATTGAGAAGGAGTAACTTTGCCCTGTCATTTGCCAAAGATTTTTTCTAATATATGGTTTGAGACTCCTGTGATCTTTTGCTGTGTGGTTTCCTTCCTTTATCTTCTTTCATATTGGTTACAGTGTTTCTATGTTTCTGTATGTAAGACATCTTTAAGCATCTTTTGCAGGGCTGGACGAGTGGCAACAAATTCCTTCAGTTTCTGTTTGCTGTGAAAGGTCTTTATTTCACCTTCATTTACAAATGAGAGCTTTGCAGGATATAATATTCTGGGCTGGCAGCTTTTCTCTCTTAGTACCTGGGCTATATCTCGCCATTCTCTCCTAGCCTGTAGGGTTTCTGATGAGAAGTCAGCTGTGAGTCTAATTGGAGATCCTCTGAGAGTAATCTGGCGTTTCTCTCTTGCACATTTTAGGATCTTTTCTTTGTGTTTCACTGTGGTGAGTTTGATTATGACATGTCGTGGTGAGGATCTCTTTTGGTCATGTTTATTAGGGGTTCTATGAGCTTCCTGTACTAGGATGACTCTGTCCTTCTCCAAACCTGGGAAATTTTCTGCTAGTATCTCACTAAAAAGCCTTCTAATCCTTTCTCTCTCTCCATACCTTCAGGAACTCCTAGAATCCGAATGCTGGGTTTTTTAATAGTATCCTGTAGATTCCTGACAGTATTTTTTAGATTTCTGATTTCTTCTTCTTTTCTTTGATTTGACTGTTTCCTTTCCTGTTCTCTGTCTTCTAATTCCAATATTCTCTCTTCTGCTTCACCCATTCTGTTTTTAAGGCTTTCTAATGCGTTTGTCATTTGATCTATTGAGTTCTTCATTTCATTGTGGTTTTTTGTCACTATCACAGTTTCATGTTCTACTAGTTGTTTCATTTCGATTCCTCCTTAATGTTTCATTTTCACGAGAGAGTTTTTCTATCTTGTCCATTAAGGATTTCTGTAGTTCAAGAATTTGTTTTTGAGAACTTCTTAATGTTCTTATCAATTTTTTGAGATCTGCTTCTTGCATTTCCTCTATCTCTTCATCTTCATAATCTTGCATTGGCGTGTCTTGTTCATTTGGAGGTATCATAGTGTCTTCCTTGCTCTTGTTACCTCGGCTTCTAAGTTTGTTGTTTGGCATGTTGGAGATAATTTATGGTTTTTTTTTTTTTTTTTTGGCTGTGGTGTTTTTTTCTCATTATACTATGCCTCTAAGTGGGCTGTCTGCTTTGATGGATCCTTAGGGGCTGTGATGGGTGTGGCCAGAGAGCTCTGCTTGATTCTTCAGGTTTAAGGCTGTGCAAAAAGTGACTCACCCAGATTGTTCACTCCCTTGCTCCTTACTGGATCGCTCTCTCTCTCTCTCTCTCTCTCTTTTTTTTTTTTTGACTCAGTTGGGAAGTAATCCCGAATGGCTGAGTGAAATTGAGGGTAGTTGAAATCTGGCCTCTGTGAGTATTTGTTTGATCTACCCCTGGGACCACACAAAGAGTTTATGCAGCCCTCAAAGTGTTCTCAAGTTTCACCAAATTCCAAAGTTACTGAGTTTGTGGCTGCGCTTTAGATATGTAAAATGGCTCCTGCTCTTTGTGACAAGGAGGCCTCTGCTTTTCCCCCCCAATGTCTCGGGTTTCTGCTGTCTTTGTCTTACCTCCCTCCCATTCCCGTGCTGGCGAGAGTCTGCGGCTCGTCTCCCGTGGTTGAGTCTCCTGCGGTTGAGTTTCCACGTGGTGGGCTCCCTGTAGGTCCTCTGTGTCACATCCACTAGATCCGGAACCTTTTCCTCTGCAGTTTTTTTCTTGAGTCTTTTCCTGAGGCTACAGTAATTCCACTTTTATGAAACTTTATTTTCCCAAACTACGGCGCACGTCCTCACTATCCGCCATCTTGGCTCCGCCCCCTAGAAGAATATTTTTACTACAGAAAGTTATCTAATTTGCCCCAAATTCAGTTAAAATGATTTACTTTGTTGACGGTAGTGGCAGGAAGCATTGCCCTGAGTCAAAAACAATTCATTATATTTAGTCTGAAAGCTGGAATAATTAGAGGTTACTGCCAAACTATAGCTGTGGTACCTCTGGGCCTACCAGGTCAAAAGGATCTCCATCAGCCCAGCACAGCCTTGCAGACCTGGGTGTAATTCCAAGGTTTGACAGACACCCCTGAGCAAGGTGCAGCCAGTTCCTCTGCCCCTGGAGGTTGAAATTACCCTGGGAATCAGTACATCTATCTGCCTTTGAGAAAGCACAGTTCCCTCCCATAGAACCCCATTCAGCATGGAAACTGGCTCTGGTTTTGCAACGGCATCTTTAGAATAAGATTTGGCTGGAAAGCTTCCTACATCCATGTTAACATGTAATCATTCTCGGCCGGCGCCACGGCTCAATAGGCTAATCCTCCACCTGTGGCGTGGGCACACTAGGTTCTAGTCCTGGTCGGGGCACCGGATTCTGTCCCGGTTGCCCCTCTTCCAGGCCAGCTCTCTGCTGTGGCCCGGGAAGGCAGCGGAGGATGGCCCAAGTGCTTGGGCCCTGCACCCACATGGGAGACCAGGAGAAGCACCTGGCTCCTGGCTTCGGATCAGCATGATGCGCTGGCCGCAGTGGCCATTGGAGGGTGAACCAACGGTAAAGGAAGACCTTTCTCTCTGTCTCTCTCTCACTGTCTAACTCTGCCTGTCCAAAAACAAAAACATAACAAAAAACAAAAAAAAATGTAATTATTCTCTCCGCCTCTTTCTGCATGTCTAGGGCTTCTGCAGCAGTCCATGTGTATGCAGCAACACTGTTAACTTTAGAGAAAACAGTGTTATTTAAGAGTTTAAAAATACATATTGGCTGCTAATAGTTTACTTTCAAAGTGAGACCCGTTATGTCACTGTGCATACTTACATTACTTTAAGCATGTGTAATGCTGGATGTGTACAATATAGTACTGGACATGTAATTTGAATCAAATGTGGTGTCTCTGTTCAACCTGGATGGCCTTGCAGAGATGTTTCCTGTGTTACTTGCAGATTTTGTGTGGCAGCTGGGGGATGGGAAGAACAACCTTCATGGTGGCCCCTGAGATCTCATGATCCTAAGCAATGCCTTGAAGCATTCTGATCCCAGCCCTGGACATTTCAAAGTTAATTGTTACAGAACAGAATTTCTGTGAAATGGAAACTGTCAGAGGAGCCACTTATGGAGTAGATTTTAGTAATAGTAGGAACCTAAAGAATAAACGTATGATATGATATTCAAGAACAACAACAACAACAAAAACAAAAGTAAGTTTGTCAATAAACATCCAGAATAACTAAAAAAATTTCTGTTACTTTAAAATGGTGAATTATCAGACAGGCCTAGTGTGGCACTTGCAAAACTGTGTACACAGATGTTTCCAGGATGAATACAGATTTTTGAGGGCATTGATTACTTCACAAAAAGCCAACCAAAATGACTACAGTTTCCTAGTGCTAGGGTTGCCTTAGACTATATTTAAATATATATAGGTTACACTTATATATAAAATTATCAAAGAACAAACAAAAAGAATGGGCATATATAAAGGAATAAAGCACAGAGTGATTATCTGATAATTTAGTAATTTTGTAGGAGCAATAATAGAACAACAAGCACATGTAAGCAAATTTACTATAAAATAGTCTTTTGCAAATACAGTACAAATGAAAATAAGAGAAGAAATTGGGAAATGTAAATGAAACAAATATCTTGCTACTTTCTAAATAAACATGATGGAAAGATGCCAGAATATAGAACTACTCTATTGAAACTTTTTCAAATATCAACAGTAAATTCATGGTCCCATAAAAATCTGGAGTTGGAAAAATGATCTTACCTGGAAAAGGTTAATGCTCAGTCTTTTCTAAGATGGCTCTTGAAAACTGGATTCATGAAAGTCCTCATGGAGAAAAAATTAAAAATTTTGAGGGATTTAATTATTTTACAGTGATACAGCCTATCCCAATAGCCATAAATTCATAGTGCTAGGATTTAATTACACCAACATGGTAAAGAAGTGAGACTTGTAAATTCTAACTTGAAAACAAAAAATGGAAAAAGGATAAATATGTTATCAAAGAATATTGTAATCAATTCAAGAAATGAATAATTTCATAAAGGAAATGACAGAATCAAAAGCAGATAAAAGGGAATTGTTGAAAAGTAGGTCATTTCAATTACATTAAAAATTACAATTAAAAATGAGAGGGAGAGACAGAGAGAAAGGTCTTCTTTCCACTGGTTCACTCCCCAAGTGGCCATTATAGCTGGCGCTGTGCCGATCCGAAGTCAGGAGCCAGTTGTTTCCTCCTGGTCTCCCATGTGGGTGCAGGGGCCCAAGCACTTGGGCCATCCTCCACTGCCCTCCCAGGCCACAGCAGAGAGCTGGACTGGAAGAGGAGCAACTAGGACAGAACCAGTGCTCATATGGGATGATGGCACTGCAGGCGGAGGTTTAACCAAGTGAACCACGGCGCTGGCCCCAATTGTTGGTAATTTTTAAATGCTTATATTTTCAAATTTAATATAGTAAAATGTCATAGTTATATAATCAATAAAAACATATTTTAATGCTTTAGTAAGATAGGCTCTATAAAATGATTACCTGAGTAACAGAAGCAGACTGTTTTAGCAACTAAGCTGGTAACTAAATTAAGTATAGTGTTTTAAGGTAATTGTACCACCAGAATCCATAGAAAATGTGTAAAAAAGTTAGTGAGACATAACAGTAGAGAAATACTAATTCTTTTTTCTGAAATTAATTTATATTCATCTTGATAACTCATTGCTCAAGTTTTTGAAACTTTAGTAGTCAGTTGTTGAGCATAGCTCTTATTTAAAATTAAACTTTATATATATATGTATATATATATATATAAACTTAAAATTCAATAAAAACTACTGAAAGTCTTAACTTCTGAGGCCAGCATTATGGTTCAGTTCCAGGTTAAGCCACCACCTGCGATATTGTCATCCCATATGAATGCTAGTTCAAGTCCTAGCTACTTCACTTCTGACCCAGCTCCCTACTAATGTACCTGGGAAAGCAGCAGAAGATGACTTAAGTCCTTGGGCCCTGACACAGGTGGGAGATCCAGATAGCTCTCCTGGCCCTTGGCTTCAACCAGACCAAGACCCAGCTTTTGCAACTCTTCGGGCAGTGAACCAGCAGATGGAAAATCTCTCTCTCTCTCTCTATCTCTCTCTCTCAGATGAATAAGTCAAATGGAGTTCAAAAGGTTAGTCATACCATTACTCAGAAGCAATGAGAAGCAAAATCATGGGTAATAGAAATCCATACATGACATGGAAGAAAGATTCTATCATGGGATTGAGATTATGAAAAAAATCAAATGAAATATTAGAAATGGAGAATTTAATATGTCAAATAAAAACACAGAGGAGAGCTTTAGCAACAGATTTGGTAAGGCAGAAGAAAGCATATCTGAGCTAGAAGACAAATCTTTATAAACTTCTTAGAACAAAAAAATAAGAAATTTGAAAAAATTTGAAAATTATTTGAGATTTATAAGATACTTTCAAATGACTCAACATATGGGTGCTAGGAATTTTTGAAGGTGTTGAAAGAGATAATATATTAGAAGACCTAAGCAAAAAATTGGAATATTTAAGGAAATAGTGGAGTCAAGTCATTACTTATCAAAAGTAACCTTAGGCCAGCGCCGTGGATTAACAGGCTAATCCTCCACCTTGCAGCGCTGGCACACTGGGTTCTAGTCCCAGTTGGGGCGCCGGATTCTGTCCCGGTTGCCCCTCTTCCAGGCCAGCTCTCTGCTATGGCCCGGGAAGGCAGTGGAGGATGGCCCAAGTCCTTGGGACCTGCACCCACATGGGAGACCAGGAGACGCACCTGGCTCCTGGCTTCGGATCAGCGTGATGCACCAGCCGTAGCGGCCATTGGAGGGTGAACCAACGGCAAAGGAAGACCTTTCTCTCTGTCTCTCTTTCTCACTATCCACTCTGCCTGTCAAAAAAAAAAAGTAACCTTGAATGTAAATGGACTACATTCTCCAATGAAAAGATACAGACAAGCTGAATAAATTATAAAACAAGACCCATTAAATTGCTGCCTACAAAAAACATGCCTCAACAACAAAGATACACACATACTAAAAATGAAAGGATGGAAAAAATAGACCTAATGACTACAGAACCTTTTTTTTATTAAACTTTTATTTAATGAATATAAATTTCCAAAGTACAGCTTATGGATTACAATGGCTTCCCCCCTCCCATAACTTCCCTCCCACCCGCAACCCTCCCCTTTCCCGCTCCCTCTCCCCTTCCAATCACATCATGATTCATTTTCAATTCTCTTTATATACAGAAGATCAGTTTAGTATATATTAAGTAAAGACTTCAACAGTTTGCCCCCACATAGCAACACATAGTGAAAAAAATACTGTTGGAGTACTAGTTATAGCATTAAATAACAGTGTACAGCACATTAAAGACAGAGATCCTACATAATATTTTTTTAAAAATTAATTTTCTATGCCATTTCCAATTTAACACCAGTTTTTTTCATTTCCAATTATCTTTATATACAGAAGATCGATTCAGTATATAATTAGTAAAGATCACATCAGTTTGTACCCACGCAGAAACACAAAGTGTAAAAATACTGTTTCAGTACTAGTTATAGCATCACTGCACATTAGACAACACATTAAGGACAGATCCCACATGGGATGTAAGTACACAGTGACTCCTGTTGCTGACTTAACAATTTGACACTCTTGTTTATGGCATCAGTAATCTCCCTAGGCTCTAGTCATGAGTTGCCAGGGCTATGGAAGCCTTTAGAGTTCGCTGACTTTGATCTTATTCCAATAGGGTCATAGTCAAAGTGGAAGTTCTCTCCTCCCTTCAGAGAAAGGTACCTCCTTCTTTGATGGCCCCGTTCTTTCCACTGAAACAATGACCTGATCAGCTCTTGTCCTGACTGTTGATGTACAATGTAATATTTTATCCTTTTTAGTATTTGTTGTTGTTGTTGTTGTTCTAGTACTAGTGGTTGAACTCTGTAATTAACACACAATTATTCTTAGGTGTTTAAATTTTAACTGAAAAGTGATCCCTGTTAAATTTAAGAGTGGAAAAAGAGAGGGAGGAGATGTACAATTTGGGACATGCTCAATCGGACTTGCCCCAAATGGTGGAGTTAGAAATGTGCCAGGGCATTCCAATACAATCCCATCAAGGTGGCATGTACCAATGCCATCTCACTAGTCCAAGTGATCAATTTCAGTTCACAATTGGTGGCTCTGATAGGTCTAAGAGTCAAAGGCATCACACAAACAAGACAAGTGTCTGCTAATACTAACTGATACAATCAAAAAGGGAGAGAAAGATCCAACATGGGAAGCGGGATACACAGCAGACTCATAGAATGGCAGATGTCCTAAACAACACTCTGGCCTCAGAATCAGCCCTTAAGGCATTCGGATCTGATTGAAGAGCCCATGAGAGTATTTTAGGCATGGAAAGCCAAGATACCATGGAAAAGAAAAAAAAAAAAAGACCTAAATGAAAGATCTCTGTGAGATCCCAGTGGAAAGAATGGGGCCATCAAAGAAGGACTACAGAACCTTTTAACCCATAGTTGAAGAGCACACATTCTTTTCATCGGTTCATGGAACTTCCACTAGCATATGCCATATAATAGCTCATAAAGTAAGTCTCAGCAAACTGAAAAAAAAAGGAAATCATACCATACATATTTTCTGACCACAATCGAAAAAAGCTAGAAATTAATAACTAAAGAATCTCTAGAACAAAAAGACCAAGCCACAGAAGCATTCTTAGTATAGTATCTAAACCAGACAGATGAACTCAGCAAAAAAAGTATTATTTTATAGGATAAATAAAGATTAAAAATTGTGTTCTTTTGGGGCCAATGCCATGGCTCACTTGGTTAATCCTCTGCCTGTGGTGCAAGCATTCCATATGGGCATTGGGTTCTAGTCCTGGTTGCTCCTCTTCCAGTTCAGCTCTCTGCTGTGACCCGGGAGTGTTGCAGTTGATTTCTGAACAATGTTACAGTGGATTCATTTCTGAGAGGAGGAGCGTGGTGGGGGCAAGAGTGCAGGGTCACCACACAGACCCTGGGAGTCAGGTGAAAGTGGGCTTGAGGCAAGCAGCCCGCAGACTCATTTATTTCAATTGGTACAACACCTTGTATAGCCAAGACCAGCCAATCTGGTCAAGGGGCAGTCTATGCCCCAACCAATCACAGCCTGTTGCCAGGCAGTTTCCAAATCCATCCAATTACAGCCTGTTGCCAGTTTCAAATCCATCCAATCACAGCCTGTTGCCAGGCAGGCTCTGTTGCCCGGTGGGATTCAAAGCCATTCCTGAGTAACTGACAGTCGCTTGCCAGTGGCCACCTTGGCATGGCCTTCTCATTCCACCACACGGGAGGGCAGTGGAGGATGGCCCAAATGTTTGGGCCCCTACACCTGCATGGGAGACTAGGAGGAAGCACCTGGCTCCTGGCTTCAGATCAGCTTATTTCCAGGAGTATTGGTCATTTTGGGGGTTAACCAATGGAAGGAAGACCTTTCTCTCTGTCTCTCTAACTCTGTCAAATAAATTAAAAAATGTTCTTTCCTTTCTACTTTTAATAAAACATAATTTTGTTGTGTAACAGTGAACATTACACTTTAGCAGGATATCTTGGAGGTACTAAATGATATTGGAAATCCACCCGAAGGACTTGTACCTACTCTCCACCCTCCAAAAAATCTGTGATCTTCACAAATAGACAATGTTTGATCTAAATGAAATCTATAATATGGATAAAATTAAGTCGTTATATTACATCTTAAAGAGTAAATGATTTTATCTATATTCTTTCATTAAAAAGGGATTCTATTTATTATCCCTGGTAGGCAATAATTCAGCATGAATGTAGAATTTCTTATGTATATGTTAATACTCTGAATTTACACTATATAGTGCTAAGCACTTTGTCAGTGGACACTACAGAAATAGAGCTGCCTACTGTTGACTTTATATCAGGCTATTATTAAAACATGCTTTAAAACATTTCAGGGTCATGCATTTTGCATTGTAGTTAAAACACCATTTGGATGCCTGTATCTCAGATCTGAGTTCCTTGAGTTCAAGTCCAAGCTTCATTTTTAATACAGTATCCTGCTGACACACACCCTGATAAGCAGCAGATAGTGAATGAAGTACTTGGGTTCCTGCCACCAACATGGCAGAACCAGATTGGACTCAGACTCCTGGCTTTGGCCTCAGCCAGCCCACAGGCATTTGAAGATTGTAGCAGATGAATGATATATCTGTCACTGTTTCTCTGTGTATGTCTGTGTGTCTTTCCAATAAATACATAACTAAATAAAAGTCTTTAAAATATATTCTATTATGAATTCAAATTTGCTATAGGAACCCAGAAATTAAGTTCTATTTTTAACTAGGAAGGCAAAAATTTGAGCTGTGTTTTTGAACTACATTTGTGCCATGAAACAACACAAACTAGAAAATCATAATCTTTGTTTCAATTGTGTAAAATATAGCATAATACAAATCGTCCAGATGATAATAGAATTTTTACTTGTTTCAAACTACAGCTGAAGTCTCTGTGTATGTGTGTATGCTAGATGGGGTTCCTAGCTCCTGGCTTTGGAGTGGCCCAGCCCCTACCATTGTGGTCATCTGAGGAGTGAAACAGAAGGAAGATCTCTTTCTCTATCTCTTCCTCTGCCTTTCTCTGTTACTATGCCTTTCAGATAATTAAACAAATCTTTAAAAATAAATCCATGAGCATATTAATATATTTTCAAATGTGTATCATTAAAAATTTCACTTAATAAATATTTATCAGGCTAAATGATACAAAACAAAATGAAAATTCTACCTAAAAAGAGTCTGTAATCCAACTGGAAAATGTTGTTTTATCAATTGTGGTACTGAGAATAAGCTAAGGTGCAGATTATTTTAAGTGCTGATGATTCCCTACAGTTTTAAATCTTCACTAGAATATACAGGAGATGTGTTAGCAACATGTGGCTTAACTTTCCCCTGTAGGAAGGGGAAAATATCAAAATAATTTGTAATAACAGGCCAACTTTTTGGTAGCTAACAGATAATTGGTACGTACTAGTTAGTAGTTATATCATAGCTAAGAATAGAACCTTTTGACATGAAATTGTTGTACCTGAGCAAGTGTGAACAAAGGAGCTCCACACATTAATAAAATTTGATGGTCCTTTATTGCCGGCGGTGGAGAGTGGGCTCATGCCCTAAAGAACTCTTGACCCTGAAGCACAAAGCAACAGGGTATATAAAAGCAAAAACCACAAAATCAGGAGGGGAATTCATGGTTGCTAGCAACAGGGGGAATACATGGTTACCGGGGTCAAGCTGACCTAAAACCTATGTGAAACTAGTATCAATGATAATCTTGACAATACCAGTTGAAATCTTATAATCATGACATTAATCCAGGTATTGGTTTTAATTATATGCAGGACATAGACAAATTACATTTTTATCATTAACTCAGGTGCAACCTTTCTACTTTCAGGCTTGAACAATTATGCTAGGGGTTTTCTTTTTTTTTTTCAATTTTTATTTAATGAATATAAATTTCCAAAGTACAGCTTATGGATTACAATGGCTTCCTGCCCCCATACCTTCCCTCCCACCTGCAACCCTCCCCTTTCCCGCTCCCTCTCCCTTCCATTCACATCAAGATTCATTTTCAATTCTCTTTAAATACAAAAGATCAGTTTAGTATATATTAAGTAAAGATTTCAACAGTTTGCCCTCACATAGCAACACAAAGTGAAAAAATACTGTTGGAGTACTAGTTATAGTATTAAATAACAATGTACAGCACATTAAGGACAGAGATCCTACATAATATTTTTTAAAAATTCATTAATTTTCTATGCAATTTCCAATTTATCACCAAGTTTTTTTTTTCATTTCCAATTATCTTTATATGCAGAAGATCGATTCAGTATATGCTAAGTAAAGATTTCATCACTTTGCACCCACACAGACACACAAAGTGTAAAAATACTGTTTTGGTACTAGTTATAGCATCACTGCACATTGGACAACACATTAAGGACAGATCCCACATGAGACATAAGTACACAGTGACTCGTGTTGTTGATTTAACAATTTGAGACTCTTGTTTATGGCGTCAGTAATCTCCCTAGGCTCTAGTCATGAGTTGCCAAGGCGATGGAAGCCTTTAGGGTTCACTGACTTTGATCTTATTCCAATAGGGTCATAGTCAAAGTGGAAGTTTTCTCCTCCCTTCAGAGAAAGGTACCTCCTTCTTCGATGGCCCCATTCTTTCCAATGAGATCTCACTTGCAGAGATCTTTCATTTAGGTTTGGTTTGGTTTTTTTTTTTTTTTTTTTTTTTTTTTGCCAGAGTGTCTTGGCTTTTCATGCCTAAAATACTCTCATGGGCTCTTCAATCAGATCAGAATGCCTTAAGGGCTGATTCTGAGGCCAGAGTGCTATTTAAGACATCTGCCATTCTATGAGTCTGCTGTGTATCCCGCTTCCCATGTTGGATCATTTTTTCCCTTCTTGATTCTATCAGTTAGTATTAGCAGACACTAGTCTTGTTTGTGTGATGCCTTTGACTCTTAGACCTATCAGTGCGATCAACTGTGAACTGAAATTGATCACTTGGACTAGTGAGATGGCATTGGTACATGCCACCTTGATGGGATTGTATTGGAATGCCCTGGCATGTTTCTAACTCCACCATTTGGGGCAAGTCCAATTGAGCATGTCTCAAATTGTACATTTTCTCCCTCTCTTTTTCCCACTCTTATATTTAACAGAGATTACTTTTCAGTTAAAATTTAAACACCTAAGAATAACTGTGTGTTAATTACAGAGTTCAACCACTAGTACTGGAACAAAAAAAAAAAAATACTAAAAAGGATAAAGTATTGCATTGTACATCAACAGTCAGGACAAGAGCTGATCAGGTCATTGTTTCTTATAGTGTCCATTTCACTTCAACAGGTTTCCCCTTTGGTGCTCAGTTAATTGTCTCCGATCAGGGAAAACAAATATTTGTCTCTTTGGGACTGGCTTAATTCATTCAGCATGATGTTTTCCAGATTCCTCCATCTTGTTGCAAATGACCGGCTTTCATTGTTTGCTCTGCCAAGTGTGATGTAGTGGACTTCTATTGTTCTACTGTTTTAGATCAGAATTTCAGACCAGAGTCTCACGGTTGAGGGGGAGTTCTTTCCCAGAATGGAGTCTCAAGTGCTCCAAAATGGAGTCCCTACTGTCAAGGTGTTACTTCAAAATCATTGAGCATTCTCAATTCATGTTCTTCTATAGTTTTTTGTCTTAATCAGTTCTTAAGCCCAAATCATTGACTATAAGTTGACCACTGTGAGCTTCAAAATAATTTAAAAGAAGTTTGTATTTTACATTTCTATTTACCCAAATAGTAAACAAAGATATCATGAATAAAAGTTGTGTAATTAAGATATGATGCAATAATTTAAAAACCAATGTCCATGACTTTAGTATAAAATAAAATGGAACCCTTGTATAAGTCATTTAATTTACTGTGTATATAATTAAAGCATTTTGAATAAAATTAAATAATACTAGCAAATTAACAGAGAACACCTCTGGACCTCAAGAGCACTTTTCAATGAGGTGCAGAGTTGACTAGATAAAGTAAATAAGATTAATGCCCCAAATTTCACTTTAATAGCTAATTTTTCAAGCAGAAAGAGATTCTGTAAACAGTTAAAAGTGAACACACACACACAAAAAAACTGTTTATAAATTCTATGGCTAGCCCACTGTAGGGGACTATGTAGAACTTGAGATCCTTTGTTGATGGATGTCCAAATGTTAGTCAGTATAAGTCACATCATCTATTGGAACCAATTCTCTGGAGAGAAATGTGTTGAAAATAGTGTCTAATCTTTGATAGTGCAGTCCTCTATGAAGACTTTGTCTATCTCTCCTGAGAGCAAATCTCTAAATCTTCTGTTGGAATGAAGAATCAGCAATCATGTTGTTGAATAGGTTTGTTGAAAGGAGTAAGAGTTTATGGCCCTAGCTCTTTGCTGTGGCCAGGGAGTGCAGTGGAGGATGGCCCAAGTGCTTGGGCCCTGCACCCCATGGGAGACCAGGAGAAGCACCTGGCTCCTGCCTTCGGATCAGCGTGGTGTGTCGGCCACAGCATGCCAGCCGCAGCAGCCTTTGGAGGATGAACCAACGGCAAAGGAAGACCTTTCTCTCTCTCTCTCACTGTCCACTCTGTCAAAACATAAAAAAATGAAAAAAAATTTAAAAAAAAGAGTTTATGGCCCTTAAATCTAAGTACTCACCATAGCCTTCACAAATTTGGATCGCAAATTCTAAATTAGCTACAGAATTCTGTTTTAGCCTTGCTGTTCCTCCCAATACCCAAAACTATTAACATCTCCTGACTTCTGTTTGTTCCTGTCCTCTTCTCTCTGCTCCAGCACAATATGGCTTCTTAAATGTCCTAACACCAATCTCTACAGGTATAGGGGAGGTAGCTAGAGGAAATGCACTTATTTATCCCAATCCATTTAACCTAAAGGTAAATTATTTTTATATTTTACAATTGTTATAATTTAAAATATTAATTATATATTTAGTTAGTGTGATACCAAAGCTAATGAAATTAAGTACAGACTTCTGTTAGAAATTTCCCATTTCTTTTTCTGACATCAATAAAATGTTGTCAAGCATCAAAGATGGAGGCTGGGTGAAGAAGAGGAAAGAAAGCAAAAAAAAAAAAGAAAGAAAGAAAACAGAGTTTCTGAGTAATTTGTTCTATATTTATTTCTTCTTTCAAAAAGATACCTACATCATCTGCTTCCAAGTAGCTAATATTTGGCACAACTTGATATGGTATAATGATTTTTCTAGCCATTGTTGGAATCTTTATAATTAAATATGCCATTTAAGAAAACTTGCAAAAATTATTTGTGTTTTCTTAGATTTAAAGATTTATTTATTTGAAAGGCAGAGTTACAGAGGGAGAAGGAGAAGAAGAAGAAGAGAGAGAGAAAGAGAGAGGGAGGGAGGGAGGGAGAGAGAGAGAGAGAGAGAGAGAGAGAGGGAATCTTCCATCTGCTGATTCACTTCCTAAATGACTGTAACACCCAAGGCTGGGCCAGGCTTAAGCTAAGAGCCAGGAATTTCTCCTGAGTGCCACTTGGATGGCAGGGTCCCAAGAACTTGGGTCATCTTCTGCTACTTCCTAGATGCATTATCAGGGATCTGGATCAGAAGTGGAGCAGCTGGAACACAAACCAGCATCCATATGGGATGCTGGCATTGCAGGTGGTAGCTTAAGCAGCTATACCAAATGCCAGTTCCTCAATTTTATTTTTAAAAAATAGTTAAATATCCCATTAGTTCTAATGTATGGTAATATTAAGTAGAAACAGTATAGAATACCTAATGATTTCCAGAATTTACAAGGCTGAGAAAATTTTGATCAATGTAATTAAAATTTTTTCTGTGAGACTTCCAAAAGCTCCATTTTATTACACACTAATTTTTCCACATATTAGGTATGATAGAAGTTCATTTTTACACTTTCCTGAATTTGATAAATAATGAAATACTTTCTCTGAAGCTTTGAGTAAGGAAATTAAAACATATTATTTCATCATTAAATGCATTCAATTTAAAAAAGCTGTAATAGTATACAATTATTATCATTTAGTTTGTCAAATAGTTAAATCAAAGTGACAAAACAGTGTACATATCTTCAATATTGATTATAACTCATCTATGAGCTCTGAAAGAAATACTATTTTTTCAATTTAAAAATATCCTAATATAGTATAATTCATTGGGAAATTATTCTGTTGAGATGTCTTGCCTAATATACTGCCTTAAATGGTAATACTATGGTCACTGAAAAATCAAACCGTTATCATTATTGATAAAACACAGAAAAAGCCTTTAAAATATCATCACTTAAAACATTATAAGACCTAAAATATGATATAACATCTTATCTTAAAAAAACAAATGAATTAATACCACTCAAAATTTTCAAATATGCAGATATTTCATACTGCCAAGTAAATAACCAAATTAATTGGCATGTATATGCGATGCTGGCATCACAGGCAGTGGCTGAACATGTTGAGCCACAATGTCAGCTCCAAACTGCAAATAATTTTCTTTACATTGAACCCTGGAAATGATTAAGAATCTGTTAGTTCTCACTCTGTCTCTTGCTCTCTTTTTCAGCCTCCTTTCAACTAAATAAATCTCTAAGGAAAATGAGATCAGTGGTACAGTGTGGTGAGCCACTACCTCCAAGTCCCAGCTGCTCCACTTCTATTCCAGCTCCCTCCTAATGTGACTGGGAAAGCAGTGGAAAATGACTTAAATACTTTGGCTCCTGTCACCCCATGGGTGACCCAGATCACTGAGTTTCTGGCTCCTGGTTTCAGCCTGGCCCAGCCTGTTGCAGCCATTTGAGGATGGATGGATGATCAATTTATCTCTCTTCCTTCCTCCCTCCCTGTCATTCTGCTATTCAAATAGATAGAATAAAACTTTTTATTTTTAATTTTATTATTATTATTATTATTATGAGAGAGAGAGACAGACAGACAGACAGACTCCATCTACTGGTTCATTCACAAAATAGTTTCAATGGACAGAGCTGGGCCTGTCTGAAGCTAGGAGCCAGCAGCTTCTTGTGGGCACAGGAGACCAAGTACATTATTTAGCACATAGAATAAGTATTAGGTATTATTGTTAATATTGAAAGAAACTACAGAAATAAACTAGACAATAAGCTTTAAAATGCAAATTGACACTAAGAAGTCTAATATGAAATTTCTTTGTTTATGAAAATAGTCTAAATTTTCTCACCACTAACTTTATATTCAATAAAATATCTGGACCTTATATTAAAAATAAATGCATAAATGTTCTCATAAAATTAATTGCTGTATTATAAGATCCCTCTAATTCTAAATGTCTGTGACTCTTAAGTCATTAGCATTTACTGACTTCTTTTCACCTAAGAAAGCATCATAATTCACATTTACTTGACTTTTATATATCAATACATGCTTTTGCAAGAGTCATATAATGTATGTAGGGTATATACCTTGCTTCCAGTAAAGTTGCCATGCTCAGTCCTGTAAGCCATGAACAAGACAGTTTCAATTCTTCAGCATTACACACAGCTGTAAATTCCAGTAGCGTAGCAGAAGTATTATCAGTATATGCAAAGGAAGATAGAGGTTTACAAAATTTTTGGAAAGGCATTAGTATAGTGAATAAATATATTTATTTCTAAAGTTATTTATAATATTTGAATATTTAGAACAGGAAAACTAAGCATATCCTGCCCAATATAGCACTCATTTTCCATCCTATGATACCAAAAGAATTGGGGTTATAAGGAAAAAATAAAGTCACAAGGATGAATGCATGACCAATGTCAGCTACAAAGACTCATGGATCCTACAACCTGAGACATGAAAGCAGAGCAGAAGCAATCTTTACTTTGGATGCTTTCTTGTTGCCTCAAAATGTCCAGAATGCTACTACCTTTCATAGCAGCAACTCCTCTGAGGAACGTACTTTCTACCCATGAACCCAGTCACTACAACGTGGTACCTGTTTCAGGCTTCCTGCTCCTAAGGCTTTTGGACACAGGAAGCTCCAGTACCACAACTAGCAGAGAGCAGTGGAGAGAAAAAAGTTCCAATGACTTGGGGGGGGGTGGCTGAAGTGGAGGAGTGAAGGAGGGAGAGACTTTCAGAGTAGGGTATCCTTTCCCAGGAACACACACCACATCCTAGGCCACAGAATCAGCACATGACAACACTAGCTGGAAATAAGCACACCTTTCTGGAGTCTTCCTGGGGGAGGTGGATGTCAACCAACCATCCAAGGAGCCCACCTTCTTGGCAACTTGCTGAACAGGTGCTCCTTCCAACTCAGTCCTGAAGAATGCTCAGCTAAGGGGTACCTGGAGTTAACAGAGATACAAACACCATCCTCTCTTTCACTTACACAGATCCTTTTGCAGGTGCATACTCCATTCCCTAGGAAGGGTCCCCTTGCCCTTCTTGTCCTTTCTACTGGCTCCCAGGGGCTAACATTGGAGCACGTGCTGAGTTCATGGATGTCCCTAATCAATGCAACAGGCTCCTATGGTCAGAAAAAATCTCTGCTAGAGGTGACCTGGGAGGAAAACTGTGAATAACCTCAGGCTCTGCCCTTGACCCAAAATAAACAGCCCCCTACCCCGCTTTCATCAGGCCAATAACCTTCTGGGCATGGAGAGCCCAGGACTTCAGCCCTGTAGCCAGTGTTTGTAATGCAGGAAGGCTTCCACAGGAGTAAGGCAGCACACCCAGGCCTCCTGCAGGGAATCCTGCCCCTCACCATGGGGACAGAATAGAGGTGGCTTGATCTTACCTACTGGGACTTTTCCACCTACTGGCAGCCTCCAGGCCAGCTCACTGCCCCTCCTCCACTGGAAATACCCTATTTCTATGCCCAGCTCCCATACTGTCCAGAGCTTGGGCAAGGCATGATGTGGAGGCGGACTAGGTGTACAATTAAGAAAACAGATGGGGCCGGCACCGTGGCTTAACAGGCTAATCCTCCACCTTGCGGTGCTGGCACACCGGGTTCTAGTCCTGGTTGGGGTGCCGGATTCTATCCCAGTTGCCCGTCTTCCAGGCCAGCTCTCTGCTATGGCCCGGGAAGGCAGTGGAGGATGGCCCAAGTGCTTGGGCCCTGCACCCGCATGGGAGACCAGGAGGAAGCACCTGGCTCCTGGCTTCAGATCAGCACAATGCGCCAGCCGCAGTGGCCACTGGAGGGTGAACCAACAACAAAAAGGAAGACCTTTCTCTCTGTCTCTCTCTCTCACTATCCACTCTGCCTGTCAAAAAATAAGTCTTAAAAAAAAAAAAGAAACAGATGGACTGCCTCACAGGTCTTCCTGCTCCTCCCAAATTGCTACATACCTGTGGCTGCAGACATCTCTGTGCCCCTTCAGGGACACACCATCTCTATGATTGCTGAGGTCCATTGGCTCCGGGATATTGTTCGGATAAGGTTCAGAAGCAGACCACACAATGCCTCCCTAGGTCTCAGGAAGTGTCCCAGGATTGCAAGCAGGTCTTTCCATGTCTCTCCTGGATGCCTTCCCCTGGAGGCTCCAGGTCCACCTCCTCTGGACTGCATGAAGTCTCACTGATACATACCTCAGGCCATGCCCCCCTACCTAGATTCACCATCTGCTGCCCCTCCCAATCCCACTCATAGCTGTCCTTTGACAACTGTGGCCCCCAACTTGCCCCACCCCTTCTTATGCCACAACACACTCCAATGCAAGGACACACTACAGTGAAACTGACAAGACACAACTGACAGAACTCTATGCACTTCCCAGAAATAGATAAAGGATTGCTGCACATTTTACAAAACAATTGCATCTATGACATATTAGCAAAGTCAAGCAGAACTGCTCACACAAATCAATAAACTGCGGGGCCTTCAAGTGATGAGACGCAGAGCCACATCATCAGGATTTGTCATATTCTGGGTGTAACTTGCTTTGGTTTCCTGGAGGTTTCCTCTATGAGGAATCATGCAAATAGCGTAATTTCTCTCTTTCTCTGATCATCTGCACTTGTCAATCCAGGCAGGACGTAAATGCTGGTACAGTAGTGAAATTGTAGGCATTGCCCCACAGGCAGACCTCTTTCCCACCCTAAATTAAATTTAATTTTAAAGACAGAGGCAGAGAGAGAGAGAAAGAGAGAAAGAGAGAAAGAAAGAGAGAGAGAGAGAGAGAGAGAGAGAGAGAGAGAGAGAGAGAGAGATATTTTGCATCTAAAGATTAGCTCACCCAATACCAACAACAGGACTGGTAACACCTGGTCTAATCTAGGAACCTAGAATGTAATCCAGGTTTCCCCAATCAGTCACTGGACGGTTCATACATAGTAACCAACAACAGCATAGCTGGCTGAGCACCAAGGAGAGGGAGAAAGACCCATGGTAGTTTGTGGGATGGAGGGAAAGTCATTCAGAGCATGTTACGTGAAGCCTCTCATCCGGGGAAGACTACAGCTCACCCAGGCATACATTAAGAGTGGCCAGGAGCCCTGGAGCTACCCTTCTCCAGAGCATGCACCAAGTCCTAGACCATAGACTCCAAACACAGCATGGATTTATCAACACCTGGAAACAAGCACATCTTTCCTGAAGTCTTCTTGGTGGAGCTGTGTGGTGACCAACCATCCCAGGAGCCCATATTCCTGGAACCTTGCCTGATTTTACCAACAAATCATTCACCAAGTCTGCCAAATCAGCATCTCAGCTCTCCAATATGGTTTTGGGCTACACCTGAGCATTAGCTTTTAGTTTGGAAAGAGTCAAAATCAAGCCCCACTTTGGTGACTCAGCCCCATTTGCAGGGCGATTCTGGATTCCCTGGGAAGTGTCCTCTTGCCTAAGGTCCCCTTTCACCCTGTCCACTGGCTTCTGAGGCCAAAGTTCTAGCACATCCTGAAATGAAAACGGGATGCAAGGACCTCAGTTACCAGATATCCCCTATTCCAACTGGTCTCCAGATACCAGAAAACCTTGTACTTTGAGCTGTCCAGATAGAAAAACAACAATGAACATTGGCTTCCACCCCTGCTCACAAACAAGTCTCCCCTGTCCTGCTGCCACTCAACTGGTCACCTGTTGTGTGCAAAGTCCAGGACATCAGCCCTCCAACCTGAAACCTAGTCTCTGTATGGCTTCCACAAGCTGTCAGGCAATGCTTTATGGCTAATTGGAAGGAAACTGTCCCCACATGACAAGGAAGAGTAGAGTCCCCACCTTCACCTCCCCAGGGCCCTCCCTGCCATTCAGCAGCTGTCCAACCACCACATCTTTCTAGAAATCTCCTGCCTCTGGGCCTCAATGTACCCACCTTCTAGGACCTGGCCAGACTGTGAGTTTGCCCCGGGCAGGCATTGTAGGTGGTGGAATCGCTGACTTAGTGCCTTGGGGTGCCTCTGTGCTCTGTGTGCTAAACTCGGGGCCACTCACACATTCTATTCCTACTGAAAATCTGGCACCTCCAGGTCTCTACTTGAGTATGTATGGAGGGCTAGATAAAGAGCAAGACTAGGGTTCAGGAGGTGGCCCTGCAGGACAAGTGGACCTCATCCCGGGGACTCTGTGGTCTTTGCCTCATGAATCCAAGTCCTTCTTGTCTTGCAGCCTGTGCCCCACTGCACACCCACCTCTTGCTCCACCTCCTTGCAAAACATGCATCAGTGCCTTGGGCCACACCCAGGATGCCCCTACCTATCCCCCTGCCCCTGGATGTGACAAGTTGCAGGTTTTTATGTTGGATTATCCATTCTGTGCATCTGTGGCAGTGAGATGTCAGAGGTGGTGTTTGATTGATCTCTCCAACTGTGCATGGTAACAGAGCTGGACAATGATATGCATATTCCACAGTAAGGGGTGGCCAAGCAAGAGATATGGACATTTGGAGTGCCAGAGACATCAAAGCATAGGAAGGAATGGAAAAGAATCTATGGACCTTCTGGACCACAAAGAAATCATTTGACAAAATGAAGAGGCAACTTATGGAATGGGAGAAAATGTCTCCAAACTATGCATGAAGGATTAATATCAAGAATCTATAGAGAGCTCAAGAAACTCAACAGCAACAAAACAAACAATCCAGTTAAGAAATGGGCAAAGGACTTGAACAGGCATTTTTTCAAAGGACAAATTTCAAATGTCCCACAGACACATATATACATGCTCAGGATCACTAGTCATCAGGGAAACAAAAATCCAAAACACAATGAGAGTTCACCACACCCCAGTTAGAATGGCTATCATCCAAAAATCAAACAAAACAAAACAAAACAAAACAAATTCTGGCAATGATGTGGGGAAAATAATACCCTAAACCACTGTTGGTGACTTTTTCCCTGGCCCTGGGAAGTCACCTTTACATGTGCTTTTGCTCAGCTATCTGCAGCTGAAATAGTTCTAGAGGGACCTTTGCAACCCTACAGAATTTTCCTGCATAGAACTCTCAGCTCTGCTCTTTTGCTCTGAGTTCTGGCACAACTTTGGCCTCACTCTGACTTCTTAACACCATCTCCTTCTTAGAAAAAAAAATTACCTATTTATTTCAGCCTCTGAACATTTGATTGTCTCAGGGTTTAGTCCCTAGGTTCCCTCTTATCCAATCAGCACTCACTCCTTGGTAATCTCCAGTCCCTGATGGGCCCAAAGCCCACTGAAGCCTGAGTTCTCCCCAACTAAACTATCTACACTCAACTTCTCCTGAACACATCTATTCTTCCAATCTGTCTCTAACATTCAATGTGCTCCCAACCAAAAACCTGCTCTCCTTCCAAGCCTATTCCACCTAAAACCTTCCTCAGGAAGTGTGAATAGAGGAACTATGTAGCTTAGTTTGAAAAGAATCCAATGAACACTTAAAGTGGGATATGTCTCAGAGAGCATCTCTGGAGGGTTAGTGGGTGGGAGAAAGTTAGAGGGATGGTAGTGGTGCAAGAACAGAATCTAAGAGGTCCAAACCACAAGTCAGCCCACTTTGTAGCTTTTTGTCCCTTACCTTTAAAGTTCTGAGTGTATTCTCAGCCAGGGGAGGCAGCTTAGCATATATCAGCCTGTGTCTGATCTGAGTTCAAATCCTGTCTATCCCACTCACTGTTTGTAAGACTGTGGATGGGATATTTTCTTATCATCTGAGTTTCTGTATCTGGATGCTCACCTGCCTCAAGGGGGAGTTTTCAAAATCTTACAGAGAAAATATGGACAAAGCCAAGTTCAGTTTCATTGTTCCAAAATGTTAGCTTCCTTCCCTCTTTTCAGCCCAGTGAAGGGAATCTTCTCAAGTTGTGAAACATAGGATATGACTTAAGGACACCTGCAAGTGCACAGATTGTTTGCATATATTTGGAAATGAGATTAGCATGTGACCCAGGCTGTAGATCAGTTTTACAAGTTCCTGCATGTAATAAGTCTACCAAAAATGAATCATCTAAAAGATCAGTGTGTCTAATGCCCTCACTGGTAATAGTCTGGTGTGAGTATGTTATGTGATTGTGAGTTAGTTACACATTCTCTCACACTGAATAGCACTTTATTTGAGAAATGCTGTACTAAGCTTAAGGACACAATTAGACCTTAGAGTCGTAACTCCCTGTTTTCAGACCCTGATTCCATGGCTTAGTAATTCTCGGATAATCACTCTGTGTGCCTCAGTGACCTAATCTGTAAAGTAGAGATTTTATTAGTATTTCTAAGTTAATATTTGAAGAACTTTCATAATAATCCATGACATAAAGTACTATTAAAATTTTACTATTATTATTATTATCACTAGTGAACCTTTAAAAGTGTTGGATTTGTGAAGACAAGGAGATAGAAGAAATACAAGAAAGGGCATTCAAAAAATTGACCATTACAGTACATACAAGTAATCAGATGAAAACACATGAACTACTGAAATTCATGCAGGACATGAAAGAAAATTTCTCTCATGAAATTGAGATCTTAAAGAGGAATCAAAATGAAATGAAGAATTCAATAGAGCATGCAATTGAGATCTTAAAGGGAAAAAAATCAAATGAAAAATTCAATACAACAAATAAACAATGCAGTGGAGCACCTTAAAAACAGAATCGGTGAAGCAGAAGAGAGAATACCAGATTTGGAAGACAAAGTACAGGAAAGTATTAGGTCAAAACAAAGACAAGAAGGGGAAATTAGAAAAAAAAAACACTATTGGGAATCTACAGGATACTATAAAAAATATATGGGTTCCAGGAGTTCCTGAAGGCATCAAGATATAGAAGGGATTAGAAGGCCTTTTTAATGAAATAATAGCAGAAAACTGTCCAGGTTTGGAGAAAGAAAGGAATATCCAAGTACAGAAAGCATATAGAACTCCCTATAGATGTGACCAGAATAGACCCTTGCCTCAACAAATTGTAATCAAATGTACCACAGTGAAACATAAAGAGTAGATTCTAAAATGTGCATGAAAGAAATGCCAGATTACTTTCAGAGGATATCCAATTAGACTCACAGAGGACTTCTCATCAGAAACCCTACAGGATAGGAGAGATTGGAGAGATATAACTCAAGTCTTCTGAGAAAAAAAAAGGCATCCCAGGCTATCATACCCTGCAAAGCTCTCATATGTGAATGAAGGTGAGATAAAGACCTTACATAACAAACAGAAATTGAAAGAATTTCTCACCACCCATCCAGATTTGCAAAAGATGCTTAAGGGTGTGTTGCACACAGAAACACAGAAACCTGGTCCTCACTACAAAAGAAGGTAAAGGAAGAAAATCTCTCCGTAAAATCAAAGGAAGTTCAAAGTATAAATTAGGAATATTTTCAGAAAAAAAATGGCAGGGCAAAGTCCTTTCTGATCAATAGTCACTGTGAATGTAAATGGTCTCAACTCCACAGTTAAAAGACATAGACTTGTTGAATGGATTAAAAAACAAAACCCATCTATTTGCTGCCTAAAAGGAACACATCTCACAAAGACGAATGCAGACTGAAAATGAAAGGATGCAAAAAGATATGTCATGCCAACAGACACCAAAAAAAGAGCTACTGTAACCATCTTAATATCAGACAAAATAGTTTTTAACAAAAAAAAACAATTAAAAGAGACAATGAAGTGCACTGTATAACGTTTAAGTGATTAATTCAACAGGAAGGTATAACTATTAAAAATATATATGCACCTAATTACAGGGCACTTGGCAATTTAAAAGAAATATTAAGGTATTTGAAAGGAGACTTAGATTTCTATAGTATTGGGGGATTTTAAGAATCCACTTTCAGCAATGGACAGATCAACCAGACAGAAAATCAACAAGCAAACAGCAGATTTAATCAACACTATAGACCAAATGTTTCTAACAGATATCTACAAAACTTATCATCCTACAGTTGCAGAATACATATTCTCCTCAGCAGGTGCATGGACCTTTTCTCTAGGATTGACCACATATTAGGCCAAAAAGCAAGCCTCAGCAAATTCAAAAGAATCAAAATTGTACCATGCATCTTCTCAGACCACATTGGAATGAAGCTGGAAATCAGCAACTTAGAAATCTCTATAGTATATGCAAACACATGGAGACTGAAAAGCACACTCGAATGAACAGTTGGTCATAGAAGAAATGAGAAGAGAAATTAAAAACCTTTTGGAAAAAAATAAAGATGACAGCACAACATCAAAACTTACAGAATACAGAAAAAGCAGTGTTAAGAGAAATGTTTATACAATAGGTGTTCACAAAAAGAAAAGGAAAAGGCTCCAAATATGAACTATCAATGCATCTCAAGGATCTAGAAAAACTATAGCAAACCAAACCCAAAAATCATAGGAGAAAAGAAATAATTAAAATTAGAGAAGAAATCAACAACATTGAATCCAAAAAACAATACAAAAATCAGTAAAACAAAGAGCTGGTTTTTTGAAAAACTAAACAAAATTGATATCCCATTGGCCCAACTAACTGAAAAAAAAAAAAAGAAGCGAGAATACCCAAATCAATAACATTAGAGATGAAAAAGGGAATTTAACAACAGATACCACAGAAATAAAAACATTCCTCAACACATTCAAGACAATTTATGACAAACCCATTGCTGGCATCCTATTGAATAGGGAAAGGTTGGAAGCATTCCCACTGATATTTGGTACCAGACAGCGTTGCCCACTATCACCATTGCTGTTCATTACAGTACTAGAACTTTTAGCCAGAGAAATTAGGCAAGAAAAGAAATCAAAGGGATATGAATTGAGTAAGAAGAAGACAAATTATCTCTACTTGCAGAAGAAAGGATTCTTTATATGATGGGTCCAAAGAACTCCACTGAGAGACTACTGGAACTAATAGAAGAGTTTGGCAAAGTAGCAGGATAGAAAAACAAAATACAAAAATCAACCTTGGTAAACACAGAGAATGCCATGGCTGAGAAAGAACTTCTAAGATCAATCCCATTAACAATAGCGACAAAAGAAAATCACATACCTTAGAATGAACTTAACCAAGGATGTCAAAGATCTCTATGATGAGAATTACAAAATCTTAAAGAAAGAATTAGAAGATACAAAAAAATGGGGAAAAATGGAAGCATGTTCATGGATTGAAACATCATCAAAATGTCCATTCTTCCAAAAGCAATTTACAGGTTCAATGCAATACCATCAAAAAGACATTCTTCTCAGATCTAGAAAAAATGGTGCTGAAATTCATATGGAGACACAGGAGATCTCGGATAGCTAAAGAATTCTTATACAACAAAAACAGATCCAGAGGCATCACAATATCAGATTTCAGGGCATACTAGAGGTCATTTATAATTAAAACAACATGATACTGCCACAAAAACAGATGGATAGGCAAATGGACAGAATAGAAACAACAGAAATCAATCCAAACATCTGCAAACAACTTATAGCTAAAACTAATTCCTAGAGAAAGGACAGTCTATTCAACAAATGGTGCTGAGAAACTGGATTTCCACATGCAGAAGTATGAAACAAGACCGCTACCTTACACCTTACACAAAAATCCACTCAACATGGATTAAAGATCTAAATCTGTGACCTGACACCATCAAATTACTAGAGAACATCGGAGACACCAGGTAAGATATTGGCACACGCAAAGACTTCTTGGAAAAACCCACACAGGCACAGGCAGCTGAAGCCAAAATTAACAACTGAGATTACATCAAATTGAGAAGTTTCTGCACAGCAAAACAAAAACAAACAAACAAACAAAAAAACAGGAAAGTGAAGAGGCAACTTACAGGAGAGGAAAATTATTTGCAAAGTATGCAATTGATAAAGGATTAATAACCAGAATCTATGAAGAGATCAAGAAACTCCACAATAACAAAACAAACAACCCACTTAAGAGATGGGCCAAAGACTTAAAGACATTTTTCAAAAGAGGAAATACAAATGGCCAACAGACACATGAAAAAATGTTCAGGATCACTAGCTGTCAGGGAAATGCAAATCAAAACCACAATGAGGTTTCACCTCACCCTGGTTAGAATGGCATTCATACAGAAATCAGCAAACAACAAATGCTGATGAGGAAATTAGGAAAAAGGCACACTAACCCACTATTTTTGAGAATGTAAACTAGTAAAGCTACTGTATAGGACATTATGGAGATACCTCAGGAATCTGAATATAACGCTACCACAGGAACCAGCCATCCCACTCCTCAGAATTTACCCAAGGGAAATTGGAAAACAAAAGAGCTATCTGTACCTCCATGTTTATTGCAGCTCAATTTACAATAGCTAAGACATGGAACCAACCTAAATTCCTGTCAATGGAAGACTGGATAAAGAAATTATAGGATATGTACTCTACGGAATACTACACAGTGGTTAAAAAAATGAAATCTAGTCATTTGTAACAAAATGGATTAGCCTGGAAATCATCATGCTGAGTGAAATAAGCCAGCCCAAATGGAAAAATATCATGTTTCCCAAGATCTGTGACAACTGACACCTAAAAGGAAACCTGTAGAAATGAAACTGACACTATGAGAAGCAATGACTTGATCAGCCCATGTCCTGACTGTTGAGGAAAAACTTACTATTTTATTATCTTTACTATTTTATTTTTCTATTTAAATCCATTTGTTGAATTCTTTACTTAACACAGAATTATTCTTAGGTGTTTAAATGCAATTGAAAATTGATCCCTGTAAAAAGTAAGAGTGAGAATAAGAGAGGGAGGAGATAAACATTTTGGCACATGTTCCCATGGACTTTCACCTAAGAGTAAAGCTAAATATTTGCTATGGGACTCCAAATTCTATTAAGTTGGCAGGTACTAACGCCATTCATGTAAAGTGTGTAACCAATCATACAGATAGTAATAAATATCAAAGAGATCACATAAATAAAACCAAGTATGTGGTAATAACAATAGATAGAATTAAAAGGTAGAGAATAATCCAACATGGAAAGTAGGCCATAGAATGACCAATGTGCTAAATAGCACCCTGACCTCAAAATCAGCCCTTCAAGCATCCAGATCTGGTTGAAAAGCCCATAAGAGCATTTTGGCTTGGAAATCCAAGACACTGTGGCAAAAAAATTGTCTACATGAAGGATCTCTGTGAGTGAGATCCCAGTGGAAAGAAGGGGCCATCAAAAAAGGATGTACTTTTTTCTAAAGGGAGGAGAGAACTTCAACGTTGCTTATGAACCCTGTCTAAATACAGACAGAATTTCTGGACTCAAAAGGCTTCCTCAGCCTTCGCAGCTCATGACAAAAGCCTCAGGTGATCACTGATGTCATAAAAGTATCAATTGTTAAATCAACAGGAGTCACTGTGCACTTGCTCCATGTGTAATACCTCTGTCCTTAATGAGCTGTACTATAAGAATTAATGATGCAACATGTATTCAAACAGTACTTTATACTTTGTGCATCTGTGTGAGTGCAAACTGTTGAAATCTTTGCTTAGTATAGAGTTGATCTTCTGTATATAAAGATAATTAAAAATAAATGTTAATGAAGAATGCTATAAAAGAGGGAGTAGGAGGTGGGATGGTTTGGGGGTGAGAGGGTGGGGATGGAGGGAAGAACCACTATATTCCAAAAAGCTGTACCTATGAAATCTATATTTATTAAATAAAAGCTTTCTAAATAAATATAAATAAAATTTTAAAGATATTCAAAAATGTTTTCAGAAAACTTAATAGAAAAAAAAAGAAAAGGTAGTAAATACAGAAACAACAACTGATAACTTTCAGGTGGAAAATGAGGAAGGAAATTATCATGTAATTAAAAACCAAAATTAAAGTTATATAACAATTTTATGTTAGCTTTTAAATAAAATATATAGGCCGGCGCCACGGCTCAATAGGCTAATCCTCTGCCTTGCGGCACTGGCACACCGGGTTCTAGTCCTGGTCGGGGCGCCGGATTCTGTCCCAGTTGCCCCTCTTCCAGGCCAGCTCTCTGCTGTGGCCAGGGAGTACAGTGGAGGATGGCCCAAGTCCTTGGGCCCTGCACCCGCATAGGAGACCAGGATAAGCACCTGGCTCCTGCCGTCAGATCAGCGTGGTGCGCTGGCCACAGCGCGCCAGCCACGGTGGCCATTGGAGGGTGAACCAACGGCAAAAAGGAAGACCTTTCTCTCTGTCTCTCTCTCTTATTGTCCACTCTGCCTTTCAAAAAAAATAAAATAAAGAATAAAATATATAAAATTCAGCCATACATTTTATAAAATTGTAAAAACATCTAGTTGCTAAAGGCCTCAAACTTTTATGTTACACACTTATACAAATTTTTGAAACAATGACCAGTTTGGGAAGGAAGTTATGGGGTGGGGGGAGCCATTGTAATCCATAAGCTGTACTTTGGAAATTTATATTCATCAAATAAAAGTTTAAAAAAATCAAAAACAAAGCAAATAAAGCAATACAGTGAATACAAGTAAAATACTAGAAAAAAAATTATGCTTGTCCCTGGACATAATATTAACAATTTGCTTTCAAAATAAACTTAACATGAGTATTTGACTTTAGGCTTCTAAGGTGTTCTGCATGCAAGAGGTCTTTAACCTCTGGTAAGTATTCACAGAGCTGACTACCTATCAACACCAAGACAGAAAGGCAGTTTTTATTTTTGTTTTAAATGAATTAAGATGATTGGTGATGAAAACACCTGTCCTCTTCTATTTAAAATATAATGGTACTTTGCTCTTGAAAAAGAGTCTCAGGTAAATGCCTTCCATCTGTCAAACAAACTTTCAGGTCTAACAAAATGACATTCTTCAGAGGCTTCTTGGAGGTTTTTCCTCCTACTGGTCAAAATAACCATTCTATTTAAAGTCTTTAATAAATCTGAAATATTTTGCTTTTTTCACAGCTTAAGATATACCTTTGGTGGGTAAGTTTTTAACTAATTATTACTTGAAAATAAATATTTCAAATAATCACATGTTCTCCTTTTGGGAAATAATCTAGTAGAAACACCATGATGAAGGCTGACTATAGATTCCCAGAATGTATTACAATTAAGTCTAAAATTAGATTGGCCAATGCAGCCTATATTCATAAGTCATATACGAGTGGAAAGCCAATGAAATGGAATGTTGAGATCTGTACAGGAATAAAAATGTACATATAGCTTTCCTATTTGACAAAACTGGAGGGACTTTTAAATTATTAAGGTGATAGTATTTTATATTTTTTCATTACTGTAAGGTTCTTAAAATCAGATACTATTTTTAAAAATGCCCAAACTGTCTAGAATCCTATTTCTTGTACTTGTGATACAATAAAAATATGGTTTGATAAGGAGTAGGTGGTGTGGTGCAGCTGCTTAAGCTTCCACTTGTGACACTCACATCTCAGGCTGGAGTGCTAGTTTAATTCCTGGCTGCTCTGCTTCAGATCTGCTCTCTGATAATGACTCTAGGAAAGCAGTGAATGATAGCCCAAGTACTTGGTCCCTTGTCACCCACATGAGAGGCTTGAAAAGAGCTTCAGGCTTTTGGCTTTGGCCTTAACCAGTCCTGGCTATTGTGGGCATTTGGTGAGTGAATTGGAAGATCTCTGATGGAAGATTTCTCTCTCTCTCCTGCTCCCTTCCTCTCACCTTCCCTTTCTAGTAGATGAAAATAAATAAGCACACCATTTTAGAAATTTGGGGTTGATAGTTATGAAGCTAAATGAAAACATTTCTGCATCATTTGCTGCAATTAACACATGTTCAGTAGATTTTTCTCTGTAAAAATAGTATTATCCTTCAAAGAGCATGTCTTCCTTTAGACTTAATCTGATAACTGATTTCTTTTCTTTAGAGCAGGATTTGAAACTCAAATGCCTGAAAAGGCTTGGCAGGTTAACAGAGTGCAAGGGAATCAAGGGAATGAATGGGGCATGGTGGCAGGCTGTGTCACTAACTCAACTAATGCAGCAGCACTCTTCAGCTCCTGCTGAGTGCTCTATGCAATTATTTCTGTCTGCTGTATGCAAATCAACAGAAGTCAGAAAATAGGACTTACTAGAACTAATCTCAACTACTAGATGTTAGCGACTAATTAGAAAAAAAATATTAAACTTCACATAATAATGTGGGCATTTTATCCTATATAAGTACAATATATCATGGAAAACCAAACTGTGTGAGTGAAGTAAACATGTGCAGGATGCACTCATCCCACAGAGTAAAGTAACTGGTGGGCTGTCAAACCCTGTGAAATATAATGCAAGGTTGTCTCTCTATGTTCAGAGTATGTCTTAAAATAACATTTATTATTGTACATTTTAGTCAACAAGTGTTCCCAAAAGTAAGGTCTTTAGGTTATTCTTATAATAACTATACATTATTTTTATTTATATTCTTTTATGTATAGTATTAGTGCCAGATACTTAATTTTTTTGACAGGCAGAGTTAGACAGTGAGAGAGAGAGACAGAGAGAAAGGTCTTCCTTCCATTGGTTCACCCCCCAAAATGTCCGCTACAGCCGGCATGCTGTGGCTGGTGAAGCCAGGAGCCAGGTGCTTCCTCCTGGTCTCCCATGTGGGTGCAGGGCCCAAGGACCTGGGCCATCCTCCACTGCACTCTTGGGCCACAGCAGAGAGCTGGACTGGAAAAGGAGCAACTGGGACAGAATCTGGCACCCCAACCAGGACTAGAACCTGGTGTGCCGGCGCCGCAGCCGGAGGATTAGCCAAGTGAGCCACGGTGCCGGGACGCCAGATACTTAATTAGACACAACTTACTTCTTTGGTACAAGAATCCACTTCATGTAAAGCATCAGATTTGGGTACTAATTATTCTTTAAGCTCAACTGGAGAATATCTCTAATAGGTACAGACTAACCACACCCAGTTATTTTCTTAATTCCTAACATAGAAAAGAGGAAGTGTTACAGATACATTATAGTTGTTTTCTAAATTTCAGGTACTTTCAAGAAAGATTATGCCTTTTGCTATATTTCTTCATTTATTTTAAATTTATTTTTTAAAAAATATTTGTTTATTTGAAAAGTTAAATATGAGAGAGAGAGGGAGAGAAAAGAGGGAAATTTTCCATCTGCTGGCTCACTCTCCAAAGTCCCATGAAAACCAAGGCTGGGCAGGCCAAAGCCAGGAACCAAGAACTTTGTCAAGGTCTCCCACATGAGAGGCAAAGACCCAGGTATTTGAGCCATCATCTGCTCTTCTCAGGATGTACTATCAGGAAGCTGGATTGGAAGGAAATGTAGGGCTCAATCCCAGGCAACAATATGGGATGCAAGCATCCCAAATGATAGCTTAACTTTTCACAGCAATCACCTCTAACTTTAGACAACGGAAATTTTTAAGTTTCCTGTTATTTACTCAGTTTTGAAAATGAAAGTACTCATTAAATATCCTGTCATTGTGGGGTGCTCAAGTATGTTTTTTTATAAATCCAGGCATAAAACAATTCCAAGCAAGTTACAAACAATCAGCTATAGAACTGCATTTACATTTGATCAGCTATAAAATAGCATGCTATATATCTGAAGAACAGTGCTACCAGAACAGTGTGGACAGGCTGTAAAATCAAAGCTTCTGGAGAAGAACACAGAGTTTGCTCTCTTGGCCTCAGAACACTGTCTGTCTTGGTTAGTTCAACAGACCTCAGACATTTCTCTGATTCCTTCACTTTACCTAATTAAACCAGTGTCTCTAACACAGAGAACTGTCAACACAGGGTGGAGAAGCCGGGGGCAGAATTTGCAAATAATTCTATATACTCAAGCACAAATGTTTACTGAGAAACTGGCTGTTGTGTATCAGGCACTAGGCTGTGCATACTTCATGAATATTAAATAATATACCTTGCAGATATATGTACAGAAAATCTTCCAATGGATATAAATGACAAAAGGATGAATAAAATTCACATTCGCTTAGAAGAAATGCTGAATTTACAACAGATTTTTGTCATTATATTTCTTCCAACTGATATTAAAAAGAATGTCTTTGAAATAGCCATTTTACCTAGCAGCTACTACATGTTAAGATGCCCATATCAGGGGTTAGTGTTGTGGCACAGTGGGTTAAGCCACCACCTTCAGAGCCAGTATCCCATATAGGGCTTGGTCAAGCCTTGGCTGCTCCATTACTGACTCTTCTCTCTGCTATGGCCTCAAAAAGCAGTGGAAGGTGGCCTAATTTCTTGGAGGCCTGCACCCATTTGGGAAATCCAGAAGCCCTGGCTCCTGGCTTCAAATTGGCCCAGCTCCAGCTGTTGTGGCCATTTGGGTGGTGAACCAGTGGATGGAAGATCTCTCTCTCTCTCTCTCTCTCTATCTCTCTCTCTCTCTCTCCCCCTCTCCCCCTCTCACACTTCACCCTCTATAACTCTGCCTTTCGAATAGATAAATAAATCTTAAAAAAAAAGAGACATCCACATCCATATAGAGTACCTGGGTTTGATACTCACCTACAGCATTTTTTAAAGATTTTTTTCAACTCCTATTTAATAAATATGTTTCCAAAATACAACTTTTGGATTATAGT
Source organism: Lepus europaeus (assembly GCF_033115175.1). Taxonomy (NCBI): domain Eukaryota; kingdom Metazoa; phylum Chordata; class Mammalia; order Lagomorpha; family Leporidae; genus Lepus; species Lepus europaeus. Next base: position 81,700,773 of record NC_084840.1, on the reverse strand, counting down.
GGCTTTCACCCCCATAACCTCCCTCCCACCCACAACCATCTCATCCCCTACTCCCTCTCCCATCCCATTCTTCATCAAGATCCATTTTCTTTCTTTTTTTTTTTTTTTGACAGGCAGAGTGGATAGTGAGAGAGAGAGACAGAGAGAAAGGTCTTCCTTTTTGCCGTTGGTTTACCCTCCAATGGCCACTGTGGCTGGCGCATCTTGCTGATCCAAAGCCAGGAGCCAGGTGCTTCCTCCTGGTCTCCCATGCGGGTGCAGGGCCCAAGCACTTGGGCCATCCTCCACTGCCTTCCCGGGCCATAGCAGAGAGCTGGTCTGGAAGAGGGGCAACCGGGATAGAATCCGGCGCCCCAACCAGGACTAGAACCCGGTGTGCCGGCACCGCAAGGTGGAGGATTAGCCTGTTAAGCCACGGTGCCGGCCCAAGATTCATTTTCAATTATCTTTATATACAGAAGATCATCTTACTATATACTAAGTAAAGATTTCAACAGTTTGCACCCACACAGATATACAAAGTATAAAGTACTGTTTGGGTTGTAGTTTTACCATTAATTTGCATAGTACAACACATTAAGGACAGAGATCCTACATGGGGAGTAGGTGCACAGTGATTCCCGTTGTTGATTTAACAACTGACCCTCTTATTTATGATGTCAGTAATCACCCAAGGCTCTTGTCATGAGCTGCCAAGGCTATGGAAGCCTCTTGAGTTCGCCGACTTTGATCTTATTTAGACAAGGCCATAGTCAAAGTGGAAGTTCTCTCTTCCCTTCAGAGAAAGGTACCTCATTCTTTGATGGCCCATTCTTTCCGTTGGGATCTCATTCATAGAGATCTTTCAATTAGGTCATTTTTTTTTCTTGCCAGAGTGTCTTGGCTTTCCATGCCTGAGAAACTCTCATGGGCTTTTTAGCCAGATCCAACTGCCTAAAGGGCTGATTCTGAGGCCAGAGGGCTATTTAGGACATCTGCCATTCTATGAGTCTGCTGTGTATCCCACTTCCCATGTTGGATAGTTTTCTCTTTTTTAATTCTATCAATTATTTTCAGCAGGCACTAGTCTAGTTTATGTGATCCCTTTGACACTTAATCCTATTTTTATGATCAATTATGAACTGAAATGGATCACTTTGACTAGTAGGATGGCACTGGCACATGTCACCTTGATGGGACTGAACTGGGACTTCACTTAGGCTTCCCATCACACAGTGAGCCATCTATCACTGCCCTTGCAGGTGCATTAGCAGTGAGCTGGATTGGAAGTGGGACAGCCAGAACTTGAACTGATACTCATATAGAATGGCTGCATCATATGCAACAGCTTAACCCACTAATACATGACACTAACCCCAGAAATTTATATTTTATGTAAAATCCTGTATGTCCAGAATTATGTTCCCCATTGTCTTCTGTGAAATATGTGAGGCCTTCTATGACCACAGCAACATTTTTCATAGTAAAACAAAAGTAGAAACCATGCCAATGTCCATCAATTAATGAAAGGATACAAAAGTTATACTGTAAATAAATACTCAATTTTCATGTATCACAATTTTGAATTGAAATCTTACTTGAATAACCAATTTTACAAATTCGGTCCATTCTTTCTATAAAGCTAAGTGGCCATGAGCCAGTAGTAGCAGCAGTAGGTGTATGAGTACACAACACACACTTATCAATGAGAATTGTACGTTACTTGAAATAGTTACAATCTCCTAACAAATAAAATCTCCCTTTTGGTATGGCAAAAGTTAAAAGATTGGCAAAAGTTAAAAGTTAAAGATATTCTTGATATCCAAATATGAGTATTTGTATAATAAAACTGCACTATACCTGTTGTCATTTAAAGGAACTAATCAGTAAATCAAAGACCTCATTGATGTATCTCAGTGTTTACATGTGATCTTGTGATTGTAATTTTTATGATAGGATAATCCTCTTTTTCGTGATAAATAGTTACACTGTTTTCACTATCCATCAATAAATTTGAATCCTGGATTATGCATCAATCTTGTGAGACTGAACTAAGACTATAAAGGCTAATGAACACAGACAAATGGGGAAAATTTTGTTTCTAAAACCTGCAAGGGCTCAGAGCTCTATTTCACCTTGCAAGTCAATGCTGGAGAAGTCCATTCTATTTCCTAACATCTATTTTCTTTTAAAAATTGGAAGATGTAACATCTTCCCTGTGGTACAAATCATGTATAATGAATTAGTATCTATTCTGCACAGGGAATACAATTTACACATCAGAAAGGAATTCATTCTCAAAATCACACTGATTAGTTTAAATTCAACAAAACAGATTCAGAATTAAGTCCAAATCATTACTCAACCAAATTGGCATTTAAAGACATTGTGAATATTAGCCAGAACACCAAGTGGTAGCTGTACACTTGTGACCATAGCAACATATTTCTTAGTAGTCCAAAGATAGAAATCATGGAAGTGTCCATCAATTGATGAAAGGATACAAAGGGATATTGTAAATTAAATATTGGTTTTTGATGTATCACAATTTGAATCAAAATATTACTATCAAAATAATTAATTTTGTGAATTCTGTACATTCCTTCTACAAAGCTAAATGGGCTTTTCCTGGTAGTAGCAAATAGTGTATCAATTCAAAAAATATATTTATCAATGAGAACTTTCATATTAGCTAAAATATTGTTGCAATCTCTTAACAGAAAAATAAAACTCCTTTTTAGTGTGACAGAACTGAAGAGATTGACTTACTGAACTTGGTCTTAGCAGGTTTTTCTATAGTTCTTCAGTTCTGCCTTCTTTCTTTTGGAGGATACATTTTAAATCCAAAATTTCCAACTCAAGCCTAAAATGTACAATCAAAAATAGTCACACATAATTTCTTAATAAACATCAGGAGGTATAATTATGTAAATTCAGAAAAATTTGTAAAGGAAATGTTTTGGCAACTTTATCATGTCTGCTTGCCTTTTGTGGATAATGTGTAATGAATGTTTATGGAATATGTGCAAAATTTATGCATTTCGATGGAGTTGAAAGCTGAAATTTTACTCTGGCTTCACATAGATGTATTTATGATGATAAACAGGTGGTCTATTTCTCATTGTTTGTAGCTCCTGTGCTGTATAAAGATTCAAGTTATTTTACATGATATCTTGAATTACAATGCTTCCAGTGGTTTTGTGATGTCTTCAACTTTTGTACCACTTCTTGGTGCTAAGCTTCTGTCTCTTGGAACTAAAACAAATAATAATAAAAAGATTTGTACAATGACCAGGTACAAATATGCTCTTTAACTGTTTTTGTCTGTTTTTGTTTTTTCACAAAGATTTATTTATTTGAATGACAGAGTTAGAGAGAGAGAGAGAGAGAGAGAGAGAGAGATGTTTCATCTGCTGCTTTATTCAAAAATGGCTGTGATGAGTAGGGCTGGGCCAGCCTGAAGCCATGAGACAGGAGCTTCATCTGATTTTCCCATGTTAATGGCATTGTCCAAGTACTTGGGGTTCTTACTACTGCCTTCCCAGGTACATTAGCATGGAGCTGGATAAGAAATGGAGTGGTGAGGATTAAACGTGGTGACCATATGGGATGCCAGCATCACAGGCTGCAGCTTATCCCACTATGCCAAAGTGTTGACTCCTATTGCCTGCTTTTGTAACTGAAATTTTATTGATGGAGTGACATTGTGCCATAGTGGGATAAGGTGTAGCCTATCAAATCCCAGCTGCTCAGTTTCCAATCCAGCTCTCTGCTAATGCTCCTGGGAAAGTAGTGGAGGATGGCTTAACTGCTTGGGCCTCTGTATCCACATGGGAGACACAGAACAGACTTCTGGGTCCTGGTTTTGGGCTGATTCAAGGCCCAGCTTTGCAGCCATTTGGGGAGGAAACCAGAAGATGAAAGATCTCTCTCTCTCTCTCCTATTCTGCCTTTCAAATAAATAAAATAAATCTTTAAAAAATACATAAAAATGGGGTCAGTGTTGTGGCTTAGCATGCTAAGCCACCTTCTGTGACAGCAGCATCCCATATTGCACTGGGAAATTCAGCAGAGGCTGTCCCATGTGTGTGGGCCCCTGCATCCCCTTATGAGACTTGGATGAAGCTTCTGGCTTTGGCCTGGCCCAGCCATAGCTATTGCAGCCATCTGGGGAGTGAACCTGCCAATGAAAGATCTCACTCTCATATCTCCCCTCTTTCTGTAAGTCTGACTTTCAAATAAATAAAATAAATCTTTAAAGTAAATAAATAAAAATATGAGTTATTATTATAACACACAAATGCCTATTCCTTTACACACAGCTCATGGATACATTCATGCTGTTACTGACAGTTCTCTTATTGCAACAGATATCACCTGGCAGAATACCAACATTTTATGGTCAAGAATAATTAACATTAATATATAATACTTGTATACATTAAATATATATTTTTATTTTTTATTTGACAGAGTTAGACAGTGAGAGAGAGAGAGAGAGATTTCTTCCTTCCATTGGTTCACCCCTCAAATGGCCGCTATGGCCAGAAATATGCTGATCTGAAGCCAGAAGCCAGGTGCTTCCTCCTGGTCTTCCATGTGGGTGCAGGGGCCCAAGGACTTGGGCCATCCTCCACTGCCTTCCCAGGCCACAGAAGAAAGCTGGACTGGAAGAGGAGCAACTGGGACTAGAACCCGGTGCCCATATGGGATGCTGGTACCGCAGGTGGAAGATTAACCATGTGAGTCATGGCACCGGCCCCAGCTAAAGCAATCTTAAGGAAGAAAAAAAAAAGGTGTAACCATCAGAATATCAGATTTCAAGACAGACTACAGGGCAGTTATAATCCAAACAGCCTAGCACAAAAGTAGACATGTAGATCAATGGAGTACTACTGAATCCCCAGATTAGTTAACCCATGCATCTACAATTCAAAAGGCCAACAGACACATGGAAAAATGCTCAGGCTAACCAGCCATTAGGAAAATGGAAATATAAACCAAAATGAGGCTTCATCTTACACCACTTAGAATGAGCATTCATTCAACAATCAAAGAAGAAGAATGTGGTACAAAGGTGCCCTAATGCACTGTTGTGGGAATGTAAATTAGTACAACCATTATATAAGACAGTATGGAGATTCCTCAATCTGAAAACATATAAACCTCATGACTCAGCCATCCAACTCCTGGATATTAATCCAAACCAAATGAAATCAGTATGTCAAAGGGTTATCTGTACTCCCATGTTTATTGCAGCTCAATTCATAATAGCAAAGATATGGAATCAATCCAGATGTCCATCAGCTGATGACTAAAGAAAATGGGGTGTATATAAACTATGGACTCTATTCAGACAATAAAAGAAGGAAATCTTGTCATTTGCGACAAAGTGGATATACCCAAAAATCATGAAGCTTAATGATACAAGCCAGTTCCGCAGAGATAAATATCATGTTTTTTTCTGATATGTTTCAGTTAATGTAGAATATAAAAAAAGTATAGGAATGAAATGGACATCTTGTGATTTGCTTGTTGTTTTAAATCCCTTGTTTATACTCCTTTGGAACTGTGGTCTTTCTACTTTATATTTGTTGAATATTATGCTTAGTGGTGAACTTTTTAAAAAAGAAATATTTTCTGAGCCGGCGCCATGGCTCACTAGGCTAATCCTCTGCCTTGCGGCGCCAGCACACCGGGTTCTAGTCCCGGTTGGGGCACCGGTCCTGTCCCGGTTGCCCCTCTTCCAGGCCAGCTCTCTGCTGTGGCCCAGGAGTGCAGTGGAGGATGGCCCAAGTGCTTGGGCCCTGCACCCCATGGGAGACCAGGAGAAGCACCTGGCTCCTGCCATCGGATCAGCGCAGTGCGCCGGCTGCAGCGCGCCTACCGCGGCGGCCATTGGAGGGTGAACCAATGGTAAACGAAGACCTTTCTCTCTGTCTCTCTCTCACTGTCCACTCTGCCTGTCAAAAAAAAAAAATATTTTCTAAATAATATTTTTCTAAATAATTCTCTGATTAATCTGACTTGCTTACCAATAAAAATAATTCTGAATAGAAAAAAGTTCTTCATTTTCTGTGAAAAAATGGTATATTTTTCAATTTCTAAACAGTGAATATAATTTTAATAAACAATATAATTATAATTATAGACTCAGAGTTTAAGAAATAAGTGCATTGTAATAATCAGATTGTACTAAAATTTTAATATTCAAAAAATACTTAAATTTATATCCCAAAATTTTTACATCATTTAACAAGCACTAGAATTCCTACTGACATGTTAAATATTATACGTACTTTTCTATTGATGTTACCTAATTTTCATTAGATACTTTGTCTTATGTTTTAAGATAATACTGTTTCATATTTTTCATTGATGGCTCTGATTCAGACTGCCTTTCCTCAATGCCATCATGTTTCTGTAGCAGGTGCTTCAGATCTACCAAATAAGGTAATTCTCTTACCATTTCATAAACAACCTTGCTGTTAAATAATGTTTATTTTTTGATCAGAGTCGGCGAACTCAAAATGCCTCCACAGCCTTGGCAACTCATGACAAGAGCCTAGGGTGATTACTGATGCCATAAACAGGAGTGTCAATTTGTTAAGTCAACAACAGGAGTCACTGTGCACTTACTCCTCATATAGGATCTCTGTCCTTAATGTGCTGTACATCGCAATTTAATGCTATAACTAATACTCAAACAGTATGTTTCACTTTGTGTTTCTGTGTGGGTGCAAACTGTTGAAAGCTTTACTTAACATATACTAAATTGATCTTCTGTATATAAAGATAATTGAAAATGAATCTTGATGTGAATGGAATGGGAGAGGGAGCAGGAGAGGGGAAGGTTGTGGGTGGGAGGGAAGTCATGGGGGGAAAAAAGCCATTGTAATCCATAAGCTGTAATTTGGAAATTTATATTCATTAAATAAAAGTTAAAAAATTTAAAAAAAGAACATCTGCAAAAAAAAGTTTATATTTAATTCAAAGGTATATACAACTGGTTTTACAGTTGTGATAGTTTGACATATAATTGTTCATCTTTATGATGGCACACAAGTGCTAAGCATTCATTGGATACATACTATGAAGTTTGATTTTTTCCTGAGCTAGCAACATGCCACACTATATACTCTCAGAATGCTAGCCAGCAGTAGTGAGTTCCAACTCCTATTCAACCACACAATCACAAGGGCAAATGTCCACCACTCAACAGTAGAATGTGTCAAGCCAGGATGTTGAGGATGTTAGATACATTATAAACATTGTTGATATACTTTATTTTTATATGCATTTATTTAAGTTATACAAGTTTCATATACTTTCAATTTAACAATGAAATTATCAGAGAATCTTCCCATCAAATGTCAAGCAGCATCTATACTTTGGATAATATCACCATATACACCACTTAACCTTCTTTTCCTCAAGAATACACATTCTTGATGATTATTGTAATCAGGCAAGAGAGAAAGTGTCATCTTCCTTCACAATCAGTATTATGTTACTTAGCCAACAGTCTCAGTTCTCTATTTCTATCCTGATAAATTTGCAACACTTAACAACCTACAGAAGTATCACAGTGCAATGCTATCTGGGTAGAACAAAGGCTCTCATAGTTCTACAAGCTTGAACTCCTTTCCTCTTTTTAGTAACTTCACAACTCTTTACATTGTAAATTCTTTGCTGAAATTCTTGAAATAGATTCCTACTTTAGAGCAAGAATGAAATTTCAGTGGATTACTTTGAAGGAATAGAAGCAAATTCATGAACTAAAGAAATCCATACATGACATGAATGAAAATTTTCCCCACGGAATTGAGATTTTTAAAGAGAAATCAAAATGAAATAATGGAAATGAAGAATTCAATAGAACAAATAAAAAATAGGTGGAAAGCCTTAAGAACAGACTCAGTGAGGCAGAAGAAAGAATATCTGAATTAGAAGACAAATCTCTAGAAATTTTGCAGTCTGAACAAAAAAAGAAGAAATTAGGAAACTAAAAAAGGGTATCAGAGATTTATGGGATGCTATCAAATGACACAATATACAGCTCTTAGGAATTCTTGAAGGAATGGGAAGAGTAAATGGATTAGACGGTCTTTTCGGTGAGATAATTACAGAAAACTTCCCTAATTTGGAGAAAGAAAAGGACATTCAAGTACAGGAAGCACATAGAATTCCTAACAGACATGACCAGAAAAGATCTTTATCATGACACATTTTAGTCACTCTCCACAGTAAAGCATAAAGAAAAGATTTTAAAATGTGCCCCAGAGAAACATCAGCTTACTTTCAGAGTATCTCTGATTAGATTCACAACTGACTTCTCATCAGAAATCCTAGAGGCCAGGAGAAAATGTCAAGATATATTCCAAGTTTAAGAGAAAAAAACCTGTCAACCTGGAACATAGGTTGAATGAACTAAAAAACTAAGACCTATGTATTTGCTGCCTACAAGAAACACATCTCACCAACAAAGACAAGCACAAACTGAAAGTGAAAGTAAGGAAAAAGATATTCCATGCTAAACGAAAGCAAAAAAAAAAAAATTGCAGGTACAGCATTCTAATACCAAAATAAATAGACTTTACAAAAAAACCTTTAGAAGAGACAAAGAAGGGCATTATGTAATGATTAAGGGATCGTTCAACAGGAAGATGTAACTATTATAAATTTATATGTATCTAATTACAGAGCACCTGTCTATTTAAAAGAAATGTTAATGGATCTAAAGGGAGACATAGACTCCAATAGAATGGTAATGGGGAACTTCAATATTCCACTTTCTGCAATGGGCAGATGAACCAGACAAAAAAAAATCACCAAGAGGCCGGTGCCAAGGCTCACTAGGCTAATCCTCAGCCTGTGGTGCTGGTACCCTGTGTTCTAGTCCCATTGGGGGCACCAGATTCTGTCCCGATTGTTCCTCTTCCAGTCCAGCTCTCTGCTGTGGCCCGGGGAGGGCAGTGAAGGATGGCCCAAGTGCTTGGGCCCTGCAGCTACACGGGAGACCAGGAGGAAGCACCTGGCTCCTGGCTTTGGATCAGCACAGCGCACCAGCCATAGCAGCCATTTGGAGGTGAACCAATAGAAGGAAGACCTTTCTCTCTGTCTCTCTTTCTCTCACTGTCTAACTCTGCCTGTCAAAAAAATCACCAAGAAAACAATAGAGATAATTGGCACTATGAAATAAATGGACAAAATGGATATCTGCAGAACTTTTCATCTTACAGATTCAAAACACACATTCTTCTTACCAGTGCATGGAACTTTGTCTAGGATTGACCACATGTGAGGCCATAAAGCAAGTCTCAGAAAATAAAAAAAAAAAATAAAAAACTAATCATGCATCTTCTCTGACCACAATGGAAAGAAGCTGGAAATCAACAACTCAAGACTCTCTAGAACATATGCAAACACATGGAGACTGAACAACATGCTCCAGAATGAACAGTGGGTCATAGAAGAAATCAAAAGAGAAATCAGTGAGGATGCCCTCTCTCACCACTGCTCTTCAATATAGTTCTGGAAGTTTTGGCCAGAGCTATTAGGCAAGAAAAAGAAATTAAAGGGATACAAATCGGGAAGGACGAACTCAAACTATCCCTCTTTGCAGATGATATGATTCTTTATTTAGGGGACCCAAAGAACTCTACTAAGAGACTGCTGGAACTCATCGAAGAGTTTGGCAAAGTAGCAGGATATAAAATCAATGCACAAAAATCAACAGCCTTTGTATACACAGGCAATGCCACGGCTGAGGAAGAACTTCTAAAATCAATCCCATTCACAATAGCTACAAAAACAATCAAATACCTTGGAATAAACTTAACCAAAGACGTTAAAGATCTCTACGATGAAAACTACAAAACCTTACAGAAAGAAATAGAAGAGGATACCAAAAAATGGAGAAATCTTCCATGCTCATGGATTGGAAGATCAATATCATCAAAATGTCTATTCTCCCAAAAGCAATTTATACATTCAATGCAATACCCATCAAGATCCCGAAGACCTTCTTCTCAGATCTGGAAAAAATGATGCTGAAATTCATATGGAGACACAGAAGACCTCGAATAGCCAAAGCAATCCTGTACAACAAAAACAAAGCTGGAAGCATCACAATACCTGATTTTAGGACATACTACAGGGCAGTTGTTATCAAAACAGCATGGTACTGGTACAGAAACAGATGGATAGACCAATGGAACAGAACAGAAACACCAGAAATCAATCCAAACATCTACAGCCAACTTATATTTGACCAAAGATCCAAATCTAATCCCTGGAAAAAGGACAGTCTATTCAATAAATGGTGCTGGGAAAATTGGATTTCCACGTGCAGAAGCTTGAAGCAAGACCCATACCTATCACCTTACACAAAAATTCACTCAACATGGATTAAAGACTTAAATCTATGACCCAAAACCATCAAATTATTAGAGAGCATTGGAGAAACCCTGCAAGATATAGGCACAGGCAAAGACTTCTTGGAAAAGACCCCAGAAGCACAGGCAGTCAAAACCAAAATTAACATTTGGGATTGCATCAAATTGAGAAGTTTCTGTACTTCAAAAGAAATAGTCAGGAAAGTGAAGAGGCAACCAACAGAATGGGAAAAAATATTCGCAAACTATACTACAGATAAAGGATTGATAACCAGAATCTACAAAGAAATCAAGAAAATCCACAACAACAAAACAAACAACCCACTGAAGAGATGGGCCAAGGACCTCAATAGACATTTTTCGAAAGAGGAAATCCAAATGGCCAACAGACACATGAAAAAATGTTCAAGATCACTAGCCATCAGAGAAATGCAAATCAAAACCACAATGAGGTTCCATCTCACCCCGGTGAGAATGGCTCACATTCAGAAATCTATCAACAACAGATGCTGGAGAGGATGTGGGGAAAAAGGGACACTAACCCACTGTTGGTGGGAATGCAAACTGGTTAAGCCACTATGGAAGTCTGTCTGGAGATTCCTCAGAAACCTGAACATAACCCTACCATACAACCCAGCCATCCCACTCCTTGGAATTTACCCAAAGGAAATTAATTTGGCTAATAAAAAAGCCATCTGCACATCAGTGTTTATTGCAGCTCAATTCACAATAGCTAAGACCTGGAACCAACCCAAATGCCCATCAACAGTAGACTGGATAAAGAAATTATGGGACATGTACTCCATAGAATACTATACAGCAGTAAGAAACAACGAAACCCAATCATTTGCAACAAGATGGAGGAATCTGGAAAACATGATGCTGAGTGAATTAAGCCAGTCCCAAAGAGAAAAATATCATTTGTTTTCCCTGATCGGTGACTACTGAGCGCCAAAGGGGAAACCTGTTAAGTGAAATGGACACTATAAGCAACAATGAACTGATCAGCTCCTGTCCTGACTTTAGATGTACAATGTAATACTTTATCCTTTTTAGTATTTGTTGTTGTTGTTGTTGTTCTAGTACTAGTGGTTGAACTCAGTAATTAACACACAATTATTCTTAGGTGTTTAAATTTTAACTGAAAAGTGATCCCTGTTAAATCTAAGAGTGGAAAAAGAGAGGGAGGAGATGAACAATTTGGAACATGCTCAATCGGACTGGCTGCAAATGGTGGAGTTAGAAATGTGCCAGGGGATTCCAACACAATCCCATCAAGATGGCATGTACCAATGCCATCGCACTAGTCCAAGTGATCAATTTCAGCTCACAATTGATAGCTCTGATAGGTCTAAGAGTCAAAGAGATCACACAAACAAGACAAGTATCTGCTAATACTAACTGATAGAATCATAAAGGGAGAGAAAGATCCAACATGGGAAGTGGGATACACAGCAGACTCATAGGATGGCAGATGTCCTAAACAACACTCTGGCCTCAGAATCAGCCCTCAAGGCATTCAGATCTGGCTGAAGAGCCCATGAGAGTATAGCAGGCATGGAAAGCCAAGATATCATGGAAAAAAAAAAGACCTAAATGAATGATCTCTGTGAGTGAGATCCCAGTGGAAAGAACGGGGCCATCAAAGAAGGAGGTACCTTTCTCTGAAGGGAGGAGAGAACTTCCACTTTGACTATGACCCTATCGGAATAAGATCAAAGTCAGCGAACTCTAAAGGCTTCCATAGCCCTGGCAACTCATGACTAGAGCCTAGGGAGATTACTGACGCCATGAACAGGAGTGTCAAATTGTTAAATCAGCAACAGGAGTCACTGTGTACTTACACCTCATGTGGGATCTGTCCCTAATGTGTCGTCTAAAGCCAAGTGATGCTATAACTAGTACTGAAACAGTATTTTTATACTTTGCGTTTCTGTGTGGGCACAAACTGATGAGGTCTTTACTAATTATATACTGAAGTGATCTTGTGTATATAAAGAGAATTGGAAATGAAAAAACAAAAAACAACTTGGTGTTAAAATGGAAATGGCATAGAAAATTAATTAATTTGAAAAAAAAAATTATGTAGGATCTCTGTCTTTAATGTGCTGTACATTGCTATTTAATGCTATAATTAGTAATCCAATGGTAGTTTTTTCACTTTATGTTGCTATATGGGCAAAATGTTGAAATCTTTACCTAATATATACTAAACTGATCTTCTGTATACAAAGAGAATTGAAAATGAATCTTTACATGAATGGAAGGGGAGAGGGAGCGGGAAAGGGGAGGGTTTCGGACGGGAGGGAAGTTATGGGAGGGGGGAAGCCATTGTAACCCATAAGCTATACTTTGGAAATTTATATTCATTAAATAAAAGTTTAATAAAAAAAAGAGAAATCAAAAAATTTCTGGAAACGAATGAAGACAACAATACAACATATCAAAATATATGTGACATAGTAAAAGCAGTGTTAAGATAAAGTTTATAGAAATAGGTGCCTACATCAAGAAATTGCAAAGTCACCAAAATAAAATCTATCAATGTATCTCAAGGACCTAGAAAAACAACAGCAAACCAAACCCAAAACTAGTAGGAGAAAAGAAATAATTAAAATCAGAGAAGAAATAAACAAATTTGAAACAAAATAATATAAAAGATGAAATGAAAAGCTGGTTTTTTTTTTTGAAAAAATAAAATTGACACACCATTGGCCCAACTAGACAAAAAAATTAGAGAGAGAGGACACAGTCAATAAAGTTAGAGATGAAAAAGGAAATGTAAGGCCAGTGCCACGGCTCAATAGGCTAATCCTCAGCCTGCGGCACCGGCACACCGGGTTCTAGTCCCAGTCGGGGCGCGGGATTCTGTCCTGGTTGCTCCTCTTCCAGTCCAGCTCTCTGCTGTGGCCCAGGAGTGCAGTGGAGGATGGCCCAAGTGTTTGGGCCCTGCACCTGCATGGGAGACCAGGAGAAGCATCTGGCTCCTGGCTTCGGATTAGCGAGGTGCGCCGGCCGCCGTGCACTGGCTGCAGCGGACATTGCAGGGTGAACCAATGGAAAAGGAAGACCTTTCACTCTCTCTCTCTCTCACTGTCCACTCTGCCTGTCAAAAAAAAAAGAAAGAAAAGAAAAAGCAAATGTAACAACAGACATCACAAAAATAAAAAGAATCAACAGAAATTACTACAAAGAGCTAGATGCCAACAAAAAAGGAAAACTAGAAGAAATGGATAGATTCCTGGACACATTAATGCTACCTAAACTGAGCCATAAAGATATCGAAAACCTAAACAGACCAATATCCAACACAGAACTTGAAACAGTATGGGGCTGGCGCTGTGGCATAGCAGGTAAAGCCACTGCCCGCAATGCCGGCATCACATATGGGTGCTGGTTCGAGACCTGACTGCTCCACTTCCTATCCAGCTCTCTGCTATGGCCTGGGAAACAGTGGAAGATGGCCCAAGACCCAGAAGAAGCTCCTGGCTCTTGCCTTCAGGTCAGCACAGCTCTGGTTTTGGTGGCCATCTGGGGAGTGAACCAGCAGATAGAAGACCTCTGTCTCTGTCTCTGTCTCTGTCTCTCTCTCTCTGTGTGTGTGTGTGTGTCACTCTCTGTGTAACTCTGACTTTCAAATAAATAAATAAATAAGTCTTTCAAAAAAAAAAAAAGAAATTGAAACAGTAATAAAAACCCTCCTAGCAAAGAAAAGACCAGGACCAAATGGCTTCACTGCTGAATTCTATCAGACATTTAAAGAAACTCCAATAATTTCAATTCTTCTCAAGCTATTCAAAACAATTGAAAGGGAAGGAATCATCCCAAATTCCCTCCATGAAGCCAATATCTTTTATTTAATTTATTTAACTTTATTTTATTCCTAAATCTGAAAAAGACAACAGACCAATTTCTTTGATGAACATAGGTGCAAAAATCCTCAACTAAATACTAGTCAATCAAATCCAACAACATATCAGGAAGATCATTCACCTGGACCAAGTGAGATTTATTCCAGGTATGTAGGAATAGTTGAACATTCATCAATCAATGTGATACATAACATTAACAAATTGAAGAACATAAACCATATGATTACTTCAATAGATGCAGAGAAAGCATTTGATAAAACACAACACCCTTTTATGAAGAAAACTCTAAACAAATTGGGTACAGAAGGAGCATTCCTCAACACAATCAAGGCAGTTTATTACAATCCCATGTCCAGTGTCATATTGAATGGGTTGGGAGGGTTTATAAAATGAGAAGATGAAACCCTATTTAGGAATTTCTTTGTCTCTATTCCAAGGACAATAATTAGCTATACCATACTATTTGTTTTCCAATGAGCTAAAATGTATTTAATTAGATATGAAATTGGAAACTATTGGTTCTGAAAGAATAGGTTGAAGGGGAATCTCACTTGCTGTATTCTATGTTATTAAAGCAAACAAAACAGTATGAAACCAGATATTTAAATTCAAATCTTGATATAACTGTGGTTGATTATGTTCACTTCTTTCAAGGCATTCTTAGGCTTTCTTAGGTGTTGTTTCTAAGTCATTGTGTGTTGGAGAACTGACACATTCCAATTCAGCTGCCTCACTTTCATGGATACCAATTCTGCAGTGGCCACACAACAGCTTCTTGAACATAGTCCATTTTGGTGATCTTTCCTTGTTACTGTCTGTAACAGCAAAAACACTGGGTCTTATTATTGGAATCACACCCTTCAATTCTTTGCTGTGGGTAAGCCTCAAATCCAGAAGGCTCTCTAAACCACAATAGTGAGACAAATGTCTAGTGTTTACTCGAATATGTTATTTTAACTAGCCATATTTTGGCATTTGTATTACTATGTCTAGAAACCCTGAAAGATCTACATTGTTAGTTAAATATATTACTTAGCATAGTATGATGAAAGCCTTAGTTTTTTAAAAATAGAAAGTAAGACTTATTTTTATCTTCTCAACTCAGAGTTTATGATTAAGCTTTCACTGACAGTTTATCTCTTCATGAAGAGATTTATTTTACTTCTTTGACAGGTGGAATTATACAGACAGAAAGATACACAGTTTCTATCTGCTGGTTCACTCTGCAAATGGCCTCAACAGCAAGTGCTGGGCTAGGCTAAAACCAGGAACCTGCAACTCCATCTGGATCTCCAGCTTGGGTGCCAGGGGTCCCATGTACTTGGGGCACTCTTCTGTTTTCCAGGGACTTTATCAGGGAGCTGTATATGAGGTGAACCAGCTGGGGAAAAAATGGTGCTTCTATCAAATGCCAGCATCACAATTAGCATTATAACCTACATTGACATGCTGCTGGCCCAAAAACTCTGCTTCTTTAAAAATGATAACAGACTACTTGAGGAGACACTAGACATCTTCTTATGTTATGAAAACTGGTTTAGGTGCTATGCTTTTAAATTGCACTGTCTTGGAACTACAAAAGTCATGAAGAAACAATGGCAAACAAGTCACTTAGGTAGGTCAGTACTTTTGTGGGTTACTGTCACTGCCCTGGAGAAAATTGACAACTTCTTTCAAAGTCCATGTGAATTCAATAGAGAAGAAAGAAAGCAACACTCTAGGGGTGACTGCTTTTATATGATTTATTACTATATATCTGTTCATATGACTGATGCAAAACACTGCAATAACTGACACCTACAGTAGCACACACATTTTATGCTGTTAATGAAGACTGAAGGTTCTACTAAAATTAACATAGAGTTTCATGTTATCTTAACATGATATAGTATTCTTTTTCTTAAGATTCACTTTATTTATTTTAAAGGACAAGTTACAGAGAGGGAGAGATAGAGAAGTATTCCATCCACTGGTTGACTCCCCAAATGGCCTCAACAGTCAGGGCTGGGCCAGGCTGAAGCCAGGAGCCAGGAGATTCTTCTGGGTCTCTCACATGGATGCAGGGGCCCAAGCACCTGGGCCATCCTCTGCTGCTTTCCCAGGTGCATTAGCAGGGAGCTGAACTGGAAGTGGAGCAGCTCAGACTACAATCAGCACCATGGAATTTCTGTGCTGCAGGCTGCAGCTTATCCCACTGCTCCGCATTGCCGGTCTCTCTCTCTCTCTCTCTCTGACTTTTTAAAATAAAGAAATAAATCTTCAGATAAATGGGTGACTGCTCTCATGTCTATTGAAATACATCAATGTGCATACTCGTATTTAAACGTTTTCAGTTTTAATTTCTTATAGAGTAATTATGAGAATGGAAGAATCTTACAATCTTCAACATATTAAAATAAAGAACCCCAAGTCCAAAATATCTGCAAGTGGTTCAAAAGACAGCCTACCAGATAGTCACTAAGGAATGATTGAGTAGTTTGCCTATTTTATATGCACACACACAAGGATCTGCTAAATAGAACATCAGGTAGGCTGAAGATCAGTGTAACAAAACTAAGATGATAGAATTAAAGTACAATGGACATGCTAGTTAATAATGCTTTTCTCTAGATAAAGATCTAAATTTCCTAGCATTTTAAAGCATTAAATAGTTCTTAGTTGGGGCTGGTATTGTGGCAAAGCAGGCAAAGTTGTCACCTGCAACACCAGCATCCCATGTGGGTGGCAGTTTGAGTATTGGCACTCCACAAATTTTTTTTAAGATTTTTGTTTATTTATTAGACAGGTAGAGTTGCATAGAGAGGAAGATATAGGGAGAAATGTCTTCCATCTGCTGGTTCACACCCCAAATGGCCACAACAGCTGGAGCTGAGCTGATCTGAAGCAAGGAGCCCAGAGCTTCCAGGGTCCCACACAGGTGCGGGGCCCCAAGCACATGGGGGCCATCTTCTACTGCTTTCCCAAACCATAGCAGAGCTGGATTGAAAGAAGAGCAGCTGTGACTAGAACCAGAACCAATAAGGGATGCTGGTACCACAGGTGGAGGCTTAGCCTATGGCACCACAGCACCGGGCCCTGCTCCACTTCTGATCCAACTTCCTGCTAATGTGTCTGGGAAAGCAGCAGAAGATGCCCTAGTTGCTTGGGCCCCTGCATGCATGTGAGAGACCCGGAAGAAGCTCCTGGCTGCAGTCTGGTCCAGTACTGGCCTTCGTGGTCATTTGAGGAGTGAATCTTCAGATGGAAGACCTATTTCTGTCTCCCCATCTCTCTCTCTCTCTCTCTCTCTCTAACTCTGCCTTTCAAAAAATAAAATAAATCTTTAAAAAACAGTTCTTAGTATCTTAACTAGCTTTGGTGAATCCACATAAAAGACAGGATTTTGAATTTCAGACTTCAGAATATCAAAATACAAAGTACAGAAAGCTTAAAATTTTAAACCTCTTTAGTGTATGCTAGTAAATATATTGTTTTTCAAAGGTGAATATGTAAGATGATATCAACATTATTTATCTCATATCCTTCTATCAAACTTGGAAAAATAGAATTTGGGCAACTGAAATGTTTTCCAATGTCTTTTCCAGAGTTAAATTTGCTTTGCAAAATATATCTGATTTGATGTACAGTCTTCATTCCTCTGGATTCATTCTGATCACAGTCTTGCATTTAAATGGAGGACTGAATTAATAATGCATATTTCCTACAATGTGTACTTAATATTTAAGATACAATATAGAAGTTATTACCTTCAAATTAGAGTAATTCTCAGGAGACACTAAAAAGAAAAACCAGCATGTAATGAATTATATGCACATCTGCCAGGCCAACCGTACAGTTTTGGCAGAGTTAACACCAAGATCAACCCTGTGTTTGGTTATAGAAATAGTTATTTCATGTGTGGAGACTTGCTTCTGAGTTTGGGTGGGAGGTAGGTTTGGGGGGAGGGCAGCGACAAGAGAAAGACATGAACAAAATTCCAAATAGGAGTTAGTTTGAAAGAATAAGTTTCTAGAGTTACACAGCAGAGTTGAATGAGTTTATAATAACTTAGTAAATATTTCATGAGCCAAAAATAAGGAGTTCCAACCTTGCAATCAAAAAATAATGTCAGGCCAATGCTGTGCCACTGCAGGTTAAGCCACAGCCTGCAGTGCCAGCATCCCATATGTGCTCTGGTTCAAGTCCCAGCTGCAGCACTTCCAATCCAGCTCCCTAATAATGAACCTGGGAAAGCAGCAGAGGATGGACCAAGTAGTTGGGCCCCTGCACCCATGTAGGAGACCTGGAAAAAGCTCTTGGCTCCTGGCTTTGGCCTGGCCCAGCCCTGGTTATTGTGGACATTTGGGGAATAAAACAGTGGATGGAAAATTTCTCTCTGTCTCTCCTTGTCTCTCTCTCTAACTCTGCCTTTCAAATAAAATAAAATAAAATAAAATAAATATCAAAAATGGGAAACTGATTACACTGATTTCACTGGTACATAGTTTACATACTTTGAAATGTCCCATTTATATATACATAATATACATTATATATATTATATATTATATAAATAATATACATAAGCTGATATAAACTATAGATAAAAATCACTAATATAAGTAAAATTTTTAAAATCTGATAAATTTGAATAAATAACCATATAGTTTTAATAAAACATGTTGTTTGAACTTCAAAAGTATGATTATGATTCAGAGAGGTGCAAATAAAATTTAAAGGCGCCCATATATCAATGTGAACATGCTAAATACTGGGGAGGAAGTGATCTTTAATCAGAAGAACAAATCAGGATCCTGAGAGGAGAACTGTGAAACCTGATGAGAGAATGCATCAGCATGCCATTACTGTAACCCATCAGAACCATTTGTACAATTATGCTACAATCATGTCTTTCAGTGCTTCCTATAATTTAGGAAATACATGTTTGTGATAACTGAACCTGAATATGTAAATAACTCGTAAGCAGAGAAACTTCTCAGCTGAGCAGCTTGGATATACATTTTTAGAAGATTCATTAACAAGAATCATCCTATTTTTTCATACACATATTGATTGCTGCTATGCCTCTATACTCTGCACCCTCAAGGTATTTTTAAAACATGATTGCAAACTTATCTATTTGAAATGCAGAAGTAGTGAGACAGATAGAGACAATAAAGAGAAGCAGTGAGCAAAATATCTTCCGTACTCCACAATAGCCATGGTTAGGTCAAGTTGAAGCCAGAAGCCTGGAATTCCACCTGGGTCTCACACATGTGTTGCAGGATCCCAACTACTTTGTCATCATCCACTACATCCAAGACACACTAGCAGGGAGCTGGATCACAAGCATGTAGGAGCCAGGCCTTGAATCTGAACTTGTACAGGATGCAGGCCTCCCAAGGGGAGGCTTAACTCATTGCACCATCATGCTTAACCCTCATTCAATTATCTTATGTTTCTTGATCCATTAGGCAAGAAGTTATATAAAACATATCTAACTAATAATGCATTATAAGATTTCAATACTGAAATATATTTATCAGAAAAGAAAAAATTAGTTGATCTGTCACAGAATTTATTAGTACCATTTTAGATTTCAGTATCTGGGTAATATCTAATAAATATAATTTTGGTATGAAAGAATGAATTCTACAATGTCTTTCATTTACAAAAGTCACTTCATTCGGTGTGTTATATTAGTCTTCTAAAGGATTTGATGTAGGGTCCAGCGCTATGGCTCAGTAGGCTAAGCCTCTGCCTGGGGCACCTACATCCCATATGGGTACCAATTCATGTCCCAACTGCTCCTCTTCCCATCCAGTTCTCTGCTATGGTCTGGAAAAGCAGTGGAAGATGGCCCAAGTGCTTAGATCCCTGCACCCACATGGAAAACCTGGAAGAAGCTCCTGTCTCCTGGCTTTGGATGGGCTCAGCTCCTGCTGTTGTGGCCATTTGTGAAGTGAGCCAGTGGACGGAAGATCTTTCTCTCTGTCTCTCCCTCTCTCTCTGACTGTAATTCTACCTCTCAAATGAACAAAATCTTTTTAAAAAGTATTTGATGTAGCATCTAATTTATAAAACACTAGCTATCAGAAAACAAGTTGGCCGGTGCTGTGGCTCACTAGGCTAATCCTCTGCCTGTGGTGCCGGTACTCTGAGTTCTAGTCCCAGTTGGGATGCCAGATTCTGTCCCGGTTGCTCCTCTTCCAGTCCAGCTCTCTACTGTGTCCCGGGAAGGCAGTGGAGGATGGCCCAAGTCCTTGGGCCTTGCACCCACATGGCAGACTGGGAAGAAGCACCTGGTTCCTAGCTTCTGATCGGCACAGCACACTGGCCACGGCAGGCACAACAGAGGGAAGACCTTTCTCTCTGTCTCTCTCACTAACTCTGCCTGTCAAAAAAAAAAAAAGAAAGAAAAAAGAAAGAAAACAAGTCAAAGTTTCAATCTTCAAATGACTCTCAGCTGAATAACTAATCTCCATGAAAAATTGGTAATCATTGCTTGAGAGTTTTGTAAAGGAGAAATGAGTGCCTACAGTGTATTCCAATGGCAGCACACCATCTTGCTTTTAGTAATCTCTGGAATAGCAATAACCTAACCTTCTGTTTGCAGAAGCCAACATCCAATGGATTTCAATGTCCATTTTGAATGAGGTTCCTGGTGATACTTAACATTGGATAATCTCTAGTCTTTACTGAGTATGCTTCCAAATTTTTTCCTTAATTTACATTTTTAGAATCTAACCTCAAGCTCTTCCATATCACATCTCCAAAGCTGAAGCAGCATAAGACAGTAAAATATTATCCTGGACTATTTCTTGGGTATTAGCTTTCTTGATTTCTCCATAACTGACTGCTTTCTGTTACCTTCCCAAGTTAATTTTTGGCTTAAAATACTATGCAATGAAGTAGCAATATTTTATACAACACCAAATTATATATAAAGATGGATGACCATATACAAATTATTTTACGTTATCACCCTAAAGTATATATACTTGCTTCATTCCTTTCCTTTATTTCCTATGCTCTCTAATTTTCTCCTTCATTTCTTTCATTACTCTTGTTATCTTTATTTTCCTGGGTTTACTCACAGCATACATTATTTTTAACTGGAACTAATATTTCAAATTCATTAGAAGCACACAATTTAATTCATTGTTGACAACTAAGAAGGTACAGAGCAGCATGACAAGAGCCTTGGGTGATTACTGACATCATAAATAAGAGTGTCAATTGTTAAATCAACAACTGGAGTCACTGAGCACTTACTCCCCTTGTAGGATCTCTTTCCTTAATGTGTTATATTGTGAGAATTAATGGAAAAACTGGTCTTCAAACAGTACTTTATACTTTGTGTATAAAGTAGGCCTGGACCAGTCTTAAACCAGTGTCCAGAATCCATCATGCTCTACCACATGGGTGGCAGGGACTCAGACAGAGGAGTCATTGTTGGCTGCCCCCGGGATGTGCATTATGAGGAAGCAGAGCAGCAGGACTTGGGGTTAGACACTCCCATGTGGGATTCTCAAGCAGGGAACATAGACCACTGTACTGCACCGTCTGTCCAGCCTGGTACATTGTGAAACTAAAATAATAACTACAATAATTTATCTGCTCTTATTAAAGATTTCTGTGCCTTAAGATAATTCTTAGCTCAGAAAGAGTTACATTCATACCTAGTACAAGTATTTCCTTACTATTATTTGATCATTATGTACAAGAAAGTTTTTCTGAGCACCTCGACATTTGATTCAATCATCCTTCCTGTCAGTAAAAGTTTTAGGAACAATCTTCAGGAGGACAAGCTTTTGCCCTAATGATTCATCTTCCTGTTGTGGTGCCCACATTTCCTGTCTGGGTTCCTGGGTTTTTGTCCTGTTTCTGCTCCCAATTCCAGTTTCCTGCCAATGCCATTCTGGAATGCCCAGGTAATATCTCAAGTAGTTGGGTCCCTGACATGGGAGACTTGGATTGAGTTCTTGGGTCCTGGCATTGGGTGGCCTTTGCAAGCATGTTGGAGACAACCAGTAGATGGAACCTTTCTGTCTTGACTGCTGCTTTCTCCCTATCTGTCTCTGTCTATTTCTCATCCTATTTCTTGATATGTGTGTGTATTTTCAAGGTTTTCCAAATACTAAAAAAGTAAAAAAGAAAAAAAAGAAACCCAACACAATATGGATGTCAAAATAAGTTTTTTTTTACACATTTTTAAAGCTTCCTCATTATTCTATTATCACATACACATGTTCATTCTATTATTTAAGTCTTCAAAATTACTTTTAGAAGACTCATATCACCTTGGATTGATGTCATAAAACTGAATCTTTTTTAAGCCATAAAACTTTTTATTACTCAAAGAATAAACAAATTTAAAAGGCAATCAATAAATAAGGGAAATGAAAATCAAAAGCATAATGAGGTTTCACCTCACCCCGGTTAGAATGGCTTACATACACTAATCAACCAAGAGTAGAGGCTTTCTAAGATGTGGGGGGAAAGGCACACTAACCCACTGTTGGTGGGGATGCAAACTGGTAAAGCCACTATGGAAGACAAGTTTGGAGATACCTCAAAATCTGAACATAGCCATACCATACGGCCCAGCCATCCCACTCCTCAAAATTTACCCAAGGGAAATTAAATTGGCAAATAAATGAGCAATCTGCAGTTCAACTTACAATAGCTAAGAAATGGAATCAACCTAAATGCTCATTAACAGTAGACTGGATAAGGAAATTATGAGATATGTACTCTATACAATACTATACAGCAGCAAAAAAAAAAGATATCTGGTCATTTGTAACAAAATGGAGGAATCTAGAAAACATCATGCTGAGTGAAATAAGCCAGTCCCAAAGGGAGAAATATCATATGTTCTCCCTGATCGGTGACATCTAACTGAGCACCAAAAAGGAAACCTGTTGAAGTGAAATGGACACTATGAGAAACAATGACTTGATTAGCCTTTGTCCTGACTGTTGAGGAACAGCTTACTATTATATTCCTTTTATTTTTTTTTATTCTACTTAATACCACTGGTTAAACTCTTTAATTAACACACAATTATTCTTAGGTGTTTAAATCCAATTGAATATTGATCCCTGTTAAAAATACGAGTGGGAATAAGAGAGGGAGGAGATATACAGTTCGGCACATGCACATTCGGACATACATCTAATGGCAGGGCTAGAATTTTGCCATGGGACTCTAAATCCCATTAAGTTGGCATGTACCATTGCCATCTAACTAGTTAAAATGTTCAATTTAAGTTCATAATTGATCATAAAGTTAGGATTAATTGTCAAAGGGATCACATAAACAAGACCAGTGTCTGTTGATAATAATTAATAGAATTAAAAAGGAGAGAATGATCCACCATGGGAAGTGGGATACACAGCAGACTCATAGAATGGCAAAAGCCCTAAACAGCACTCTGGTCTCAGAATCAGCCCTTAAGGCATCCAGATCTGGCTGAAGGGCCCATGAGAGTATTTTAGGCATGGAAAGCCAAGACACTCTGGCAAGAAAAAAACAGGCCTAAAAGAAAGATCTCTGTGAGTAAGATCCCAGTGGAAAGAACGGGGCCATCAAAGAAGGAGGTACCTTTCTCTGAAGGGAGAACGTCCACTTTGAATATGGCCTTGTCTAAATAAGATCAGAGTGGGTGAACTCAAGAGGCTTCCATAGCCTTGGCAGCTCATGATAAGAGCCTCGAGAGACGTCATGAATTAGAGTGTCAATTGTTAAATCAACAACGGGAGTCACTGTGCACCTGCTCCCCATGTAGGAACTCTGCCCTTAATGTGCTGTACTATGAGAATGGTAAGACTGCTACTCAAACCGTACTCTATACTTTGGTTGTCTGTGTGGGTGCAGTCTGTTGAAATCTTTACTTAGTATATACTAAGTTGATTTTCTGTATATAAAGATAATTGAAAATGAATCATGATGAAGAATGGGATGGGAGAGGGAGTGGGAGATGGGATGGATGTGGGTGGGAGGGAGGTTTTAGGGGGAAAAGCTGCTATAATTCTAAAGTTGTATTTTGGAAATTTATATTTACTAAATCAAAGTTGAAAAAAATAAAAGAGAAAAGAAAAAAAAAGAAAAAGTCATCAATACCACTGCCATCAGGCAAATAGAAGCCAACACCACAATAAGATATCACCTCACCTCTTTTAGAATGACCATTATCAAAAACAAAGATACAACAAATTCTGCCTAGGATGAGAAGAAAAGAGAACACAGCTAGAGGGCATGTAAATTAGTGCAGCCACCAGGAAAACAGTATGGAGATTTCGTAAAACTCTAAAAACAAAACTACCATATTATCCAGGAATGCTACCACTGGGTATCTCTCCAAAAGCCATAAAACCATTGTATCAAAGAAATACCTGGAGCTACATGTTTATTCCAACACTGTTCACAATACAGAAGTTACGGTTGGGGCCGGCACTGTGGCGCAATGGTTAAAGCCCTGGCCTGAAGCACCGGCATCCCATATGAGCATTGGTTCTAGGCCTGGTAGCTCCTCTTCTGACCCAGCTCTCTGCTATGGCCTGGGAAAGCACTGGAAAATGGCCCAGGTCCTTGGGCCCCTGCACCCATATGGGAGACCTGGAAGAAGCTCCTGACTCCTAGCTTCAGATTGGCTCAGCTCCAGCCATTGCAGCCATTTGGGAAGTGAACCATTGATGGAAGCCCTCTGTTTCTCTCTCTACCTCTCTCTATAACTCTGTTACTTCAAATCAATAAAAATAAACCTTTAAAATATACAAATTATGGAATCAGTGAAGGTACCCATCATCAGATTAATGGACAAAAGAAATATGGTGACAGTGGCTGTGGATTCAAAAGGCTTCCCTACTCTTGGCAGCTCATGTCAAGAGCCTCAGGTGATCACTGTTGTCATATATAAGAGTGTTGATTGTTAAATTAACAACAGGAGACACTGTGCACTTACTTCCCATACAGGACTTCTGTCCTCAAAGAGTTGTATTATGGGAATTCACTATAAAACTTGTTCTCATAGAACAAGTTGTGTGTGCAAACTGTTGAAATCTTTACTTAGTATAGAGTTGGTCCTCTGTATATAAAGTTAATTGAAAGTGAATCTTCATTGAGAATGGGACTGGGAATTGGGAGGCGGCAGTGGGGGTGGGAGGGCAGGTATGGTGGGTTAGAATTACAATATTCCTAAAGTTGTACTTATGAGGCCGCCGCGGCTCTATTAATAGGCTAATCCTCCACCTTGCGGCGCCAGCACACCAGGTTCTAGTCCCGGTTGGGGCACCGGATTCTGTCCCGGTTGCCCTTCTTCCAGGCCAGCTCTCTGCTGCGGCCCGGGAGTGCAGTGGAGGATGGCCCAAGTCCTTGGGCCCTGCACCCCATGGGAGACCAGGAGAAGCACCTGGCTTCTGCCATCAGATCAGCGCAGTGCACCGGCTGCAGCGCGCTGGCCGTGCCGGCCATTGGAGGGTGAACCAATGGCAAAGGAAGACCTTTCTCTCTGTCTCCCTCTCTCACTCTCCACTCTGCCTGTCCAAAAAAAAAAGACAAGCCCTAATGAGCGTGAGTGAGGTTTGCTGTTGTGGGTTTTGGTTAAAAAAAAAGTTGTAGTTATGAAATTTGTAAATGAAAGGTCTTTTTGGAACAAAAAAAGAAAGAAATATGATCTACATACACACAATGGAATGCCATTCAACCATAAAAAGTACAAAATTCTGTCATTTACAGCAAAATGATAGAACTGGAGATATTAAGTGAAATAAGCCAGACACAGAGAAATACCACATGTTCTCCTTCATATGTGGCGACTAAAAAGAAACTCAATTCAAACACAAAATTGTGACTACTAAGAGCTGTGTTGGGCTGGAAGGATAGAGGGGGCAGATGAGTGTGGTTCGTTGATTGTGACAAATATACTAATAAGAGACATAAAAATAAATGAAAATTTTAAACAGTTATCAAGTCCCAATATTCTGATCTGTTTTCTATAACCTGCCCTCTGGAGCCAGCATCGCAGTATAGTAGCTTAAGCCCATCCCATATGGGTACCAGTTCAAGTAATGGCTGCTCTACTTCCCACCCAGCTCACTGATAATGTACCTGGGAAAGCAGCAGAACAACCCCCAGGTCCTTCAGCCACTGCAACCCATATGGAACACCTGGATGGGACTCCAGGCTCCTGGTTTGGTCTATCCCAGGCCCAGCCTTTGAGACCATTTGAGCAGTAAACCAGGAGAGGAAAGTTGTCTCCCAGTCTCTGTCTCTCCCTCTCTCTGTTCATTTTACCTTTCAAGTAAATCAATAAATTCTTTAAATAAAAAAATCTTCCTTCTATGCAGTGTTTTTCCTCTGCAAACTAGCAGTTGCCTTTGAATTCCATTCTGGTCTTCTTTCATTGGGGTTCTTCTAATTCTTTTCTTATCCTCTTCTGTTGGGCACACCAGGCCATCTACCCCTCTAATTAAAACACACACATTTACAGCATGATAAAGCATGGGTACTGGCCTTAAAATGCAGGAAACTGGGTGCCTGCTTTGTGATAGAGTGGGCAAAGCTGCTACTTGCACGGCCAGCGCCGTGGCTTAACAGGCTAATCCTCCGCCTTGCGGCGCCGGCACACCGGGTTCTAGTCCGGGTTGGGGCACCGGATTCTATCCCAGTTGCCCCCCTTCCAGGCCAGCTCTCTGCTATGGCCCAGGAAGGCAGTGGAGGATGGCCCAAGTGCTTGGGCCCTGCACCCGCATGGGAGACCAGGAGAAGCACCTGGCTCCTGGCTTCGGATCAGTGAGATGCACTGGCCGCAGCGGCCATTGGAGGGTGAACCAATGGCAAAAAAGGAAGACCTTTCTCTCTGTCTCTCTCTCTCTCACTATCCACTCTGCCTGTCAAAAAAAAAAAAAGCTGTTACTTGCAATACTGACATCCCATATGGCTGCTGGTTCAGGTCCTGGCTGCTAACCTTCCAAAGGCCTAGGAAAAGCAGTGCAAGATGGCCCAAATGTTTGGGCCCCTGCCACCCATGAGAGACCCCTATATGGAGCTCTGGGCTTTGGCCCAGTCCAGTGCTGCCCTTTTTTTTATGACCATCTAGGGAGTGAACCAGTGAACAGAAGATAGCTTTCTCTCCATTTCTATGACTTCCGAAATAAATAAATAAAAATTTATAAATGGGGGGGTACAGTAACTTCAAATCTCATTTCTGCCACTTATTCTACCCAGATAAATCACTTTAAAATCTGAGTTTCAGGTGTTCTACCTGAACAACCACTTGGCTAGGATGTGAGGCACAGGTTGGAGTACTATTGGGTTTTTTTATTATTTTCTAAGAGTCCTTAAGATTTTAACATTCTATGTGTTTTTATTCTATCTATAAAAACTTGGAAATACTCACCAGGCAAACATGCAAAAAAATAGAAGAACAAAATGACAAGAATGCAGGAAAGAAAATGCATGACAAAAATTTTAGAAATATCAAGGAAAGAGAAAAATATAACTGTAAAAAATATATAACTTGTTATAAAAGAACAAAACTACATGGCATTAAGGCAGGAGTCCTGGCCTGAAAGGAAAAACTACCCTGGAAAGATGATAAGTAGAGATTTCAATTAGAAATACCCTCTAAATAGAAGCTAAAAATATATTAACATAATATAGCCTATTGTGAGATATTCTTTCTCTCAGTAAAGATTAGAACTTGCCTAATCTTGGGAGAGCAGCAAGATGGCAGAATAGGAAGGGAGCACATTGATAGTTCGTCAAGACACACGTTAATAAAAGTGGAGATACTGCAGGGTCAAGGAAGAGTAGGGGAAGAAACAGCAGAGGAAACTTTTCCGGAACTAGTGATTCACAGTGGACCTGCGTGGAGAGCGTGGGAGCCCAAGTTCAGGACACCAGCGGCAGACTCAACGCACCAGCGCTGGAACGCGAGGTGAGCCGAACCTCAATAGCCCGAGACACCAGTGGGCAAGCGGAAACAGGAGACTAGAAGGAACGAGGCTTGAAACTCCGTGGGGAAAAGTTCACCAGGCTAACTAGAAGAGGGAGAGGAAAAAAATAAAAAAAGTGACCGATACGGACATGAGTTTCTCTCTCTCCGCTCACCTCTCAAAGGCTAGAAAGACAAAGAGCAGGCGCCATTTTGGACATACGTCATAAGCAGGGCGACCTCAGGTCTGCATCTGCCCTGAGCCTAGCAGAAAAACCTGACTCTGGGGGGAGGGGTGAAATAACAGGAGATTAGCATCTAACTTGGCAACCCAGTGGGAGACTGCAGGAGAATTGGAGCCCACACTGAGGGCAGCACAGATTCCCTGTGTGGTCCTTGGGAAAGAGCTTCTGATCTCTGGCTCCTGTGGGTATATCATTTGCCTGCTAACTACCTCCAATTACGTTCAGCTGTGCGGAATTACTTCCCTTTTGAATCAAAAAAAGAAACAAAGAAAGAGAGATTTACCACACCTAACCTGGGAGTGTCATCTTTGACACACCCTCAGCCCTGAGGAACCAAACACAGCTCTCAGTCCACACTCATCTCAAGCCTCTAACGCTCCACCGAAAGCAGACAGTCCACTTAATATAGAGCCACAGTGTAACAAGAAAAAACACCACAGTGAAAAAACCAAATATCTCCAACATGCCAAACAACAAATGCAAAAATCGAGGTAACAAGAACAAGGAAGAAACTATGACGCCCCCAAATGAAAAAGACACCCCAATTCAAGATTATGAAGATGATGAGACAGAATGCAAGAAGCGGATCTCAAAAAATTGATAAGAACATTAAGAAGTTCTCAAAAACAAATTCTTGAACTACAGAAATCCTTAATGGACAAGATAGAAAATCTCTCTCGTGAAAATGAAATATTAAGGAGGAATCAAAATGAAATGAAACAACTAGTGGAACAAGAAACTGCGATAGTGACGAGAAATCATAATGAAATGAAGAATTCAATAGATCAAATGACAAACACATTAGAGAGCCTTAAAAACAGAATGGGCGAAGCAGAAGAGAGAATATCGGACTTAGAAGACAGAGAACAGGAAAGGAAACAGTCAAATCAAAGAAAAGAAGAAACCAGAAATCTAAAAAATATTGTCGGGAATCTGCAGGATACTATTAAAAAACCCAACATTCGGGTTCTAGGAGTTCCTGAAGGCATGGAGAGGGAGAAAGGATTAGAAGGCATTTTCAGTGACATACTAGCAGAAAATTTCCCAGGTTTGGAGAAGGACAGAGGCATCTTAGTACAGGAAGCTTATAGAACCCCTAATAAACATGACCAAAAGAGATCCTCACCACGACATGTTGTAATCAAACTCACCACAGTGAAACACAAAGAAAAGATCCTAAAATGTGCAAGAGAGAAACGTCAGATTACTCTTAGAGGATCTCCAATTAGACTTACAGCAGACTTCTCATCAGAAACCCTACAAGCTAGAAGGGAATGGCGAGACATAGCCCAGGTACTAAGAGAGAAAAACTGCCAGCCCAGAATATTATATCCTGCAAAGCTCTCATTTGTGAATGAAGGTGAAATTAAGACTTTTCATAGCAAACAGAAACTGAAAGAATTTGTTGCCACTCATCCTGCCCTGCAAAAGATGCTTAAAGATGTGTTACACACAGAAACACAGAAACATGGTCACCGATATGAAAGAAGGTAAAGGAAGGAAACCTCACAGCAAAAGATCACAGGAAGCTCAATTTCTCTTTGACATAGAATTAAACTCTGATGCTCTGTTAAAGCAATGTGTTATAGTAATCTATTATGTTCTCTTGATGTCTGTTAAATTCTAATTGTTCAAAAACAGCTGAATTTTTATTAAGAGCTACGGGTTATGTAAATATGTGCTTATTTTCAAAGATTTGAATAATCACCTTGTAACAAGATCAAATTTGGTCTATGTTATGTCATGATTTTAAGGAATCTTATTTCAACCAGATATTTTGGATTTTGAGCCTTCTTGGCATTCTTGACAGGCATTCAAAAAATCAAAGTTTCAAACAATCTGGTCTCTAAAATTTCCAGTAAATCCTGGACTTTGGTTTTTCCAGTTTGGGCCCAACTGAAAAAATCGAAGGACCTATGTCTCTCATCTTATAGAGACACCAACTAATCAGGCTATTTGGATCATATTAGAAGGACTGTCAAGATGTGATGTGGTACCAAACTTTAGTTTCTATAATGGAAAATGCTATCAATACAAATGTTTGAGAATTAAAAAGTCTAATGATCTTGTGTTACTAGACATGATAGTTATCTTAATGAGAAGGCCCCAGAGGCCTAAAGGGTATTTATACTTGTAAAATCCTACAGGTGCTTTCAAAAATACTGTGAAGTAAGCAAGTGTTTCTTGTTGGTTGATGAGTTTATAATTTTAAACATGGCAACTTAAAGTCTTTTGTCATCCACAGTTATATATGATGTGCTGCTCATAAAACTAAAGCGTTGTTGGTTCTGTGTTTAGCTGTCCTCCTATAGGTTCCTATGGACTTTTCCCAGCCACTTCCATTGAATTCAGTACTTTGGGATGGCTCTGTAAACAGATGAAGCCAATAATGTATTAACAGCACCAACTGAGAGAAAGTATGGTTAACTGAGGTTACTAAAAACAAAAAGCAATTCAAATCAATTGGCAATTTACAAAAAGAGTTAGATTTTAAAAGCTATTATTAAAATTGCTATATTGGTCTATTATGCTATGTTATGTGTGTACATATTGTATGTCCACATGGGGAAATTTTATTAAGAGTTTTATTTTAAATGGCTTATAGATAAGATTGTCCATAAATTTAAGCTGCTAAAATCAATCAAAGATACATTTTAATTTGTGTGACCTGAATCTGTGTATCATATGTTTTAAACTTGTTGGTAGAAAGAAACTAAAAACATTTTATATGGCTGTGCTTAAGTTTACTGGTTAAACAAACTACACCATGTTAGATATTTAAGAGGTGTTTTCAAATACATGATTCTTAAAATTTATAGAAGGCATTGGACCTTCTGGTAAATGTTTTCTTAAGTTGTTATCTAATGGTTGAAACTGTTTGCTAAGTATTCATGTGATATTGCTATTGTCAGCAAGCGATCTAGGACTTGCTCCCTCATTTCTCTATTCTAAGCCCAACTTGTTCTTTCATTTCTCTATTCTCTTCAAGGTAGGAAACTAATTCTATTATGAAGGAATCTGTAGGATGCACAATTTAATCTTTAGACCTTATAAAAGAGATGGCTAACATTTTTCTGTAATAGCATAGCCAAAATAAGAACTTAAATAATAATCTCATAGCTAGATTCACTTCGCCATCAGCAAAGTATACAGTAAGTAGAAAAAACCTCCCTTTCAGACCAAAGGGAAAGAAAGTTTTAAAGTGAGAATATAATTTTCCTCATGGGCATTGTCTACCTTAGAAAAAGTACTACAGAACATGCCTGTGACTATAGACTTGTAGTTCAGGCCACCGAAGATTAGAGATGGGACTTGGGCACTCCCTTGACTTGCATCCTCTGGTCTGCTTTAACACAAACCAGGAGGAAAAGAAAGCTCGGCATCAGAAGCAATGGGTGGCAGGCCTATTCATGGCTGATCTGTACAGTGATCTGCCCTCAAGGAGACCCAACAGGCCAGTCCACTGCAGTGGCTTTCCATGTGGTAAGCCTGGGCTTCAGCAGAAGTCAGCTTGTGAAGAGCCCTGGCAGCTCTGCCAAGAGTTGGATCACTGGAAATGGACCTGCCCTGGAGTCGAAGGATGCCCAGGTCAGAGCCACAGATCTTATTGGCTCTAAGCTGAAAAGCCCTTCACTCAGCCCAACTTCCAAAGTGACCACTGCAGCTGAGGGGATGGTCAAGTAGGGTCAGCAACATTGCAGGCAGAACTGTAAATTTCTTGTTAGAGATGTCCCCTGCCTTTACCTGGCCAGCTCTCCTCCCAGCCCAGCCAAGTAATGAAAGTCAACAGAGTGCCTTCCCCTAGGAGGTTCACACCTCCCTTAGGATATACCCCATGTGAAGAGATAGATAGGTCTGGGCCTCTTAACTTACAAGGCCTAAAGCCCACCAGATTATTATCAAGCCCCTTCTATCAGGTTCTATTTGCCTCTCAATCAGAAAAATTACTTGTAGCTTAGACAGCACCTTTCTTAGCTCCTCTAATAAGACTCTGTCCTTTGTTCTAGGCCCTGTCTAGTGCACTTGGGCCTCATTCCTTTGTAATCATAACCTCTACTCTACCACAAATGGCTCTACTCCCAACCTGTGTGTACTGATGGTCCTCTTCCCCACTTCATGCTGTATAATTGTTCAAACCTGGTAAATGCCACTCTTAGGATCATTGGTTACTATCCTCACCCTGTCTTTTATGACCTTGTCTAAATATGATCAGAGTCGGCGAACTTGGAAGGCTTCCATAGCCTTGGCAACTCATGACGAGAGCCTAGGGTGGTTACTGGCACCATAAACTAGAGTGTCAATTTGTTGGGTCAACAACAGGAGCCACTGTGCACTTGCTCCTGATGTGGGATCTCTGTCCTTAATGTGCTGTACATTGTGATTTGATGCTATAACTAGTACTCAAACAGTATGTTTCACTTTGTGTTTCTATGTGGGTGCAAACGGTTGAAACCTTTATACTAAATTGATCTTCTGTATATAAAGAGAATTAAAAATGAATCTTGTTGCAAATGGAAGGGGAGAGGGAGCAGGAGAGGGGAGAGTTGCGGGTGGGAGGGAAGTTATGGGAGGGGGAAGCCATTTTAATCCATATGCTGTACACTGGAAATTTATATTCATTAAATAAAAGTTAAAAAAAAAGAACTTGCCTAATCTTGCTGTGTCCTTGAAGGATTGTCTTTGTTGTGTTAATTTCTTGGATAATTTAAGCAGAAGCATTTAGAAAATAGCTCCTGGGGGAAGATAATAGATTTCCTGCTAAATTGGAAATTTCAGGATCTCACTAATTAATTAGAAAAGGCAAAGATGTGACACTATTTGGAACCCCAAGCACAGGTGTTATACTTGGACTGACATAGTTAACATTGGGACCTCTCAGGATAAAGGTCTCCAGATTTCCTGAGATAAAGAATCTGGTGCCCATTGCTGCTTCTAACTAGTCAACCCTTTTACTTG
This sequence comes from Lepus europaeus, assembly GCF_033115175.1. Taxonomy (NCBI): domain Eukaryota; kingdom Metazoa; phylum Chordata; class Mammalia; order Lagomorpha; family Leporidae; genus Lepus; species Lepus europaeus. The sequence continues at coordinate 81,667,403 of NC_084840.1, read as the reverse complement.
GTTTCTCATTGATGACGTATACTCACTGTCATTCTCAAAATCACTAAATCTTACCTCATCTAAAATGAAATAGTTATAATTAAATTTAGATGTCAATGAAACCTTGACTAGCATTTCACTGTCACCACTTACATATTAAATTCAAGATGAGAATGCTCCCCTGCAGAGAGTGCAGAGCTATCTTAACAAGATACAGACACCTCTTCCTGATGAAGACATGGTTGCTTTCTCCTGTGCAGCAAGCATGTGGGCTGTTCTAAACTAACAGATACATCACTGCCAGAAACCTCAATAAAGTTACTTAAGTAACTAACCTGATATATTTTATCAATTTAATGGCTTGCATATGTAGTATGCACCATTTACAAATATTAACAGACAGAGGCATCCTGAGAGCAAAGAGCTCATCCATGTCAATTACCTCCAGGAACAAAGAGAAAGGATCAAAAGGCAGCCTCTGCTTCCATGGAGGTATTCCATTGGAGAAGTCACTAATTTAAAGTCCTTTAAAGGACAATAACTCTGTTGAGATCATTTATTTAAGCAACTGTTTAAACAGATAATTCTCCATTTTTGCCCTAGTTTGACATAATAAACTATGTATCACACTCAGTTGGAGGTCAGATAAGTGACAACTCTTTGCAGGCTTACAGCTATAATATTATTATGGTAATAATCATCATGATGGCTTCAGTTAACAATTAAGCATGTGCCAGGTACTGAATAAAATTTTATGTGTGTAAAATCTTGCAGAGGTAATCTTCACAAAGTCATATACCTAGCAGGTGGGACATCTAGGAATGAAAACTCAGTCTTGTGGGTCTTTTCACTTTCTTACCCATTACTTTAGTTCATTAAAAGAAAAGCTTATCGGGACCGGCACTGTGACGTAGCAGGTGAAGCCGCTGCCTGCAGTGCTGGCATCCCACATGGGTGCCTGTTCAAGTCGCAGCTGCTCCACTTCCAATCCAGCTCTCTGCTGTCTCTTGAGAAGGCAGTAGAGGACACCCCAAGTGCTTGGGCCCCTGAACCTATGTGGGAGATCTCAAGGCTTCTGGCTTCAGATCTGCCCAGCTCCAGCCAATGAGAAGCTCCAGGCCTTGCAGACATTTGAATAGTGAACCAGCAGATGGAAGACCTCTCTTCCTCTCTCTGCTGCCTCTGTAACTCTGCCTTTCAAATAAGTAAATAAATCTTTAAAAAGAAAAAAAAAGAAAAAGTTGTCTAGCTAAAATTATCTTTCTTCTCTCTGCCCATATTAGTTAACAAATAAAAAATCAGGAACGGGCATTTACCCTAGCATTTAAAACACTGCTTAAGGTGCTTTCCTCCCATATCAAACTACCAGCATTCGGCCAGCGCCATGGCTCACTTGGCTAATCCTCCGCCTGCGGTGCTGGCACCCCGGGTTCTAGTCCCAGTTGGGGTGCCGGATTCTGTCCTGGTTGCTCCTCTTCAGTCCAGCTCTCTGCTGTGGCCCGGGAGTGCAGTGGAGGATGGCCCAAGTCCTTGGGCCCTGCACCCGCATGGGAGACCAGGAGAAGCACCTGGCTCCTGGCTTCAGATGGGCGCAGAGGGCTGGCTGTAGTGGTCATTTTGGGGGTGAACCAACGGAAGGAAGACCTTTCTCTCTGTCTCTCTCTCACTAACTCTGCCTGTCAAAAAAAAAAAAAAGTACCAGCATTTGATTCTCAGATCCAGCTTCTCACTCCAGCCTCCTATTAATGTAGATCCTTGAAAGGCAGCAGTGACAGCTCAAGTAATTGACCCCTGCATGTACCAGGGGGCATTCGATTGCATTATCAGCTACAAGCTTCATGTGGAAAAACTTGGAAAACACCAGTCACTATCACAAGGGAATCTGATTACTATCATATGTGCTTCTTTGTGCTGCACTATTTAACTGCTTTTGTAAATAATAGATGACTTGTGTTGTTGTTTTTATTATATCTCAGTAATATGTTAATATTTCATTTATTAATTTAATACTTCTGACTTCAATCACCATTATGATACCTATTCATATTATCCACTGTGTTAACAATGTCTCTATTTCTAATTATAAATTCCACCACGTTCTCTTTATTTTCAGACAGCAACTAAAAGTGGTGTGATGCTATACTGTAAAACATGAATAATTCGCAATTTTACACATTTCTCAACTGGACTGAAAACATTTCAAACCCTTCAAATTGTCAAACCCTACAAACTGTCAAACCCTACAAACTGTGAATACAGTATAGAAGTAAATGAACAGAAGCTCTTCATTTCCACCTTTGTGCTTTAACCTATGCTGCACCTTCCTTTTAAAAGTCCCCTCTCAACAGCATCATCACATGAAATGCAGTCATCTCCAAAACACACTTTGAGCATTTACTAGCTCCAAGATGCTTTGCTTCTCTGAAAGCATTCTTCAGGCCGTAGTATAATTACTTAACTGCTTCCCACCCAAACCAAGAGCTTTTTGAGGGCAAAGACTGTATCTTATATACCTACAGCCCCAAACCCTAAGACATAGTAGTACAGGCTTTAAATATTGTTATTGAATCAACAACCTACATTATTATTATCTCTAGCAACGTTTTCTAATATATATTTCCAAGAATATTTATTTGCACACAAATTATGTACTGCACCACAATGGAAGGATTCCATGATATGTTTCACAAAGATTACAAAAGCATGTATCACATGTTCTCCAGGTACAGACAGCAGCAACCTGGAGAACTTTGGTTCATATGAGCAGGCAGACGATGCACAGCATACCACTCAGATTAGGAGCTCAAAGGATACCTGATTTGATTCTTTAAGGAAAGCTGGAAATTCAGATTTCTGTTAGGGTCTCCTAAATTTTATACACTGGCACAATTCATTAAGACAAACTAAAAATATCTCGTGGCCACATTCAGCCTAGCGTTTTTATATCAGCTAAGGGTCTGTTTCCAAATGGTTTTGTATAAAGCAAGTACTGGCATGTCAAATCTTTATTTTCTTTAGTATCATCTATTTTACCAGAAAATCGGGCCCCAACATGTCATCAAAAGCACTCATAACACCCAATTAGCAATTTCCCAACACTTAAATTATAATCAACTTGTATTTAAATCTGCCAGGTTGTCCATCAAATGGATGTCCTAATGCTTTTGTAAAAGTATCAATGTTTAAGGTGAAGCCTTAGGCAATTATTTTACAATATTTCCATTCAAGAGATGCCTGAGCTTCCAAATATGGAAAACTGACTTTATGAATGGCTATATGATAACAAGCGTATTTTAAACAGTTTGAAAATAAAGTGGGGTGTATTATACCTTCTTATTTCAATATCAGCATTGTTTAGAATTAGTTGTTTTGCAGTTATTGCGTTCTCATGATACACTGCATAGTGGAGTGCAGTGTTTCCATTGTCATCCATATGGCTTGGGTCAGCACCATGCTGCAGTAGAATGGTAGCACATTCTTCTTTATACGTTGGGATCTGTCAATAATACACCAGTAAATAGGTTGTAAATTCTAGGAATTCAAGATAAACAGTCCACTGGTTTCATCAGCTACTTATGTCAGATGAGATAAATTTGTTTTTATTCTAAGCATTTTAACCAGAGCCTCTACATGCTGGAATGGCTGCCTTCTGTATACCTTCATCAGTACATGACAGGCAGAATGTCTAACTCGAAAATTTAAAAAACCTTGAGACACTTATTTCTAACACTTAAAGAGCTCACTTTGTGACAAAAAATGAGTCTTCCTATGTGAAAATACACAGCCTTCTCCCCCCTTCAATGTTTTCCTCTAAGGTATGATATTAATAATTTCTCACCCAAATGAAACAGTTTCTTCCTGGGGCTTCATTCAGACTGTGGGTGTTTCTTAATACAGAGATGATATACTCCCATTATGAGGTATAGGCAAAAAGTATAAACTTTCCTAAAGGTGTGTAACCAGGCATTCATATTGGATCGGTATGCTGCAGTATTATAAAATAATGTTAAATATATCACAGGTATATCATCAGCTATGTTCATGGTTTCCTTATTGTTGATTCCCCATCCAATATGCTCTTCGTGGGTAAGTGATCAGGGACTTGTGAATAGTTTCAACAGAGTGGGTGGTAATAAAATCTCAGTTAAGGAAAAGGGTGTCTCAATTAAGAAATCTGTCATGGGAAACAAGGCTGCCTGATGCAAATGGGAGTGAAGAAGTAGGGTGGCATTTACCAAAAGAGAAGACTTGAAACCATTATTGTAAAGAAAGTGGGTGCAAATCCAAGAGGTGGTCAGGTCTCCGTGCATTGTGCTGTGATCATTCCATATGATTATAAAAGTCACAAGTCTAAAAGGGAACATGAGCAAGATCCTACAGTTACTCATTGTACCAACCACTCACATGACACATGCCATTTTGCTACAAGTTTTGACAACATTAGAGAAAAGAATGGTCTTAGTGAGACCAACAAGAATTTTAACTTGCCACATATCAAAACATACACTGCTATGCTTTGCTGTTTACTCCTTAGCACTTATTTGTTAGAGCAGATTCTGGGATATTTTTTAAAGATTAATCTTTCACTAAAGGTGGTCTTAATGAAAATCGTACTTAAAAAGTACTATCAAAATTTAAAATTCATTGGATGGGAAATAATAGACTTGACATTGCAGAAAAGGGTAATTGATGAAATCTAAAAAAGAAAGAAAAAATAAGAATCCAGAATGTGTGAAAGAGAGCTGAATAAACCATGGAATGCATGAAACTTTAAGAAGAAATGGGGGAGGGAGGATGTGGCACTCTGGCATGGTTAAAGTGGGTTAAAGCAGGTTAAAGCCCTGGCCTGAAGTGCCAGCATCCCATATGGGCACCAGTTCTAGTCCCAGCTGCTCTTCTTCTGATCCAGGTCTCTGCTATGGCCTGGGATAGCAGTGGAAGATGGCCTGAGTCCTTGGGCCCCTACACCCACGTGGGAGACCTGGAGGAAGCTCCTGGCTCCTGGCTTCGGATCAGCATAGCTCCAGCTGTTGCAGCCATCTGGGGAGTGAACCAGCGGATGGAAGACCTCTTTCTCTCTCTGTCTCTACCTCTCTCTGTTACTCTTTCAAATAAATAAATAAATCTTAAAAAAAGAATAAGAAATGGGGAGGCTAGCTCTACAACATTTGGTTATGTTTAATCTGAAACACAGAACTATAGATTCAAGAAGCCAAGTGAATCCTAACCGAGATTAGATGGTGGGGGACAATAGCTATGGAACAAACTTTTATTATTGCTGTTTTACTAGTCAGATCATTGGTCAACCACACTTAATCATCAAGTGCTGTGTGCAGCTCTCTCCTCAAATCTAGCCTTAAACCTTGCACTACAAGCTGACATCACATTAACGATATCCATGGAAGAGTTGCAGAGATTTAAAAGGATGAAAAGCCAGAGAAAAGTGAACAACGTTCTTCTTCCACTGGGCTAAACAGAGAAAAGAACAGAAGAGAAGTGTTCCTAAAAGCATGACAGGACTCACACAAGACAGCATTTGCATTGCTGGGGTTATTTATTTTTTATTTTTATTGTTATTTTATTTCCTTTTTTATATAAAGAAAGATTTCATGTATTTCATATATTCAGTTTTAAGCTCAAAATGATACAGGTTACACTTGCTCCCTCATCTTTCCCTTTTTTCTTTTAATTTTTGCACTAAAATGCTTTCAATTTACTTTATCCAACAAGTAGAAAGTAGACAGGCCATTATTTTGCAGAAGGATAGAAAAGGGTTATAAACAATAATCAAATCTCAAGCTATAAATTTCACTTATATTCATTACATTTTTGGTACTCTATATATATGCAAATCAGAGAAAAATACATTTGTCTTTTGGGGCCTGGTTTATTTCTCCAAGCATAATGGTCTCCCATTGCATTCATTTTGTTACAAAAGGCAAGATTTCATTCTTTTTATGCCTTGAACCTAGATGACATTTTTTTAACTGCCTTGACAAATAGAATCTCAGGAAGTGATGCTGCATATTTCAAAGCTGAGTTATGAAAGACAACATAGTTTTTGCTTGGTGCTTGCTCTCATATTCATTCATTCATTCTCTCTCTCTCTCTCTCTCTCTCTCTCTCTCTCTCTCTCTTTCTCTCACACTGTTTCTGTTTCTATAAGCCCATATGGAGAGACTCCAGGGAAAAGAAGTCTCTATGAAGAGGAACTGAGACCACCAAAGAACTGCCAATGTGAACTGCCAGACACATGCATAATTTTAACTTGCATATCTTCCAGCCAAGAACTCCACTACTGGGGAGCACAGATGAGCAATTGATGCTGTGACTTGTCTGAGCTCCTGAACCACAGATTCCATGAACAGAAAAAATTGTTGTTTCACATTATATTGGGGGATAATTTGCTATGCAGAGTAACTGGAATGACAAAACAGTACATGGAACTTGAGTGGTGGCAGTGGAGAAAGTGAGTCCATTTGAGCTGTTAAATGGAAACAGAATTAGTAAGACATCATCGCGGCCAGTGCTGTGGTGCAGCAGGTTAATGCCCTGGCCTGAAGCACCAGCATCCCAAATGGGCAATGGTTTGAGACCTGGCTACTTCACTTCCAATCCAGCTCTATGCTATGGCCTGAGAAAGCAGTAGAAGATGGCCCAAATCCTTGGGCTCCTGCACCCACTTGGGAGACCCAGAGGAAGCTCCTTGCTCCTGCTTTTGGATCAGTGCAGCCATTGCAGTCAATTGGGGAGTGAACAAGCAGATGGAAGACTTTCTCTGTCTCTCTGTCTCTCTCTCTGCCTCTCCTCTCTCTGTGTAACTCTTTCAAATAAATAAATAAATAAATCTTAAAAAATAATATAACTCTGACAGTACAACCATAGTTATGTTTGCTATGGCAATACTGTTTTGTCTCTTTTTGCAGCTCTAACTTCCAAGTCCTGGCACTGTATATTGTCAGTTTCCAACAATAAAATCCTTATTATGTAATTTATATCTGATCACTGGTTTAATAGAATCAGGTAATATGTGTACTGTTGGCACATCTCTGCTCCAACTTCTATCCATATCATCAGTCCCACAATCATTGGGCAACAATATCATCATGAAAGCATGAGAGCCTATCCTGTAACTCACCTGACACTGGGGCTTTCAGACTACAGGCTTCAAAAAAGTAAAAAATTATGGTGCATACCTAGTCACGTGCTTGTTGGAAATTTTCATCACACAAACCATTGTTTGAAGCAGATTGGGTGGCCCAACCAGTGGGCACTCAGACATTTTGGACTGTGATGGCTGGGTGCAAGTGAGTTGAACAAGGGTCACATCAGGGGAGGTGTCAACCCATATATGGATAACTACTCTTCAAGTGCATAATATTGGAGTGATTTATAGTAATACCTATCCTTATTTCTCTGACTTGAGTCTATTCATTCCTATTTTCAATTTACTCTGGGTTATTCCTCCATTTTCACCTAGATCCATTTCTCTCTGCCCTTTTACCTGACAGAGTCCTGAAACTGTGGACAGAAGGATGAACTAGGGACCCACTGTCAAGAAAATGATTACTTATCTTTGGTGTATCTTTTTAAAAGGCCTGTCATCCTCTACAGACTTGCACGGATACTGAGTGGACAATCCCTCTGCAGGGAGTTGCTGCCCTCAGTCTCCAAGCCCGTGTCGAGTCCAGGGGTTTATCTGGGTCTTCTGGATCCATGAGTTGTAGACCAACAACTGCAGCAGAGGTAGACAGAATATCCATGAAAGGACTAAAGGGAGGCAGTGTTAGTGGGGAGAGTCTTCACAAGAACTAAGTCACCCAATTCCCACAGCAGCTCTGATTTCCATAGGGGATGACTTCTCAGACTCTCTTGTTCCATCCTCTGGATTGAATGAAGGGGAAGTAATGTGTCTAATTTGCTTGAGAACTGCTTGCTCTCAGAGAAGGACATCAGTGACAAGAGGTCAGCTACATAATCTCGCCAAAGGACTTGGACAAGCCCAGCCCTGAAGAGACACTGCGGTATTGAAGAGGGCCAAGGAGAGGACTGCAATTCAGAGGAGCTCTCAGCCTCTTGCATCAGTCTCTTGATATGTTTAATACACACTTGATCCTCTCCCATGTTCCTGACCACAGGAACAGTGCAGATATTGGATGCTTAAAGAGGAGGACACCCTCTGAATTTCTGTCAGCTTAAAAGCAGGTCCATTGTCGCTCTGTATCTAAGGTATCTAAAAGTAAATATACTATATTTCATGGTTATGAAAACTACTGTAGCCATTTGTCCTCCACAGGGAATTCTTCCAAACCTGAACTTGCTACACTAGTTATGCTATGGTACCCACAAAACTTCTTGTGGTTGGTTGTTATGAGTACATTCCCTTGCTGCTGTTTTTGATCTTAATGATACAGGAATCCCATCCACCGTGTCCTTAAGCCAGATTTTATGGTCCTGAAACTGGCGGGAGACCTCAGAGAAAAGGGTTTCAATCAGAGTACTTGAATCTAATGTCTGGCAGAGGTACTACCCTTAGCCTCCTGGACAGAGGAATTATGAATCATAGAAGGGTCAAGGAATCTGATAGAATGACAAAAATCACCTCCAACCTGCACCTCTAAAATGTAGGCCATTGAAAGAGCATTTAAAATGAATCCCAACAAAGGAAAACCAAGATAGGTGAACATGTGCTCAGGTATTGTATGCCATGCCAAATGATTTTGTCCCAGAAGTAACATGGGGGAGTTTTGCTGAATCATACAATATAATAGGACACACCACTAAGGTCTTTAAAGTCAGGAGTTAAACAGTTTGAAGGTGAGCCAAATGGTTCAGAAGACTGAGTGGTGGGTTCAGGTACTTGTATTTTGGCAATTCAGCAACTGGGTTGATGATGCCCTTTACATTAACAGTGAAGCCCTCCACATACCCTACCTACTTCACATTTCCCACACTAACACATCTCTCTTATACCAAAAACTATGATCTGAACCTCATAGCATGAAAGCTTGAAAAAATCCTTTTGAGGGACCTTCTACACCAGTAGACTTCAGTCTTCAAATGAGGCACATTTATGTAGCTAATGGAAAGACTGCCAAGATGTTCTGAGTGTAGGGTGCTAAGAAATGTGACAAGAAATGTAATCCATGCATTTCAATGGGAACTTTTTGTCATAAAATGCACTATAGTGAGTAGCAAAAGTAGAAAATAATCTGAGGATTAAGAGAATGTATCAGGGCTACCTTTCTGATTTTAAGTTTGTGTTGTAGGTATGTAGAATGCTGTCATTTGTAGGAAAGTCACCCTAAAGTAATCTATGGTGATGGCCTAATGTCATCACTAGTTTATTCTCAAATGGCACAGGGGGAGACATTCTTTGTACTAGAACTTGGGACTTTAAGACTGTTCCCAAAATATTAGTCAAAAGTAAAAAACAAACAAAAAAACAGATAGGATGAAAAGCATAGGTAAGCATTATTTGCCTATAAGGAAAGATTTATTTACATCAGAAATTAAGGTTATATAAATTTGACACAATTATAACAATTGTAATATATCCAAACATAGACAACAGCCACAGTACGAGTATATGAAAATGATGTCTGTCAAAATATTTAGTCAGCAACACTGGATTTCCTTTGAAAAACCTAATCTTGCTGGCGCCGCGGCTCAAAAGGCTAATAATCCTCCACCTTGCGGCACCGGCACACCGGGTTCTAGTCCCGGTTGCCCCTCTTCCAGGCCAGCTCTCTGCTGTGGCCAGGGAGTGCAGTGGAGGATGGCCCAAGTGCTTGGGCCCTGCACCCCATGGGAGACCAGGAGAAGCACCTGGCTCCTGCCTTCGGATCAGCGTGGTGCGCCGGCTGCAGCGCACCAGCCATGGCGGCCACTGGAGGGTGAACCAACGGCAAAGGAAGACCTTTTTCTCTGTCTCTCTCTCTCACTGTCCACTCTGCCTGTCAAAAAAAAAAAAAAAAAACAACCTAATCTAAAGTTACATACAGATTCCAAGATAAAATTTAAAATTCCACCTAGTGCCCAAAATTGGACACAGTAGATAGGATTCTGTTTGGGATGCCCACAGCCCATAGTAGAGTACCTGAGGTGAATGCCAGCTGCACTTCTGATTCCAGCTTCCTGTTAATGTGAACTGTGGAAGACATCAGGTGATAATAGCTCAAGTAGTAGGGCCTCTGCCATCCATGTGAGAGACCTAGGCTGAGGTTCTGGCTACTGCTTTTGGCTTGGCTGAACCACAGCCATTGTAAGGCATGTGAGGAGTGTTAACAGTGAAAGGGGAACTGTCTCCCTGTGTCCTTCTCGTCCCATCTCTCTGCTTTCCAAGTAAAAGTAACAATATAAAAGACTATCTCTTCATCATATTTATATAATACAAAAATATGTTCTATAAAAAACTCAAATCATATATTGAAAAGGAAATCATGAAAATATGTAGAGTTCAGTCAAGAATATTTTTTTGTCTTTCAGAGTGTATCATTTTGTTTAAAATATTTGAATATTATTGTAATTCTCTAGACTATGAGTTGGATTTGATTTCTCATTAGTTTCCAGAGGGAGAGCCTGCAAGATCCGTGTCCAGTAATACCTAGAAAGAAAAGAAATAATTATGTCCCTTATCTCAAAGACTTCATAGTTAACTAAGTCTAAGTCATTATAAAAACTGAGAACTTTATCACCATTAAAAAGAGGGAAAATATGTACGCATGACCATAGTAGAAAATTACTGTTATATATAATTTTCCCATAGATGTACATAGAGTTAATTGTCACTGTGAGTTAAGAATCAGAACTCCTGGTATAATCATGCTTTATCCACTTGTTTGCATCCACGTGCTAACTAATGGAATCACAACATGGGAGTTATACAGTCTATATCTCAAGAAACATAAACTGAAACAAAACAAACAAATAGGTTATTTCCAAACAGAGTCATACAAAGGAGGACACAAAAGTGTGCAGCTGGAACACATGGAAAAGGCAGGTGTCTCAATTTTGTGTCAACATTTTAGGATTTGTGGCCGGCGCCACGGCTCAATAGGCTAATCCTCTGCCTGTGGCGCTGACACACCAGGTTCTAGTCCCAGTTGGGGCGCCGGATTCTGTCCCGGTTGCTCCTCTTCCTGTCCAGCTCTCTGCTGTGGCCCGGGAGTGCAGTGGAGGATGGCCCAGGTCCTTGGGCCCTGCACCCACATGGGAGACCAGGAGAAGCACCTGGCTCCTGGCTTCAGATCAGCATGATGCACCGGCCACAGCGGCCATTGGAGGGTGAACCAACAGTAAAAGGAAGACCTTTCTCTCTGTCTCTACCTCTCTCACTGTCCACTCTGCCTGTCAAAAAAAATAAATAAATGAATAAAAAATTACAGGATTTGTGGCAGGGGTATCACAGAAGTTGATTACTGCAGAACAAAGAAGAAGTATTTCAGAGTAAAGGAAAAGCAGAATATTGCTGAAGGTGAGGAAGAAGACTGGTGTAATTAATTACAGTGTATTTTGGCTTGGCAAGATCCAAAGTGATTGGGATGTTTTTACAGCCTTCTAAGGAATTTGAAACTATTAGTAAGCATAAAATGTAAACCAGTGACAAAGTAAATGACTAGAGATGTTAAATGTCACCTTATAAAGTAACACCTTATGAACTGTAACCGCTTGACTAAGTACTAATGGATGTTGAAGAGCTTTTGGCCTGATATCTCTACCGTAACCTGAAAAGCTGAGGGTGCTGCTGTGTTCTCTGGATGGTTATAGTATTCAGGCTGACAGTGCCACAGAGATGCAGAAGTGAAGAATGCATAAATCTTTCGAGATTTTACAAAAGCAATGGAGTGTGATGAGTGATTAGGGGATATTTTTTCATTATGGACTTTGTTTTCAAATATCTCATTAAATACATGTGAAAAATATATTTCATTTTATATCTGTTAGCTAAACAATGGAAAGCGCTGTTAATCCCTATATAGTTGATTTTAGGAAGCAACTCTTCTAAATTTAATTCACAAACTTTGGTAATATATCTATCTCTCTATTTAAATTGTTTTACATCTCCTCTAGTATGTGAAATTAATCAAAAATTATTTATCCTGTTATGGTAGACAGGATATTTTATCATGGGAAATGTGCATCACTTACAAAATGAGCTCCTTCAATAATGCTAAGGGTTAACCTAACTTGAGGATGACACAGATAGAACAGATAGTCACATAAATAAAATTCTTCCATGTTTTGCCTAATACAGCACAGGTGTGCACAATGCTTTTTTGATTCATCTATTTAAATGTTCAATTAGTATTAGGCTGTGGAATACACAATTATTTTAGAAGAGTGATGTTTTATTAGTACAAAAGTTAAGCAACTCAAGTCATACTTTTCACTAAATGAACTTTTGTCATTTTTAGCAAAATTCTGTCCTTTATAAAGGTAAGTTTTTTGCTTTGTATTTCCCCTCAAATTGAAATTTCTATTCACCCCTTTTAGAAAATTTAAAACTTAAAGTATTAAAGTGAGTTTTTGGTGTATCCCATATCCAAGAGTTTTGTTTGATTCCCCACTCCACTTTGAATTTAGCTTTATGCTAATGCACAGCAGACATAATGCAAGGACTCTGTTGCTCACATGGGACACCAAGTTCCGGGTTCTGGTTTCAGCCCAGACTTGGCTTTTGAGAGTATCTGGGGAGTAAACAAGCAGATGGAGTATCTCTGTCTCTCTCATTGTTTAAAATAAAACAAGTTATATTCTCTTTTAAAAAAGAAAAGTTTTTTATAAAAGATTTTCTATATTTATTTGAAAGTCAGAGTTACACAGAAAAACAAAGTCAGAGGAGAATTTCTATATGCTGTTTTACTCCCCAGATGGCCACAAACAGCCAGAGCTAGGCCAGGCAGAAGGCCAGGAGCCAGGAATCCCATCTGGCTTTCCCACATAGGTGCCAGGGGCCCAGCACTTAGACCATCTTCCTTTGCCTTTCAAAGCACAAAAACAGAGAGCTGGATAGGAGTCAGAGCAGCTGAGATTCAAACCAGGGCTCTGATATGAGGTGGTGTCATAACCCACTGCACTCTAACACTGGCCCCCAAAACAAAGGACATTATATGCACAGAATTTTAAGTACACGATACAGTCATGATGTGAAATTTCTGCTGGCAAAGATTGACATTCCATACTGTTTGTAATATGACTTCATGTTTCTTTATTTACATGTACAGAAATATTCAAATATTTCCTTGAAGAAAGGGTAAATAAAGGTAAAAGCCTATGTTCAAGCTTAGTTTTTGATTCATGATTTTCTAGAATTAGAAATAAGGAAACATAGCACTTTAATCATAACTTTGACTAATTTTAGTTACACACTTAATTATAAAATGTGTGGACATATCTTATACTGTACTGCTGGCGTCCCCATCTAGAGTATCAATACAATTTTTATATCAATGGTACTGTAGGGCTGGCATCCCAATATTGGAGTGCTTGTAAGATAAGCTGCCACATGGAATGCTGGCATCCCAATATAGGAGTGCTTGTTGGAGTCCCAGATGCTATGTTTCCAATCCAGCTTTCTGCAAATGAACCTGGCAAGGTAGATGATTCCTCAAGTGTTTGGGCTCCTGACACCAGAATGACTTGTATAGAGTTCCCAACACCTGGCTTTGCCCTGGCCAAGTCATGGCTGCCATAGGCATTTGGGGAGTAAACCAGAGGATGGAGAACTCTGTCTCTCCCTCTCTGTCACTCTGCTTTTCAAAAAAAATAAAATTACAAATGTATCCTCTTACTGAATGCCCCAAACAGGGACTAAACCAGTTCTATACGGAACGTAATAAATGCTTGGTGGTGATAAGGATCATGTGCTATCCAATATCATTATAAAATTTGGGTGTGAAGACAAATACCTTTTGCTGACAACCTCTTTAGTATTTTGAGAGCTATTTTTCCATAATATTAATAATATAATAATAATTTGGATGTATTTTATAAAAATGAAAAAATGAGATAATATCAATGCCAGGCAGGTCTTGTGAAAGCAAAACCTCAGTACCAGATGAAGGGAGAGGCTTTACTGAAAGCATCTCACAGTATCATTAATAAGCACTATGTGAAGTGCAAGTTACATTTTTATGAGCTGAATTAGGGAACTACCAATGTGTTATCTTTTTCCTTTATTCTGTAAAATACACTCTTCCTATATTTTTAGTGTTACAGGTTTAATTCATAAAAAAACATATCTTGATTCTCTTAAATTATAAATGTCCTCATGAGATGAAATGTTTGCATGCCAATCATTAGCACATGACTAGGAGTAGAAAACATGGGATGGTATAACAAAATTTTAAACTGTCTAGAAGCACAGTCAATCCAAATAAGCTAAAAAAGAAGCCAATGTATCTCAAATTATACCTTTAATTAACAGTCAAAAACATTCAATTTCTAAAACCTAATTAAAATGCAACTTTAAAAGAAATTCAAAATATGTCAGCTTGGTTATATTTACTGCAGTATGTTATTTGAAAGTTGAAAAATGTGTTTCCTATCTAGATTAATGGAAATAATTATATTTACTTATATATATATAAGTCAAATTCAGTATTCCAACACAATAAAATAATGATAATACTAAAATCTGACACCCAAAGGGACAAACTGATATATCTCACCAGATTCAAAGGGTGCTGCACACTGCAACTTGAAGTCTGTGGTACCGAGTCAGGAATCCTCAAGGTTTCATGTGGATTAACATCTCTATTGAGCAAAGAATCACAATGAAAATTTCCAGTACTAGGTGACTGTACGTGAGACCTCACAGGAAGAGTGCTGGACATATTGTGCTCTTTTTCCAGAAGTTTATTTCTGAGCATTGCTATTATTTCATTAGCCCTGTGAAATTTGCAAAAGACAAATGTTTAGTAGTTCCCTTTTTCCAGGATGCTTCCAGAATAGCTAGCGCTGTTTAAAAAGTGGCCATAAGCATACATGATCTTTCCCATTAAGAAGCGTTTCAACACTGAACACACATGTCAGAACATACTGTATGCAATTGGTTTAAATTGTTCTAAAGTCATACATATACTTAGCGGGGGATTTTTCATTACCAAATGTTTCAAGCAAAGGAAGAGGTAGAGAAATGGTTACTATATACAGCTGATCATGTAACGTTTGCTGCCTTCTGGAATGGCTCTATTTAGAATGGCTCTACTTATAAGATGCTTGAGGATGACATTAGAAATAATTGTGTTCAAAGAGTGTCACTGTGAGAGGATGGATTTGTTGATTTTACTGACTATAAAAAACATTTCATTGTGGATAAATGTATCAACTATCATGTTGTACCCCCTTGAATACACACAGTAAAGAGTTTTTAAAAGCTGCAAATATTTATATTTAGCAATCCAGTTTAGATTTCAAACACCATCCCCCAAGACACTCTCAAGCACTTACTGTCACCACCTCTGCATTTCACACAATTCACCTGTCTCCTGAGAGAAATGATGCTGTCAGCACTGGAGGGTTAATTCAGAGCAACAGACTCTGAGAGAATGAGATAGCGGAGTTGTGATCAGGAAGTACTAAAACAACTCCAGAGGGGAGCTCAGAACGTTGTTATAAAGGCATCAGAGGTGGAACTTGCCCTTTCTGTCACTCAGGCCACCCTCTGGATGACAAACATCTTATTGTCTCATTTCTAAAGTCTCTCTGAATTATACTTCCCTTTCTCTCTCTGTTAATCCTCCCCTAATTCACAAGTAGAACGGAACAACTACAAAGGCTAGCTGCTCATAAGGACCCTCTCTAGTGATAACAACAGTGATCAAAATAAAGGCAAGTGAATTGAGTGAGTGCCAGTTTGTTCCAAGGGAAGTAAAAGTACAGAGCCTTATGGGACTAAGTTGTAACCTTTCCCAAAATTAGTTGTAGTGAGTGGTTAATATATACACAAATTGTTCTCTACTGGAACATCAGTGCCAAGTTCATTTACTAACGTTATTTCTCACAATTATACCCTTTGGTTTCACTTCTTACAAAGCTCATGATCCCGTCTCACTAAAAATTGCACCTGAGAGGCACATTAATGAGTTCAATGTATTTTCTATGATTTTATATTTGACTTACTCATTTAGTTTTCTTGACCATTCTGTAATTTGTACTTTGTCTAAACAGAGGTGTTTGTATCTCTCCCCTTCACTTATATTCAAATCTCCTTGAGAATCTTTCATTTTAGAGAGACCATTATTTCTGTATTCCACCTGAGGCGTAAGTGAAGAAGCATTACTCTCTCTTAACCACACTGAACTTTCTTGATATGATTCAGGTGCCTAAAGCATATGAGAAAATACATTGTTAAAATCATTACAATCTACGTAATCTTTATATATATTTGTTTCTGTTAGTTTTGCTGAATTATAATGAAAACAGAATCACTCTTACGCTAATACTTATGTAATATGAGAAAATCCAAGATAGCTGAATAGGGGAAAGATATGCTGATGTTGACTAGGGGAAGATAATGGAAGAAAAGCAGAGGAATTGTATTCCCAGGGGAGAGTTGGAGAGAAGTTTGCAGTGGAAATCTACAGAAAGGAGAGAGACACCATGGAGCAGTGTGGATAGCAGAAACACACAGTAGGGAGTGGGAACAGCAGCCACAACTTTCACAGCCAGAGGCTGGAGGAGATGCCATTTTGAGGAGCACACTGCAGCAGTCCATGTCACTGGTGATATCACCTGAAGAAGTCTGTGGACCACAATGACTTTGAGTTGGACCTGCAGTGCTAGAGCAGGTAGGGTACCGACCTAACTCCCTCAAGAAGCCATTTCCTTCTCCCCATTCCCTCAAAAGGGCACCTGATGACCATCAGGGAGAAAGTGCCATCTCAACTCAAGTATAGGCTGAGGTGGCTCACATGTACGTGCAACTAGGGGATTTTACCTGAGGGACAAATTAGTGTTCTCCACTCACATGAGTCTGAACTGGAGGGTTGGCAGGAGGCTGGTCATTGGCTCAGGACTCTGAGGTGCTCCCACCTCCACTCTATCACAGGCTCAGGGCTCAAACTGCCAATGTGGAGCACACACAGGCAGTGGGCTCTGGGAATGTCTGTTCTCACCATGAAGGGGGCAGGCTTGCAGGGTGGAGAGTAGACCCCTTGCTCCCTGTGCATATGGGAGCCCTGCAAACTATGATTGTGGGAATTCTGTCACTGCACAATTCTGTGACTGTACAGCTAGGTCTCCATGCAATCACTGTATCTTGCTTCAGAAACCCAGAGTCTCCTGGGTGCCGGGGTGGGTCACTGCAGAGGGTACCATGTTTACACTGAGGACTGCACAGATTCTTTGTGTGATACATGTGCCTGCATGGATTGGGGTGGCAGCCACTGTGAGTTAATCCTGGACACTGATTACCTTGGAAAAGAGTAGACAACGCTTTGTGATTACACCAGCAGACATGATCATACCCTTCTCCTTGACAACAAGAGAGGAGATCTCCACACAAAATTGAGTGTCATCCTGGCTCCTGGTCCCACCCTTGACCACTGACCAAAGTTCTCTGGGCCCACCCAGCACACACCTCTAAATATCCACTGAAAGAGCAGACACCCCACTAAGCAACAGAGGCACAGTTCAATCATAAAAGCCATCAGAGGAGAAAAATTAACAATATCTCCACAGATGCCTACAAATAAATGCAGAAACAAGAAATAAGAACAAGAAGGAAAATATGACTGCCCCAGAGGGACACAAGAACACTTCAATATTAGAGAGTGAAGAAAAACAGCATTATGAAATGTCTGAGAATGAAGTCAAAAAGAATGATAGTAAGATTATTCAGAAACACACAGAAACAAACTCATGAGTTAAATAAATTCATTCATCATATGAATGAAGAAATTTGCCAAGAGCTAGAAAACCTGAAGAGAAATCAAACTGAATTACTGGAAATAAAGAATTCCATATGTCAAATAGAAAATACATTGGAAGGCCTTAGCAGCAGACTTGATGAGGTAGAAGAAAGAATATCTGAGCTTCAAGACAAATCCATGGAAATATTTCAGTCAGACAAAGGAAAAAAATAGAAAAGCTGAAAATTGTGTTCAAGATGCATGGGATATTATGAAACAACCAAGCCTATGCATCTTGGGAGCTCTGGAAGGTGTAGACAGAGAACTGCAGGAAACTTCCCTAATTTGGAGAAAGATAGGGACATCCAAATTTAGGAAGCACATAGAACTCCTTAACCATGACATGTTATAGTAAAAATTTTCAGCAGTAAAACAAAGAAAAGGGTCTACAGTGTGCATGAGAGAAAGACAAGATCATCTTCAGGGGATCCCCAATTAGGCTAACAGCAGATTCCACATCAGAAACCCTACAGGCTAGTAAAGAATGGAGACACATAGTCCAACTCCTAAGAGGAAAAAAAACTGTCAACCAAGGATACTATGCTTAGCAAAGCTCTCATTCACAAGTGAAGGTGGATAAAGACCTTAGAAAATAAACGGAAACAGAAAGAATTTGTCACCCCTACAGCACCCTTGCAAATGATTCTTAAGGCTGCACTACACATAGGAATAGGTAAGTATAGTCTTTATTATGAAAGAATGTGAAGGCAGGAAAATCTCCTAGTCAAAGAACAAAGGAAATGAAAAGCAAACCATAGGGATATTTATGGGAAAATGGCAGGATCTAAATTCTCCACCTAAGAAATACAGACTAGCAGCATGGAATAAAAACAAGACCCATCTGTTTGCTGCCTACAAGAAACACATTCACCAACAAAGATACGCACAGACTAAAAATCAAAGGCTGTAACAGATATTCCATGCTAATGGGAAGGAAAGCTTAGAAGATGTAGCTATGCTAATATCAGACAAAACAGACTTTAACACAAAAACTGTTAAAAGTGACAAAAAAGGTATTATGTAATTATTAAGGAATCAATCCACCAGGAAGATTTGACTATAGTCAATGCATATGCACTCAATTCTAGTGCACCTTGTTATTCAAAACAAAAGTTAGTGGATATAAAGGGAGACATAGATTCCAATACAATAATCTGATCTGTCCATTTTCACTCAATGGACAGATCAGACAGAAAATCAACAAAGAAACAACAAAGTTAATCTACACTATAGACCTAACTGATATCTAGAGTCTTTTATCTCACAATTTCAGAATACACACTCTTTCCATCAGTGCATGACACTTTCACTTGGATGAACCATATGGTAGGCCACAAAGCAAGTATCAGTAATTAAAAAAATAAAATCATACCAAGCAATTTAAGAAACTCAAGAAAATATGCAAACACATGGAAGCTGAATGGCAAATTCCAGAATGAACAGAGGTTGTGGAAGAAATCAAAACAGAAATCAACTGTTGAAATCTTTATACTAAATTGATCTTCTGTATATAAAGAGAATTGAAAATGAATCTTGATGCAAATGGAAGGGGAGAGGGAGCGGGAGAAGGGAGGGTTGCGGGTGGGAGGGAAGTTATGGGGGGGGGAGCCATTGTAATCCATAAGCTGTACACTGGAAATTTATATTCATTAAATAAAAGTTAAAACAAACAAACAAAAAAAATTTCTAGAAATGAAAGAAGACAATGCCATACATCAAAACCTATGAGATACAGAAAAGAGTGTGAAGAGCAATGTTTATAGCAATTATTGCCTGTATTCAATGAATTGGAAAAGTATCAAATAAGTGATCTGTCAATGCATTTCCAAGACCTAGAGAAACAAGAAAAAACCAAATCCAAAATTAGTAGGAGGAAAGAAATAACTAAAATTAGAGAATCAAGATTATTGAAATAAAAAAAATGATTTAAAAGATCAGTGACATGAAGAGCTGTTTTTTGGGAAAAATAAAAAATTGATACATCACTTCCCCAACTAACAAAAATAGGAAGAGCTAAGTCAATAAAATCAGAGAAGAAAAAAAGAGATGTGGGGTCAGTGCCATGGTGCAGTAGGCTAATCCCCTGCCCGCAGCACCAACATCCCATATAGGTGCCGATTCTAATCCTGGCTGCTCCTCTTCCAATCCAGCTCTCTGCTAAGGCCTGGGAAAGCAGTAGGAGGTGGCCCATGTCCTTGGGCTCCTGCACCCATGTGGGAGACCGGGAAGAAGCACCTGGCTCCTGGCTTCAGATTGGTGCAGCTCCAGCCATTACAGCCAATTGGGAAGTGAACCAATGGATGGAAGACCTTTCTTTCTGCCTCTCCCTCTCATTGTCTGTAACTCTACCTCTCAAATAAATAAATAAAATCTTTAAAAAAAGAAAAAAAAAGTTGTAACAGCAGACACCACAGAAATAAAAAGAATCATCAGGAATTAGTACAAAACCCTCTATAACAACAAATTAGAAATTCTGGAACAAATGGATAAATTTCTGGACACATGCAATCAACCAAAATAGAGTCATGAAGACACATAAAACCTAAATAAACCAAAATCACTGAATCAGTAATGAAACCATTCCAACAAAGAAAAGTCCAGAAACAGGAGACGTCACTGCTGCATTCTACCAGGGTTTGAATGAAAAAATAATCCAGATTCATCTCAAACTATTGAAAACAATTGAATGCTAAGGGATCCTCCCAAACTCCTTCTATGAGGCCAGCATCACCTAACTTCCAAAACCAGAAAAAGATAAATCAAACAGAGAATTATAGAATAATATCCCTGAATGATATAGATGGAAAAATCCTCAACAAAACACTAGCTAATTGAATTCAACAACATATGAGAAAGATCACTCTCAGACCAAGTGAGATTTATCCCAGGGATGCAGGGATGGTTCACTACACACAAATCAGTAAATGTGATACATCATATTAATAAATGGGAGAATAAAAATGGTATGATTACCTGAACAGATGCAGAGAAAGCATTTGATAACATTCAGCATTGTTTAATCATTCCTCAACATGAGCATGGCAATTTATGACAAATCCATTACCAGCAGCATATTGAAAGGAGAAAAGGTGGAAGCATTTCCACTAAGTTCTAGAACCAAAGATGACCACCTTCACCATTGCTTCTTCCACATAGTTCTGGAAGTTTTCACCAGAGCCATTAGGCATTAATTAAAGGGATACAAGTTGGGAAGGAGGAAGTCAAATTAGCCCTATTCAGAGATGACATCATACCATATGGGCGGGGGGGGGGCAAAAGACTCTACTCATAAGAGAGGTTGGTAAAGTGGCAGGTTATACTATCAACACAGAAAAATCAATAGCTTTTGTATGCACAAACAATGTCATGGCTAAGAAAGATCTTGTAAGATCAGTCTCATTCACAGTAGCTACCAAATAATTTAAATACCTTGGATAAATTTAACCAAGGGTGTTAAAGATCTCTACAATGAAAATGACAAAACATTCAAGAACTAGAAGACACAAAAAATGGAAAAATTCTTACATGTCCATGATTGCAAGAATTAACGTCATCAAAATATCCAAACTACCAAAAGCAATTTACAGTTTCAATGCAATCCCAATCAAAATAACAATGATATTCTTCTCAAATGTGGAAAAAAATGATGCCAAAAGACATACTGAAGCACAAGAGACCTTGAATAGGTAAAGCAGTCTTATACAACAAAAACAAACCTGTAGGCATCACAATACAAGACTTCAATACATACTGCAGTGCAGCTATCATCAAAACAGCCTGATACCGACACAAAATTAGACTTACAGACCAATGGAGCAGGACAGAAAACACAGAAATTAATACACACATCTGCAGTCAACTGCTTTTTGAGAAATGAGCTAATATCAATCCTTTGAGAAAGGACCATCTCTAAAACATGGAAAAATGGATCTATGTATGCAGAAGTATGAAAGAAGACCTCTACTTTACACCTTATACAAAAATCAACTCAAAATGATCGAAGATTTAAATTTATAACCTGATACCTTCGGACTAATACAGGAAAATATTAGAGAAACTGTGTAAGATACTGGCATAGGCAAAGACATCATGGAAAAGACTCTAGAAGTACAGACCCCAAAGTGACTATGAGTTACCTTTTGTTTCGGTATATTTCTCTGAAAATCCATATTAAAGTGACTGGTGTTCAAATCTCTAAAGGAAGTAAACCCTCTTTTTTCATAGGCAATTAGCTTCATCCTTGTTGTTTCTAACATTTCTTTCATGCTAAAAATGTACAGAAAAAGTAAGTCAAAATTTATGTCTAAATAGATATTATAGTTGATCTTATAAGAGAAAATCTAAACTTTATGATCCTCCTATTTGTTTAAGATTCTTTGAGAGCATTCTAACATAATGGCCTTAGAGAAATAGTATGTGGCAGACTTTTGGTGACACATAAGATAGGCAGAATATTGTAACAATACGAAGAGTTATTCCATATGATTGATACCCAGTTTAGTATACTAATTGCAAACTTTAACTTATGATCAAATATTAGCTTTAACCCAGAGATCAGCACCAAAAGTGAATGAGAAAACCACATGTATATATGAATGCTCTTAAAACACACAAAATGCACCTTGGTATTAATTGACTCAGATTCTACAAGAAAAGGCAGTACAAACAAAAGCATCATGGACACCAGCCAAAATAGAAAAAGGGACAGGAAAGAACCATTTTTTATGGAAAAATTCAGTTTTAATTTTGAAATAACATATTTCAATTTATATTATAGTCAGAGGTTTAATGCTGCAATAACTAGAGTTGAAAAAATAATAATTTTGAAAAAAGCCCATGGTTCAGCAGGAACATAAGTCAGGGCTACAAATAAGAACTAAATGAAAAAATGTCACTGTCACTCATACAGTGAATTTTAAAATAACCGCAGATCATTAAATCTACAGCATTATATTGTTCTTAACTGTTTGTCTGTAAAGATACAAAGCAAAGGCTCACAAAATTATCTGTAACACTGATACCTATTACCATGCAGTTATCATTAAAACAGGCAGGTACTGGCACAAAAAATAGACATGTAGACCAATGGAATATAACAGAAACCCTAGAAATCAATCTATACATAGACAGTCAGATAATCTTTAAGAAATGAGCTGATATCGATCCCTGGAAAAAAGACAATCTCTTCAATTATGGTGCTGGGGAAATTGGATCTATGCATTCTGAAGTATAACAGAAGAACCCTACTTTTGCCTTACACAGAAATCAACTCAAAATGATCAAAGATCTGAATGTACAACCTGATACCATCAAATTATTAGAGGAAAACATCAGGCATTCCTTATTTTATTTTTTTTAATTAGCTCCTACATATATAACAGAGAACACGCAGTATCTGTTTTTCTGTTTCCAGCTTATTTCACTCAAAATAATTGAAAGGATAAAGACACCCTCCAGTTGCATCCATTTTGGTGCAAATGACAGAATTTTATTATTTTTATAGCTGAAGAATATTCCATTGTGCATATGTAAATACATAAATAAGTATTCCATTAAGAAAACAAACACTTTTGACGTCCAAGATAGGGTGAGGGGAATGGAACAGAGCTCTAGGAGAAAGGAAATTTAAAGAGAGAGTGTGTGGAAAGACATGAGGAAAGACTGCATTAAGAGTTCTAGAGAATGTTGTTAGCACAAGCTTACTCAAGTACTGAGAAAGTAAAGAGAAAAGCACTACTGCTGAAGGATTCAAATACATAAAGGAACATTCCATTTTTCTAATCTGTTGGTATAAGCACAACTACTCATTTACTTCTTTAATTCATACATATTTTTGTTTACAATACATGGATACTTTGTGTACACGTGTGATATAAAAGGGAAATGAGTAAATTTCCATGATGGATTTTACAGCTAAAAAAGAAAATGTAAGCTAATCAAGAAAATTTTGAATTTGTTAAGGAATGATACTAATAGGTATTTAAAATATTTGAAGAATGTATGAATGCTGATGGGAAGGACAGAACCAAAAGAAGGAGAGATTCCAAAAAGAGCAAATATATCTTCAGAAATGCATACTCAAGGTACATGCAGAAGAGTACAATTGACATCATGTGCCAAGGGCATTATAAAGACTGCTTATGAAATAATAAAGAGAAAAATATAGTATTTTGGGAGTCAAAAAAGTTTTAGATGGTGCTAAAAATTCCCCACATAATGAACCATCAAGAAATGCAAACCAAAACCACAGTGAGATGTCATCTCACCCCTGTCATAGAATAGCAAAAAATGGAAAAGACTGAGAGTAACAAATGCTGGCAAGGATGTGGACCAAGGGGAATACTTTTATACACTGTTGGTGAGAATGCAAATCCCAGCAACCCACTGTGGAAAACAGTATGGAGATTTCTTACAAAACTAGAAATAGGTTTGAAATATGATCTAGCAATCCCCTCTGGGGCATATGCCCCAAAGACAGGAACATATCAGAGAAATACTTGCATTGCCATGTTCCTAGCAGCACTATCCACAGTAGCCAAAATATGAAATCAACCAAGGTGTCCACCATCAGATAAATGGATGAAGAAAATGTGGTATACACACACAATGGGATATTATTCAGCTATCAAAAATACTACCACTTTCATCAAAATGAATGCATCTGAAAGACATCATGTTTTGTGAAATAAGTCAGAGACAGAAAGAAAAATACCACATGTTTAAATTTGAAAAATTTAGAAAATTTAAGAAGAAAAAAGAAAAAGAAATAAACCAAATGCCTAGATGTGTCAGTACTGCTACATATAATAGACTTTCGCAAAACTTTGTTTTATGCCTTTGTCAAACCAATCGTTAAGAATATTATACTACTACGATTTTAGTGATTTAGGATTACTTTAAACTTTACTGTATATGGGTGAAATTGTCACTTTTCCATTCAATTATTGCTTATAGCCATTGTCTATATTCCCACTGAATGGAGAGGTCTTTTTACTTTGTATTTGTTAACTTCTTATTAGGTGAAACATTAAAAGGCTTTGTACTGTAATGTAAATTTAAAAGATGTTATCTCAAAAACTAAAAGAAAGATAAGGTGGGAAAGAGGGAGGGGTGGGAGAAAGGAAAGGAACATCAATATATGCTTTTTGGTGTTGTTTAAATGGCTTTTATCTTGTATTTTTTTTTAAATTTAACAAATTTATTTATTTGCATGGATTCCATAAATACAATTTTAGGAACACAGTAAATCTCCCCACTGTACCCACCATCCCATCCACACACCCACCCCTCTTCTTCCCTCTCTGTCCCTAGTCTTGTTTTTTACTCAGATCTATTTTGATTTAACTTTATACACAGAAGATTAATTTTTTGCCACAGTGTCTTGGCTTTCCAAGCGTGAAATGCTCCCCTGGGCTCTTCAGACAGACCAGAATGCCTTAAGGGCTGATTCTGACATCAGAGTGTTACTTAAGGTGATTGTCATTCTATGAGTGTGCTGTATGGATTGCTTCCCATGTTGGAGCATTCTTGGAATCACCATAATCTTAGAATTGTATCTACAAACTATATGGCATCTGTTAAAAACTAAAATTAAAAAAAATAAAATGGTAGGAAAAGATGATGATTATAAAGATACACAGTGAATTTGCATTTAGGTTATAATACAGTTAAATTATAGATAAATCAACTAAGGAATGGCTGAAATAATCTGAAGTATTAAAATCTTACTTAGCACACTCTTCTTTTAAAGCCAAACATTTATCTGCCTCTTGATTCCATTTATGCTGTAGAGATTCTACCAGCGCCCAAATTTCATCATTTTGCTTTAAAAAAGGTAACAAAATTATTATTTTTTTAAACACAGAGATCTTTCCTCAAGATATTCTTTCTCAGGAGTAACATAAACAACCTGATGATAAATATATTTCAAAAATAATGAATTTTATTAAAAACCTCAAATTGATTTACAGTTTTATCATTCCCTTTTCTGGAATTTAAATTACCAAAGTTCATTTGTTGAGAAACAGAAGTTTAGGGGCAGCCTTTTATTTATTTATTTTTACTTAATTATCCAACTCCTGGGAATTTACCCAAAGGAAAGAAAATCACCATATGAAAGAGTAATCTGTACACTCATGTTTCTTGCAGGGGCAGGCATTTCACATAGCAGATATGTTGCTGATTGGGATGTCTACAACCCAAATCTGAGTGTCTATTTGGAGTCAGAGATATTTGGCTTCTGATCTGGATTTATGCTAATTCATACTGGGACAGGCACCAGATGATGGCTCAAGTATTTAGGTATCAGTCACCTGCATGAATGGATGATCAGGATGATCAGTCCACTTCTGGACTCCTGGCTGACCTAGCTCCAGTTGTCAAAAACATTTCAGTTGTGAACCAGTCAATGGAAGGTCTCTCTCCATATCTTTCACATTCTCTCAATCTCTCCCTCAGTGCCTCTGCCTCTCTTTCTCTCAAATAAAAACTCAAGAAAAAAAAAAAAACACCTAGGGTTTTTACACATAAAGTATCAAGAATTTATTAGCTATTTTAAAGGGTTATTTAAAAAAAGAGTATTTATATTTATATTTTAGTCCCTGAAGATGTCCTGGAACCATTTCGATCAAAAAAACATAATACAGGTTCAAGATTTAGAAAATTCGTATCTAAGTCGTATTACAGTTTGGACCTTCACCTCACTGGAACTGAACATGAGTTAAATACTCACATTCCTATAAAGTGTTCTTCTATAGGTTCCATTTTTCCTATTATATTAACAATTGCTTTTTAAACAAACTTAAAATCTTCCCTATAAAATATAAATAATAATTTGCCTAACATTTGTGGTTTTTCTATCTACTGTCCTGTTTCGCCCCTTTTCTAAAAAAATTAATGCATATGATAAAGAAATCTATGTGAAGCACCTTATCATCTCCTTTATGCTAAAGTCTGATTTCTGATTTTATATTTAAATAAAAAATACCTTTTGATAATCATCCAGGAACAGCTTTTAGTTCTTATCCTGCTTTCCTTCTCAGTAGCTGCTGCACAATGACCACATCCTTCTTTATGGACTACCTCATTCTAAATGCAACAACACTTGAATTCCAGTCTTATCTCTTTCTCTTTGATGTTTGCTTTTCACAGATTACAACTTTCATTTATTTATTTATTTATTTATTTATTTATTTAGACAGGCAGAGTGGATAGTGTGAGAGAGAGACAGAGAGAAAGGTCTTCCTTTGCCGTTGGTTCACCCTCCAATGGCCGCCGTGGCTGGAGCACTGCAGCTGGTGCACCGCGCTGATCCGATGGCAGGAGCCAGGTGCTTCTCCTGGTCTCCCATGGGGTGCAGGGCCCAAGCACTTGGGCCATAGCAGAGAGCTGCCCTGGAAGAGGGGCAACCGGGACAGAATCCGGCGCCCCGACCAGGACTAGAACCCGGTGTGCCGGAGCCGCAGGCGGAGGATTAGCCTAGTGAGCTGCAGCGCCCTAGTGAGCTGTAGCGCCGGCCTACACAGATTACAACTTTCACCACACGCTCACACCACTACTTTGTGTGGGTTACATTTGTAAACAGTCATTTTACACATTTTATATTGATACTTTCAGGGGTGTCTCTCAGTGCTGTATGTCATGCTATTTTTTTTTTTACAGGCAGAGTTAAGACAGTGAGAGAGACAGAGAGAAAGGTCTTCCTTTTTCCATTGGTTCACACCCCAAATGGCTGCCACAGCCAGCCACAGAACCAATCTGAAGCCAGGAGCCAGGAGCTTCCTCCTGGTCTCCCATATGGGTGGAGGGCCCAAGCACTTGGGCCATACTCCATTGTCTTCCTGGGCCACAGAGGAGAGCTGGACTGGAAGAGGAGCAACCAGGACGGAATCCAACGCCCCAACCAGGACTAGAACCCGGGATGCTGGTGCCATAGGCAGAGGATTAGCCTAGTGAGCTGTGGCACCAGCCATGTTAGGCTATTTTGAAGGGGCACCAAGATCTGTAGGATGTTGCCCAGCATACTTTGTCTTATTTTTTTCTTTCCTTAGTTTTTTGCTAGGGGTCAGGTAATGGCTGTCTCTGCTTTCTTTTGAATATTTCTTTCTTCCAGAGGTATCAAGAGGAGACTTCTGAAATTTCAGATACAACTCAGCTATGTCACTTGGAGGCTGTAGTCAGCTAGAGTTTTTTCCTACATCCCAATCCATCTTCATCACTTCAAAACCAAGATATCCATGAAACATCTTCCCAGGTACTCTTTTTTTTTTTTTTTTTTGACAGGCAGAGTGGACAGTGAGAGAGACAGAGAGAAAGGTCCTCCCCCTTGCCGCTGGTTCACCCTCCAATTGCTGCTGCGGCAGGTGCATCGCGCTGATCTGAAGCCAGGAGCCAGGTGCTTCTCCTGGTCTCCCATGTGGGTGCAGGGCCCAAGCACTTGGGCCATCCTCCACTGCCTTCCCAGGCCATAGCAGAGAGCTGGCCTGGAAGAGGGGCAACCAGGACAGAATCTGGCACCCCAACCAGGACTAGAACCCGGTGTGCCGGCGCCACAAGGTGGAGGATTAGCCTGTTGAGTCCTGGTGCCGACCCCCAGGTACTCTCTAGTAGAGGGATTCATGAGTTAAGAATCTTCTGGGAAATTCAGGGGTTATTTGAAAGCTGTTTTGGACTGAATTTTTTATTTGTAGGGCAGATCTTACAGTGGGACTACTTCATTTCAGGTCTAGAGAAAGTAATTTATCAGTGTTTCCTAAACTAGGAGAAAGACCAATCACCGTAAATATTCTAGATACATAAACATGTATATATCTGCATAATGAAACTGCACTGTAGTCTTGTGATTCAAGAAGCTGATGAGTAGAATCAACAACCTCACTGCTCCATTGAGTGTATGTGTAATCTTGTGATCTTAATCCCTATTAAAGGAAAACATGAATGAAAGGAGAATGCATTTTTCACAGTTATTTAGTATTGATTATGCACTAATAAATTGGGATCCTGGATTATACATAATCTTTTCTGATATGGAACCACAGTTTGCTTCTGAACATGCAGTGCTCAGAGCATTATGTTACTCTATAATACTCTGCTTGAGTAGTCATTTATGTCTTCCCCTGGCATCTCTTACCATTTCAAAATCCAAACAGGAAAACATATACTCTGGGGGAAAAAAAGCTTGTGTAATGACCTAGCATCAAATCAGAATAAAGAATGTAATCTACAGAATCAAAACTAATTCATTTTAAAAGCCCCATGGAAGTGTTTAGATTACACAAGGAAATCAGAAATCAAGATCAAATCATCGCACAATTTTCTCTGTATTTGAAAAGTTATATATTAACAGGGACCACAAGTAGCAGTTATACACCAATGTCCAAAACAACATTAGTCATAGTAACCCAAAGATGGAAATAACTCAGATGTCCATAAATGAAGGAGAGTTACATAAAATGTAGTGGACATAAAATATAATTTTAGGTATCACACTTTTAAATTATAACCTTACTATAAAATCATTTATTACATGAAATCAGGTGATTTCTTCTATAAAGCTAAGTGTTTCGCCCTGCTAGAAGCAAACTGCATCCATAGGACTATATTGAGTGATATCAATGAGATATTTTACATTTTCTAAAATGGTCTTACAATGTCCTACTACAGAGATAAAAATTCATTATCAGCATGGAAGAAATTAAGGGACTGACTTACTGCTTTTTGTCTTCTCCGAAGTTTTTCCTCAAACTTTACAGTTCTGTCTGTTTGCTTTTTGCATCTATGTTTCAACTTAGGCTCAAGCCTAAAATGGGTATTTAAAATAATTATTCTCACACAATGTGAAATACACATAATTTCTGAATAAATCATAGAAGGTGTAATTATGTATTTTTCAAACTTTGAAAGGCACATGCCTTGATAACTGCATATCATTTCTAAACGTGTTTCTGTGGGTAATGTGTAACTTTTAGGAATAATGTACAAAACTACACATTTCAAAATAGCTGAAAATTTTCCCTGACTTCATACAGATATATTTATGGTTATAACTACTTCTGTACTCATAGTTTGTATCTTATGCGCTCAAGTTATTTTGCATGGTACTTTGAACTGTAGTATTCCTGGCCATCTGACTTCTCAGCAATTTGTGAAAGAACTTCCTGCTGTTGAGCTGATGTTTCTTGGAACTAAAATGAAGAAATTAAAAACAAATTTTATCAATAATTGCTATAAATCTGCTCATTATATGGTTTTTCAAATAAAATCTTACTGGAAAAGAGCAACATCTACTATTTCCATAATGTGCTGTAACTGCAGGGTCAAATTGTTACTAGGATGATATGGTGCAAATTTAAAATAATGCACTCTGGTCTAGAGTTATTAATATTTCCCCAGATCCACATTAAAATGTCACCTTATTTCAGTAGACAACATTTTTTTTTTCAATTATAATTTATAGATTGCATTCTCTACTATTAAGTAGGCAATGATCATGAAATACAATGAAATCAAGATTTCTATATGGAGTTTCCCACACCTTATATGACCATCACAGAACTGAAAATGTTGTAGTCTATCAACAAAATCAATCTAAATTAAGTTTCCCAAATCAATTCAGCCCTGGGCTTTTCTAGCAAGCACTCTGAAGGTAAAGTTATACAGTTTGCCATCTCAGAAAAGCTGTAGCCACAATGTAAAGATCCATGGAATTATAAATCCAAGTCTGCCTATAAAATAAAAGAGTAAACTGACAGCTTTCTTAGTAAAACATATGTACTTAATATATAACAACTCCCCTCCTGAAATGTAGTATGTTAATTTTATAATTATTCGCTTAAAATGCATTTAGAATCAAAGATTTATCCTGAAGCTTTCTTTATAATTTTTATGGCAATGTCTCCAAGAAGAAATATTTGGTAGGGCATAGTGAATTTAATTTTGCACTAACAAATGTTGGGCCAAAGGTGACATGCTTAATATGTAACAGCAATGTCATGTTAAGTGAAAGAAGCCAGTCATAAAGGGCTACAACCTGTAGGACTCTATCTTATGAGATATCCCAAACAGATAAATCTTATGACTCAAATAACACCTGGTTGTCGCTTAGGACATGTATAGTTGGGGGATTCAATGGGTGATAGATAAACTGTTGTAGGCTTTCTTCTCAGGGTGATAACAATATTCCAAAATTGATTGTAGTTACACAACCTTGGGAATCCATGATAGGGTACTTAATATTATTAGGTAAAGTAGGGTATCATTATGGTATATGAAATATACAAGGGTTCTTTTAAAAGACTTAGCAAATAATGGGCTCAAGATATATTAAGATTTGCTTTCCGTGCAAAGGGTCCTGGAATCAATGGATTTTTATCTCAATAAATTTTATCTCTTTAAAAGACCATAGACAAGACAGGAATAATCTTAATTCTCTATTTTGGATGAATAAACTACACATGATCTGAACATCCCTATGCATATATCTATACATACAAGTATATGTATGTGTGAATACACATATATGTAAACTGAAAAAGGAGGAAATGCCTGATACTTAAATTGTATTCTAAATTAATAAAAATACTTGCATTTCACACAATTGTATAAGGTGACTTCAAAGCAATTTATACTGATATGCATGAAATTATTAATATACATAAGTTTTGTATCCATGACATCCATGAAAATAACAAATTTGATTTATTGGAGAATCTTACAAATTTTATACTGATTTAATATACCTCGTTTCACCATGGTGATAGGGGTATCACTAAAAATATTGTCTAAAAGAAAACACAGTCTCTGAACTTCAGAAGTATGATACATTTCTCCACTTTCCTAAGAGTAAATATTACTTTAATAAAGAATGCAATGATAATCAAAAAGAACATGAATGTTAGAGATCAAGAAATAAGTGAATTATGACAAATTGTACTAAAATTGTATGCAAAAAACTTATAATAAAACACCATAGAATCCCTGTTAAATATCATACATACTTGTATTTTAAGTTCATTTAATTTGTTCTTCAAATCCTTTGTCTCAACATCTAACTTAATGGAATAACGTGCAATATCATCCAGTGATATCTGTGATATATACTGATGCTTGTCAATGTCAGCCAGGCGTTGCTGAAGATTCACCTGATAAAGTATGATTTATTATTTTAAAAATCATCTTACTGCTATGAGATATTATTTTCAAGATAAATACAACTGGGGCTGGGGCTGTGGTGCGGCAGGCTAAGCATCTGCCTGTGGTGCTGGCATCCCATATGGGCACCAGTCCATTTCCTGGCTGCTCCTCTCCTAATTCAGCTCCCTCCTATGGCCTAAGAAAAAAGTAGAAGATGGCCCAAGCGCTTGGATCCCTTCACCTATGTGGGAGACCTGAAGAAGCTCCTGGATCCTGATGGGCCCAGTTCTGGCCATTGTGCTCCTTTGGGAAGTTAGCCAGAGGATTAAAGACCTTTCTCTTTATCTCTGTCAATAACTCTACCTCTCAAATAAATAAATAAAATCTTTAAATAAAGTACAATTGGTCCCATACTTGTGACAGTTTGACTTATGATTTTTCCACTTTATAATAGCCCATGCCACTCTTATGATGCTTGGCAGCTGCACTGAACTACAGAGCCAAGGAAAAAACAATCACAAGGCCAAATGACCTACATTATAGAGTGTGCTGTGCTGCTAAATTAGGATGTTGAGAAGGGGAGGTAGCACCTGTGTTTGAATAAGAGCACCACATGTATCAATTCTTTTCACCATGCATAAACACTCCTGCTGATTACTAAACTCAGGTAATGCAGAGAAGGTGTTATCTTCCTGCACAATCAGTATTATATTACTTATCCAAGAAATTCAGTTCACTGTTCCTCTCAACAAATTTCTTTTTTTTAAACTTTTATTTAGTAAATATAAAATTCCAAACTACAGTTTATGAATTACAATGACTTTTTCTCCCCCATAACTTCCCTCCCACCCGCACCCCTCCCATCTCCCACTCTCTCTCCCATTCCATTCACATCAAGATTCATTTTCAATTATCTCTATATACAGAAGATCAATTTAGTATGTATTAAGTAAAGATTTCATCAGTTTGCACCCACACAAAACATAAAGTGTAAAATACTGTTTGAGTACTAGTTATAGCATTAATTCACATTGGACAACACATTAAGGACAGGGATCCTACGAAGTACACAGCGACTCCTGTTGTTGACTTAACAATTTGACACTTGTGTTTATGGCGTCAGTAATCTCCCTAGGCTCTTGTCATGAGTTGCCAAGGCTATGGAAGCCTGTTGAGTTCACTGACTTCAATCTTATTTAGACAAGGTCATAGTCAAAGTGGCAGTTCTCTCCTCCCTTCAGAGAAAGGTACCTCCTTCTTTGATGGCCCTGTTCTTTCCACTGGGATCTCACTTGCAGAGATCTTTCATTTAGGTTGTTTGTTTGTTTGTTTGTTTGTTTTGCCAGAGTGTCTTGCTTTCCATGCCTACAATACTCTCATGGGCTTTTCAACCAGATCTGCATGCCGTACGGGCTGATTCTGAGGCCAGAGGGCTGTTTAGGACATCTGCCATTCTATGAGTCTGCTGTGTATCCCTCTTCCCATTTTGGATCGTTCTCTCCCTTTTTATCAGTTAGCATTAGCAGACACTAGTCTTGTTTATGTCATCCCTTTGATTTTAGACCTATCAGTATGATCAATTGTGAACTGAAATTGATCACTTGAACTAGTGAGATGGCATTGGTATATGCCACCTTGATGGGATTGAACTGGAATCCCCTGGCACATTTCTAACTCCACCATTTGGGGCAAGTCCGATTGAGCATGTCCCAAATCGTACATCTCCTCCCTCTTTTATTCCAACTCCTATATTTAATAGAGATCACTTTTCAGTTAAATTTAAACACCAAAGAATAATTGTGTGTTAATTACAGAGTTCAACCAATATGTATTAAATAGAACAAAAAAAATACTGAAAGGGATAAAGTATTAAATTGTACATCAACAGTCAGGACAAGGGCTGATCAAGTTACTGTTTCTCATAGTGTCCATTTCACTTCAACAGGTTTCCTTTTTGGCTCTCAACAAATTTCTAATACTTAACAACTTACTGAAGTATCAGAGCAATTGCTATGGGGGTGGAGCTAGTATGCAATGCTGTATTTCAACAGGATGAATTATTTCCCTCTCTAAATTTAGTAACTAAAGAGTTTCTCTCATTGTCAATCCTTTGTTCAAATTGTATTGATAGATTTCTATGTCAGAACAAGAGTGAAGTTCTAATGGCTTTTAAGGCTGAAAGCCAAGAATGAAGAACCTCTTTGATGTCATTCAAGGTTCATACACATTTATCAATTTAAAAGTTAGCCTTCTATAGTTGTACTGATTTTCAAGTCCCACCAGAACAAATGATTAGGCAGCTGGATGATCTCTGATACTGTCCTAGGCAAATCGGGT
This sequence comes from Lepus europaeus, assembly GCF_033115175.1. Classification (NCBI taxonomy): domain Eukaryota; kingdom Metazoa; phylum Chordata; class Mammalia; order Lagomorpha; family Leporidae; genus Lepus; species Lepus europaeus. Next base: position 81,633,042 of record NC_084840.1, on the reverse strand, counting down.
CTTCACTCTCCTTTGTGATACCAGCCACTAGAAACCTCTCCCTTACTCCAAATATCAACATAATTCATGAATCACTATAAAATAGGGATCTGATGCCAAATTAACAAACTACTGACAGCTACAACTATCTCTGTAATTAACTTTTATGGAAAAAAATCATTAGAATTGAGCCTTGGTATGAAAATAACTGACAGATTATTCGCAAAAATGTTTAAAGTAGTTCATAAATACCAATGGGGAAACTGAATTCAACATAGTAACAAAATTCACCCAATTTTTGAAAATCAGAGTTTAAAACAAAGTATGTGCCACTCAAGAATTACTGAGAGGTTGGAGAATTCCAAGATTCTTGAATAAGAAAAGACAAGTTGGTTTTTATTAAGAGAAGGTATCAGGAAAACAGGATGCACCTGCATTCCAGGAGACAGCTGGGAAGAAGTTTTCAGTGAAAAGTCTACAGAACGAGACTCTGTATAGCAGCAAAGATTTCACAGACACAGAGCAGCTAGCAGGACACCACCAGTGGCTCCCATGATAGTGAGTAGCAGGGAAGCCATCTTCCCTGAACAAGGTGACAGGAGTCAGCAGATGCCTATGCTCCATAGGTGACCTTGTCTGAGGGAGAAACTAATGGCTCCCATTGACTTTGAGTCCAGGTAGAAGAGCTGGTGGGGGATAGGGTTCCTATATATCTATGAATAGAGAGTGCATCATTTCCCTACACTCCCCCCACCATAGCACCTGTTGACCAGCATGGGAAAAGGCATGTTCCCAGAATAAAGCAAATGAAGTCTGATCTGGACAGTCAGTGGGGTACATGGCACCAAAATGGCACATTGCTCCTATCCATCCCATTGTTCCCAACCCATCCCAACCAAAGCACTAGGTTCAAATTACCAGGGTGGAGCACCAACCACCCTCTGTCTGAAAAGTGCCTGGCTCCAAGGACAGGATGGCTCTGTCTTTGGGTGGGGAGGTTCCCAGGGCAGAATATCGATCCCCTGTACTCTGTGACTGTGGGAATTTTGTGACTATGTGATAGGCTAGGATACAGAAGAAGGCAAGGGGTGTAGCTGGGTTTTTGGGTAATTTTGAGCTGGAATCCAGAAGCCCAGAATTTTCTGTGTACTGGAAATAGATATTACAGTGCGCTCCACATTCACATTATGAATTGTAGGGATTTCTTTATGATTAGTTAGTCAAGTGAGTAGGGAAGGCAGGCAAAGAGAGGTTAACTTTGGCACAGAGAAGGGTGGAGGCAGTCATCATTTGAGCCAGGGCAACCATCCTCTCTATCTTACAGATTGCAGAGGACATCTGCCATGCATAATTTGGGTGATATTCTGGACTTCTAGCCCACCCAAATGCTGACCAGAGCTCTCTGGCCCTACACAGCACACATATCTGAATATCCCGTGAAGGTGCAGGCATTCCACTATGTATAAAGGCATATTCCCAAGAATAAAGACTTCAGAGGAGATATTAAGAAGCATTTTTTCAGCTCAAAAATAACTACAGAAATACAAGAAACATGAACAAGGAAGGCAATATAACTCCCTGAAACAAATGCAACAGTACTTCAATATTAGACTGTGAAGTTGAGATTGATGAAATGCCTGAAAAGGAATTCAAAAGCAAGATGGTAAGATTACTCAAAAACAGAGACAATTACATGAATTATAGCAATCTGAATGCCATGGATGAGAAAAATTTCCAGAAACAGAAATAGTAAAGAAAAATCAAATGGGAATATTAGAAATGAAGAAGTCAATGTGTTAAATAAAAAATCCAGTGCAAAGCCTGAACAACAGATTCAGTGAGGCAGAAGAAAGAATACATGAGCTGAAAGACAAAGCTTTTGAAAAAGCTCAGTTAAGAAGAATGAAGGAAAGAAGAATGAAAGAAATTTGAGGAAAAAGAAGGAGGAGGAGGAAGAGAAGGAGAAGAAAAAAACAAAACAGTGCTCTTAGTGCTCTTATATGTGTCTTAGACGTTTTTGAAGGAGTAGTAAAGCAGAATAACATAGAAAGCTTATTCAGTGAAATAACAGCATAAAGTTTTCCTAATGTGGACAAAGATAAGTACTTCTTACTACAGAAAGCACATAGAACAAATAGACATGATCAGAAAATATGTTCATGAAGACATAATATTTACAAACTTCCAAAAGTAAAAGACAAAAAAAAAGATCCTAAAATGCCTAAAGGATAAGAATGCCACATTACTTTTAAAGGATCTTTAAACAGATTGACAGAGTTTTCTCATCAGAAACCCCAGAGGCTAGGAGAGAACTGAAGACATACTCTAAGTCCTTAAGAAAAAAAATAATGAAACTGTCAGCCAAGAATATTCTATTCAGTAAAGTTCTCACTTAAGAATGAAGGTGAAATAAAGTCCTTCCCAAACAAATGGGAATTGAAAGAATTTGTCACGACCCAGCCAGACTTACAAATGATACTAAGTGTGCAGTACATTCAGAAACAGACAAAAGGAGCCACCATGGTGGTATAGCAGGTAAAGCCACCACCTGCAAGGGCCAGCATCACATAGGGGCACTGGTTCCAGTCCTGGCTACTCCACTTCTGATCCAACTCTTTGCTTGTGGCTAGGGAAAGCACTAGAAGATGGCCCAAGCCCGTGGGCCCCTGAACACACGTGGGAGACCTGGAAGAAGCTCCTGGATCCTGCCTACAAATTGGCCTAGCTCTAGCTGTTGCATCCACCTGGGGAGTGAACCAGTGGATGGAAGACCTTTATCTCTCTCTCTCTCTCTCTGTCTCTTTTTCTCTCTCTCTTTCTTTGCCTCTGCCTTTCTATAACTTTGCTTTTCAAATAAATAAATAAATCTTTTTTAAACTTTTATTTAGTAAATATAAATTTCCAAAGTACAGTTTATGGATTACAATGGCTTTTTCCCCCCCATAACTTCCCTCCCACCCGCACCCCTCCCATCTCCCGCTCCCTCTCCCATTCCATTCACATCAAGATTCACTTTCAATTATCTTTTTTTTTTTTGACAGGCAGAGTGGATAGTGAGAGAAAGAGAAAGAGAGACAGAGAGAAAAGTCTTTCTTTACCATTGGTTCACCCTTCAATGGCCACTGCAGCCAGCGTGCTGTAGCCGGCGCACTGTGTTGATCTGAAGCCAGGAGCCAGGTGCTTCTCCTGGTCTCCCACACGGGTGCAGGGCCCAAGGACTTGGGCCATCTTCCACTGCACTCCCAGGCCACAGCAGAGAGCTGGACTGGAAGAGGCGCAACCGGGACAGAATCCAGCGCCCAGCTGGGACTAGAACGTGGTGTGCTGGCACTGCAGGCAAAGGATTAGCCTATTGAGCCGTGGTGCTGGCCCAATTATCTTTATATACAGAAGATCGATTTAGTATATATTAAGTAAAGCAAATAAATAAATCTTAAAAAAAAAGAAACAGAGAAAGATAACCAGCATCATGAAACATGTGAAGGCAGAAAACCTCTTAATCACAGTACAAAGGAAATCCAAAACAAACCAGAGGAATATTTACGGAAAAGAGGCAAGATCAAGTCATTACTTACTAACAATAATCTTGAGTGTAAATGCACTAACCATTTCAACTAAAGGATACAGACTGGCAGAATGGATTTCTGTAAAAGACCCATCTATATGATGCCTACAAGAAATACACCTCACCAACAAATACACACATAGACTTAAATGAAACAATGTAAAAAAAATCCAGGCTAATGGAAATAAAAACTAAAGAGAAAAGTTTTCTTAATATCAGAGTAGATTTTATTGAAACTGCTAAAAAGATAAAGAAGGTCATCATGTAATAATTAAGTGAGCAACTCAACAGGAAATGTTACTAGAGTAAATGTAGATGCACCCAATGCCAGACCATTCAACTATTAAAAGCAAATGTTAATGGATCTAAAGGGAGACAATACACTATAATACAATGATAGGGCATACTTTAACTCACACTTTCACTAATGGACAGATCAAATAGGCAAAAAATCAAAGCAACAACAAAGCTAATCTGCAATATGGATCGAATGGATCTAATTGATATCCATATAACATTTCATTTCATAGCCACAGAACACATATTGTTTAAATCATTACAAAGAACAGTCTCTAAGATGCAACATATGCTAGGCCATAAAACAAGTCCCAACAAATTCAAAAATACTGAAAAAATATCATGCATCCTTTCTGACAGCAAAGGAACGAAGCTGAAAATTAGCAACATGAGAAACTCTAGAAAATAAACAAACATCTGGAGACTGAAAAATGTGGTCCTGAATGAACAGTAGGTCATAGAAGAAATCAAAAGAGGAATCATAAATTCTTTGGATCAAATGAAGAAGTCCATAAAACATATCACAACTTTTGAAATTCAGCAAAGCAATATTATGAGGAATGTTTACAGCAATTGGTGCCTACAATCAAGAAATTGAAGAGATATCAAATGAATGACCTAACAATGCATCTCAAGGATGCAGATAAACAAGAACAAATGAAACCCCAAAATATTGGAAGGAAAGGAATAATAAAATTAGAGAACAACCAATAAAATTACAATGAAAAATATGATAGAAAAGTTCAGTGAAATGAAGAGCTGTTTTTTGAAAAAATAAACAAAATTTATAAACTATTGGTTCAATGCACAAAAAAAGGAATAAGACTCAAATTGAAGTCAGAGATGAAGAAGGAGATGTTACAACTGACACCACTGGAATTATTATAGTCACATGCAAACAAATTGGAAAATCTAGAACAAATGGATAGATTTCTGGGGACACACATAATTTACCAAAATTGAGGCATGAAAACATATGAAACTTAAATATACCAATAACAAACACGGACACTGAATCACTAATAAAGATTCCGAACAAACAAAAACACAGACCTGGGTGGATTCACTGCTGAGTTCTACCAAAATTTTAAAGAAGAACTAACCCAAATTCATCTCAAACTACTCAAAAGAATTGAAAGGGAGGGAAATTCGGCCAAACTCCCTCTATGAATCCAGCATCATCTTAATTCCAAAACCAGAATAAAAATACAACAAAGATGGAGAACTATAGAACAATACCACTGATGAATATTGATGCAAAAGCTCTTAACAAGGTACCGTCTAATTGGATACAACATATCAAAATGATCATTCACACAGACCGCATAGTATTTATAGTATATATTCCAGGGATAGTTCAACATACCCAAATTAAGAAATGTGATACATCACCATTAATAAGTCAAAGAACAGAAACCATGATTACTTCAATAGCTGCAGAGAAAGCAATTGATAAAACACAGCATCTTTTCTTTTTTTTTCTATTTCTTTTTTTTAATTAAACTTTTATTTAATGAATATAAATTTCCAAAGTACAGCTTATGGGTTATAATGGCTTCCCCCTCCCAAAACTTCCCTCCCACCCACAACCCTCCCCTTTCCCGCTCCCTCTCCCCTTCCAATCACATCATGATTCATTTTCAATTCTCTTTATATACAGAAGATCAGTTTAGTATATATTAGGTAACGATTTCAACAGTTTGCCCCCATATAGCAACACAAAGTGAAAAAAAATACTGTTGGAGTACTAGTTATAGCATTAAATAACAGTGTACGGCACAGTAAAGACAGAGATCCTACATAATATTTTTTAATTAAACTTTTATTTAATGAATATAAATTTCCAAAGTACAGCTTATGGGTTACAATGGCTTCCCCCTCCCAAAACTTCCTTCCCACCCGCAACCCTCCCCTTTCCCGCTCCCTCTCCCCTTCCAATCACATCATAATTCATTTTCAATTCTCTTTATATACAGAAGATCTGTTTAGTATATATTAAGTAACAATTTCAACAGTTTGCCCCCATATAGCAACACAAAGTGAAAAAAAATACTGTTGGAGTACTAGTTATAGCATTAGAGTGTACAGCACAGTAAAGACAGAGATCCTACATAATATTTTTTTAAAAAAATTAATTTTCTATGCCATTTCCAATTTAACACCAGGTTTTTTTTTTCATTTCCAATTATCTTTATATACAGAAGATCGATTCTGTATATAATTAGTAATGATCACATCAGTTTGTACCCACGAAGAAACACAAAGTGTAAATATACTGTTTCAGTACTAGTTATAGCATCACTTGGCTTTAGACGACACATTAGGGACAGATCCCACATGGGGTGTAAGTACACAGTGACTCCTGTTGCTGATTTAACAATTTGACACTCCTGTTCATGGCGTCAGTAATCTCCCTAGGCTCTAGTCATGAGTTGCCAGGGGTATGGAAGCCTTTAGAGTTCACCGACTTCGATCTTATTCCGATAGGGTCATAGTCAAAGTGGAAGTTCTCTCCTCCCTTCAGAGAAAGGTACCTCCTTCTTTGATGGCCCCGTTCTTTCCACTGGGATCTCACTCGCAGAGATCTTTCATTTAGGTCTTCTTCTTCTTTTTTTTTTTTCTTTTCCATGGTATCTTGGCTTTCCATGCCTACAATACTCTCATGGGCTCTTCATCCAGATCCGAATGCTTTAAGGGTTAATTATGAGGCCAGAGTGTTGTTTAGGACATCTGCCATTCTATGAGTCTGCTGTGTATGCCACTTCCCATGTTGGATCTTTCTCCCCCTTTTTGATTCTATCGGTTAGTATTAGCAGACACTTGTCTTGTTTGTGTGATCCCTTTGATTCTTAGACCTATCAGAGCCATCACTTGTGAACTGAAATTGATCACTTGGACTAGTGAGATGGCATTGGTACATGCTACCTTGATGGGATTGTATTGGAATCCCATGGCACATTTCTAACTCCATCATTTGGGGCAAGTCTTATTGTACATCTCCTCCCTCTCTTATTTCCACTCTTATATTTAACAGCGTTCACTTTTCAGTTAAAATTTAAACACCTAAGAATAATTGTGTGTTAATTACAGAGTTCAACCACTAGTACTAGAACAACAACAACAACAACAAATACTAAAAAGGATAAAGTATTACATTGTACATCTAGAGTCAGGACAAGAGCTGATCAGGTCATTGTTTCTTATACTGTCCATTTCACTTCAACAGGTTTCCCCTTTGGTGCTCAGTTGTCACCGATCAGGGAAAACAAATGAAATTTGTCTCTTTGGGACTGGCTTAATTCACTCAGCATGATGTTTTCCAGATCCCTCCATCTTGTTGCAAATGACCGGGTTTCATTGTTTCTTACTGCTGTATAGTATTCTATGGAGTACATGTCCCATAATTTCTTTATCCAGTCTACTGTTGATGGGCATTTGGGTTGGTTCCAGGTCTTAGCTATTGTGAATTGAGCTGCAATAAACATTAATGTGCAGACGGCTTTTTTGTTAGTCAAATTAATTTCCTTTGGGTAAATTCCAAGGAGTGGGATGGCTGGGTTGTATGGTAGGGTTATATTCAGGTTTCTGAGGAATCTCCAGACAGACTTCCATAGTGGCTTAAGCAGTTTGCATTCCCACCAACAGTGGGTTAGTGTCCCTTTTTCCCCACATCCTCTCCAGCATCTATTGTTGGTAGATTTCTGAATGTGAGCCATTCTCACAGGGGTGAGGTGAAACCTCATTGTGGTTTTGATTTGCATTTCTCTGATTGCTAGTGATCCTGAACATTTTTTCATGTGTCTGTTGGCCATTTGGATTTCCTCTTTCGAAAAATGTCTATTGAGGTCCTTGGCCCATCTCTTAAGTGGGCTGTTTGTTCTATTGTTGTGGATTTTGTTGATTTCTTTGTAGATTCTGGTTATCAACCCTTTATCTGTAGAATAGTTTGCAAATATTTTTTCCCATTCTGTCAGTTGCCTCTTCACTTTCCTGACTATTTCTTTTGAAGTACAGAAACTTCTCAATTTGATGCAATCCGAAATGTTAATTTTGGTTTTGACTGCCTGTGCTCCTGGGGTCTTTTCCAAGAAGTCTTTGCCTGTACCTATATCTTGCAGGGTTTCTCCAATGCTCTCTAATAATTTGATGGTTTCGGGTCGTAGATTTAAGTCTTTAATCCATGTTGAGTTTCATTTAAATCTACTGTCTCCTTGTTGATCTTCTGTCCTGTTGATCTGTCTATCTCTGAGAGTGGAGTATTGAAGTCCCCCAGAACTATTGTATTGGGGTCTAAGTCTCCCTTTAAGTCCCTTAACAAGTCTTTTAAATAAACTGGTGCCCTGTAATTAGGTACATATACATTGATAATCGTTATATCTTCCTGTTGAATGGATCCCTTAATCATTAAATAGTGCCCCTCTCTGTCTCTCCTAACAGTTTTTGTGGTAAAGTTTATGTTGTCCAACATTAAGATGGCTACACCCGCTCTTTTTTCAAATATTTCTGTTGGCATGGTATATCTTTTTCCAGCCTTTCACTTTCAGCCTGTATGCATCATTGTTGGAAAGATGAGTTTCTTGTAAGCAGCAAAAAGATGGGTTTTGTTCCTTAACCCAATCAGCCAATCGGTGTCTTTTAACTGGACAGTTCAGGCCATTAACATTCAATGTGACTATTGAGAAGGAGTAACTTTGCCCTGTCATTTGCCAAAGATTTTTTCTAATATATGGTTTGAGAATCCTGTGATCTTTTGCTGTGAGGTTTCCTTCCTTTACCTTCTTTCATATTGGTGACCATGTTTCTGTGTTTCTGTGTGTAACACATCTTTAAGCATCTTTTGCAGGGCTGGACGAGTGGCGACAAATTCTTTCAATTTCTGTTTGCTGTGAAAAGTCTTTATTTCACCTTCATTCACAAATGAGAGCTTTGCAGGATATAAAATTCTGGGCTGGCAGTTTTTCTCTCTTAGTACCTGGGCTATATCTCGCCATTCCCTCCTATCTTGTAGGGTTTCTGATGAGAAGTCAGCTGTGAGTCTAATTGGAGATCCTCTGAGAGTAATCTGGCGTTTCTCTCTTGCACATTTTAGGATCTTTTCTTTGTGTTTCACTGTGGTGAGTTTGATTACAACATGTCGTGGTGAGGATCTCTTTTGGTCATGTTTATTAGGAGTTCTATGAGCTTCTTGTACTAGGATGTCTCTGTCCTTCTCCAAATCTGGATAATTTTCTGCTAGTATCTCACTAAAAAGCCTTCTAATCCTTTCTATCTCTCCATACCTTCAGGAACTCCTAGAACCCGAATGTTGGGTTTTTTAAGAGTATCCTGTAGATTCCTGACAGTATTTTTTAGATTTCTGATTTCTTCTTCTTTTCTTTGATTTGACTGTTTCCTTTCCTGTTCTCTGTCTTCTAATTCCGATATTCTCTCTTCTGCTTCACCCATTCTGTTTTTAAGGCTCTCTAATGTGTTTGTCATTTGATCTATTGAGTTCTTCATTTCATTGTGGTTTTTTGTCACTATCACTGTTTCATGTTCTACTAGTTGTTTCATTTCATTTTGATTCCTCCTTAATATTTCATTTTCACGAGAGAGATTTTCTATCTTGTCCATGAAGGATTTCTCTAGTTCAAGAATTTGTTTTTGAGAACTTCTTAATGTTCTTATCAATTTTTTGAGATCTGCTTCTTGCATTTCCTCTATCTCTTCATCTTCATAATCTTGGATTGGGGTGTCTTGTTCATTTGGGGGCATCATAGTGTCTTCCTTGCTCTTGTTACCTCGGTTTCTATGTTTGTTGTTTGGCATGTTGGAGATAATTTATGGTTTTTTTTTTTTTTTTGGCTGTGGTGTTTTTTTCTCATTATACTATGCCTCTAAGTGGGCTGTCTGCTTTGATGGATCCTTAGAGGCTGTGATGGGTGTGGCCAGAGAGCTCCGCTTGATTCTTCGGGTTTAAGGCTGTGCAAAAAGTGACTCACCCAGATTGTTCTCTTCCTTGCTCCTTTCTGGATTGCGCTTTTTTTTTTTTTTGACTCAGTTGGGAAGTTATTCGGTACAGGTGAGTGGAATTGAAGGTAGTTGAAATCTGGCCTCTGTGAGTATTCGTTTGATCTACCCCTGGGACCACACAAAGAGTTCATGCAGACCTCAATGTGTTCTCAAGTTTCACCAAAGTTCCAAGTTACTGAGTTTGTGAACTCCTTGGCGGCGCTTTACATTTTAAAATGGTGCCTGCTCTTTGTTTTGTTTGGTGAGTGAAGAGAGAGGCCTCTGCTTTTCCCCCACAATGTCTCGGGTTTCTGACACCTTTGTCTTACCTCCCGTTCGTTCCCACGCTGGCGAGATTCTGCGGCTCGGCTCCCGCGGTTGGGTTTCCACGCGGTGGGCTCCCTGTAGGTTCTCTGTGTCACATCCACTAGATCCGGAAGCGTTTCCTCTGCAGTTTTTTTCTTGAATCTTTTCCTGAGGCTACAGTAATTCCACTTTTATGAAACTTTATTTTCCCAAACTACGGCGCACGTCCTCACTATCTGCCATCTTGTCCCCGCCCCCTCAAACACAGCATCTTTTCAATGATTTTTTACAGCCTCCATCTCTTGTTGAAGAACAGTTTTTTCTTTCATAATATTTGTTGAACTCTTTTACTTAGCATGGTATTAACTCTACAGTCATTAAGTAAACTGAAAGTAGATCTGTGTAAAAAAAGCAGAGTGGAAATGAGGAGGGAGGAGGAAGAAGGGTTGCAGTGTGGGTGGGAGGCAGGATAGGGTAAGAAGCATCACTATGTGCCTAAATCTGTATATATGAAACACATGAAACTTGTATAACTTAAATAAAATGTTAAGAAAATAAGCAAATTGGATATAGAAGGAACATAGCTCAACACAATCATGGCCAAACCACTGCCAGCATATTTAATTGGGAAATGCTGCAACCATTTCCACTAAGATCTAGAACCAGTCAAGGATGCCTACTTTTGCCACTGTTGTTCAATATAGTTCTAGAAGTTTTAGCTAGGGCTATTCAGAAATAAAAAGAAATCAAAGGAAAACAAACTGTGAAGGAAAAAGTCAAATTTTCCTAGTGTGCAGATGAAATGATTCTATATGTAGGAGGAACTAGAAGGCTTCCACTGAGAGACTACTGGAACTCATATGAAGGTTTGGTAAAGTTGCAGGACATGAAATCAACACATTAAAATCAATAGCATTTGATTATACAAGCAATGCCTTGGCTGAGAAACAAGTTGCCATATCAGGCTCATTTGATCCAGCTGCCAAAAACTTAAATATTTTGGAAAACATTTAACCAAGGATGTGAAAGGTCTCTACAATGAAAATGGCCAAACAGTGAACAAAGAAATAGAAGACAACAGCAAAATGGAAAAATCTTCCATTTTCATGTAGTGGAAGAATTATTACTATGAAAATGCCCATAATACCAAGAGCAATTGTTAATTGTGATTTAAGGCTGTAACTAGTATTCAAACAGTATTTTACACTTTGTGTTTTTGTGTGGGTGCAAACTGTTGAAAGCTTTACTTAATATATGCTAAATTGATCTTCTGTATATAAAGATAATTGAAAATGGATCTTGATGTGAATGGAAGGGGAGAGAGAGAAGGGAGGGTTGCAGGTGGGAGGGAAGTTATGGGGGGGAAAGCCATTGTAATTTATAAGCTGTACTTTGGAAATTTATATTCATTAAATAAAAGTGAAAAAAATACCAAAGCATTGTACAGATTCAATGAGATCCCAATCAATATCCTGAGGATTTTCATCTCTGATCTAGAAAACATTGATGCTAAAATTTACACAGAGTCACAGGAGACCCTGAATAGCTAAAGCAAAGCTAAACAACAAAAAAGAAAGAGACAAGCACAGCAGTACCAGATCTCAAGACATAGTGCAGGACATAATGTAGAACAGCCCGGTACTGGCATAAAAGTAGACCAATAGAACTGAATAGAACCCTGCAGAAAATAATCCACACATCTGCAACCAACAAAAATTTGACAAAGAGCTAAAATCTATCTACGGAGAAAGGATACTCTCTTCAAGAAATCGTGGTGGGAAAATTGGATTTCTACATGCAGAAGAATGAAACAAGAACTCGACATTACACCTTATAAAAATAAAATCTAAAAGAAAATACTGGAAAACTCTGCTTGATGGAATAGGTAAAGGCTTAGATAAGACCCAGAAACAGGCAATAAACACACAAATATACAAATGGGTTTACAACAAGCTATGAAGGTTCTGCATAGCATAGGAAAAACTCAACAACAAAGTGAAAACACAACCGACAAAATAGGAGAAAAATTCGCAAACTATGTATCCATTAACAGAATAATATCCAAGAAATATAATGAGTTTAAGAAATTCAACAATTGCAAAACAAATAATCCAGTTGAGCAATGAGCAAAGGGCATGTACACACATTTTTCAAAGGATGACCTAGAGATATAAAAAAATGCTCAGGATTACTAACCATCAGAAAATGCAAAAAAATCACAGTGAGTTTTCACTTCACCCCACTTAGAATGGCTATCATCCAAAAATCAAAAGATGATAAATGCTGCTGAGGATGTGGAGAAAAAGGCACCAGAATACACTGCTGCTGGGGGATGTAGACTAGTAAAACCATAATGGAAGATAGTATGAGAATTTCTCAGAAATCTGAAAATAGATCTACCATACACCCCAGTACTGGGAATTTACCCAAATGAAATGAAATCAGCTTATCACAGAGTTTTCTGTACACCTATGGTTATAGCAGCTCAATTTACAATAGCTAAGATATGGAATCAACCCAGATGTCCATCAACTGATGATGGCATAAAGAAAATGTGTTATACATACACTGTGGAATATTACTCATCTCTGGAAAGAATGAAATCCTATCTTTTGCAACAAAATGGATATAGCTAGAGACCATTATGCTTAGTGCAATAAGCCTGTCTCAAAAAGACAACTATCATATGTCTTCTCTGTTATGGAAATTAATATAGAATGCAAAAAAATATAAGAATGAAACTAACACCTTTGGATTTGATTATTATTTGTAATTCTTAAACTATATTCCCATAGAACAGTACTCTTAATTCTTTTGACTTGCTGGACATTATGGTTAGTGGTGCATTTTAAGCCTGTGACTATAAAGTATACCGAAAGTATACTCAGGAGGTGGGATGGGAGTGGAGGTGGGAAGGTGGGTATGGGGGGAAAAAACCACTATATTCCTAAAGCTGTACCTATGAAATGTGTATTAAGTAAAACCTTCTTAAAAAAAAAAAAAAAGAAAGAAATGGGACAGCCTGGACTTGAACTGCTGCCCATATGGGATTCTGGTGTTCCAGGTGGTAGCTTAACCTGCTGTATCACAATGTCAGCCCCAACAATAAGTGTCATAGGCATATTAAGTTTATCATAGGCATATTAAGTTTTTTACATTTCATTTTATTCTGGTGAATTAATAAACTGCTTCATTATTTTGTGAAAATTAAAAAAATCATTGTGAAAATTAAAGAAAAAAGAAAATAAGGATGGAATGATGATTGAGGCAGAGAGAGAGGAAATTATGTTTATTTTATTAGAATTTTATCTATGAAATACTTTAGATATGTTTTCTTCAGATTAAGAATTAAACATTAAAAAGAATGTGAAAAATTTCAATAACTAAGGACAAAATGTGAACAATGCATGCAAACACAATACTACTTAAATAATTTTGGTTAAATTATTTTTAAAAATGATTGGCCATTCATAAGAGCACATTGTGACTGAGAAAACTTCAGGTTTAAAGCAAATTATCATAAAAGTATATAATCTATAAATATACAAAAGAGGTACAAAGGTAAAGTATTATGGGGCACTATGTTTATACTCTAGTTCATCTGAAATCTGGAATGAACTGTCAAGATAACACACTTAATTGACTCAATTTAAAAATGTTTCCTGTAGATCCAAGCATTTCTGTTGACTTCATCAGAGCTTTAAAATGTGCCATAAGAGGGCTTTAAACTTGTCATTTTAGGAGTACAGAAATCATTTTAAACATTAGTCTATATGTATATCAATGATTTCTTAATCTAAAAATTTCACAAGTGGAACTCCCCCCTTACCTTAAACATCTCTCAGGTCTTTTATTTGCTGAATACAAGGTATATATTTTGAGCTGATGAAAAAATACTCTCATGATGTGTATATTTTTATACTCAGTGAGACTTAATATGTAGCCATAAGGAAACATGGCTGAATTTTCTTTCAGGGAATTTAAAATGATATCCTTGTCCCTGGTACTTGTAACTTACTTTCTCATTTATAACTTTCTTATTCACGTCAATTTTAAATGTAGGATCTTTTAATTGTAGTCCCATCCTTTTCTATTTCTCTTAGAAATTTCTGAGTGGCTTTTATCCAAGTCTTCAACTCAAATCGCCTACTCTATCATTTGAGTTTTGTCCCCATTAATGAGGTTGATTTACTCTATCTCCTTTTTCTATTTTACTTCCCATGGATGCTATCTTCTACCATAGTCTCAGAAACACTCATTTTTGTGGATCCATTTTGTCGACAGCCTATTTTGTATGTTTTATGTTGGTTCTTAACAGCGTGTCTTTGAATCTAGTGTTGCTTTCTAATTTCTAATAAGGATGTTGAACAACAGAATTTGTCTTGTTTGCCTTTTCTAATGCAAAGCTTTCACAAGGGCCAGATTACAGTTTACCTCTGTTTTTGAGTATTTCCCTCCTTCAACAGTGATAGGCTCTAGGGAATTCTTCTGAGATTCCTTTCAGATACACATTCCACTAGATCAAATGAAGTCAGCTAGAGTTGTCTACTTCCTAATGCAGAGTCATCAATTCAAAACTGAATCTACAAAACATCTTAACCCAAGTACGTTCTGGCAGAGGGATTTATAGGATGAAAATTTTCTGGAAAAGGGAGGGGCTACGTATTGAGTTGGTTGTTAGCTATTTCTTATTGAACTTTTGAGTCATAGGCTAGACTTCCAAGTGTCTAACAATTCTATGCCATATTCCTAACTCATTTCTATATGAATTTACAGGAAAACATCTATATATTTTAACCTGCTCAATGAATATCAGGTACTACAACAAACTTTTGAATGTTTACTTGCCTAACATATTTTAGTAGAATAATTTTGTAAAGGGATGTCTCTTGGTATTTTCACAGAAGACCTTTTATCAAAATACTCGCATCTCACACATATGACACTAATTTATCAAAGGTCTAGAGAAAAATAACCTTTCCTTGTTTCACAATTCATGAAAATGACTAGTCAATACAAATGTTCTAGATCCCTAGACAAAAGTATTTGTGTACTGCAACTAATCCCTTACCATTGATAGAGAAATTAAGTAGTAGCATCAAGAACTTCATTTTCAATACAGGAAATTACATGCAATCCTGAGTCTTACTTCTGATTTTAAGGAAAATGTGAATAACAGGAGAATCCTGCTTTTATGATCAATAGTTGCATGGTACTATTATATATCAATAAACTGGGATCCTTGATCACACACAAATCTTTTCTGAAATTGAACCACATCTATATAAAGGCTGACAATACAGACTAATGGGAAAAATTTGCTTCTGAACCTGCAGTGCTAGGAATATTATATACTGTGTATTACTCTGCTGAAGCAGTTCTCTGTTTTCCCTGACATCACTTTACTCCTAAAAATCCAGAGGAAAATGTATTCCTTTGAGGGAGAAGCTTGCATAAGGACCTAATATATATTCTAGAAATTTAAAAAGCAAAAATAATACATTTCAAAATTCCCTTGAAGACACCAGATTATAAAAGATATTCACAACGCTAGGTCAAATAATTATATTTGCTTGGTTTCACACTTATATATTTGCTTATATCACTTGGGACTCCAAGTAATAGCTATCCATCCGTGTCCATAGCAACATTATTAATAATAGCCCAAAGGTGGAAATAACTCAAAATCAAAAATGGATGAAAGTAGTATTCATAAAATTTGATTTTAGATATCATAGTTTTGAATTGAAACTTTACTACATGTATCATGCATTTTATGACATTAGTCAATTTCTTCCATAAAGCTAACTGGATTGGTACTGCAATAGCAAGTAATATCCATCTGAATATAACAAATATACCTGTCAGTGACACATTTTACCTTATCAAAAATATTCTTATATTTTCCTACTGGAGAAATAAAAACTCCTTCTACCATGGCAGAAATAAAGAAATGGACTTACTGAAGTCAGTCCCATGAGATTTTCCTGAAGGTGTGCAACTGCGCCTGTTAGTTTGCTGATTGTTTCTTTTAACTCAGAAATCTCACACTCATGCCTAAAATATACAATTAAAGAATTTATTCTCAGATCAATCTAAAAAGCACATAAGTGGATAATCTTAGGAAGTGCTACTAGGGAAAAGCATGAAAATTTAACAAGTAAATGATTTGCAACCCTATATCATTTCTATGTATATTTTTGAAGATAATTCACAACACTTAAAGAGTATGTAAAAAATATACACTTAAATACAAGTTGAAGTTGAACATTTTCCCTGACTTTACACAGATGTATTTATGACCATAAGTCCTCTATATATCATAATTTATGGCTTATGTGCATTATAGGGACCCATTATTTTGCATGGTCATTTAAAACATACGTTTCCAGGTGTTCTTTGGACTTTTCAGCACTTTTTATAGCTTCTTGGTATCGTGCCTCTGCTTCTTGCAACTAAAATGAAGAAATTTAAAAAATAGCTTTACTTTACTGGTAACTACAAATCTTCTCATTACCTGGTTTTGCAATGAAATCGCATTAGAACACAGCAACATCTCATCATCTGCACATTGGTCATTGTGCCGTTTGTGTGGTAAGAGTAGAGATGTGTTGTTGAAACAAGGACCATGTGGCTCCAAATCTAAAACACAGCTATCTGGGTCTGCAGTTATTATTATTGATTTCGTATTTCTATAATATTTGATAGTTTAGAGAGGTAGCATGCCAACAAAAGTGGTCCCCAACAGAAGTCACACTGAATCATTGTTCAACCATTGAAAACAGAATCCAAAGGGGACATAAAGGCCCAAATATATCCCCAGGACTACATAAAACTTTCATGAATTGTGCTAGGTAACAGTCTTCATTCCCCAACTGACAAGTTATAGATGACTCTTAGCAATATGAAGTGGGCAATGATCCTAAAATGCAACATATAGAGAGGATTCCTAGACTGAGTTGCACTTATCTTTGTGACCATTAGAGACATGTGAAAGCCACAGACTTGTAAATTTGGGAGGCTGTTGCTAAACCATGTTTCCCAAATCAGTTCTCTCCTTGGCTTCTTCTGCAAGCACTCTGAAGGTAGAATAAGCTTATATTTGGCTACCTGAGCTGCTGTATGCAGAGCATAAAGAGTATAAACCTATAAATCCCACCTTTAGCTATGTACTAAAAGAATGTCAATTCAGGATTTTTTTGTTAGTAACATTTTTATATTTGACAAATTCTCCTATATGAGAATTGAGTATTTTAATTTTGTAATTGTTTGCTTAAAATGCATTTAGAGTATAAGAATTATCCTAAAGTTTTATTCAGCTTAAGTCTATGCCTCCAAGATGAGATATTTAGTATGGGGCCATGTGTTTAATTTTTTCCAAACAACTGTGAGGCTAAAATATTTCAATCT
Organism: Lepus europaeus; assembly: GCF_033115175.1. NCBI lineage: Eukaryota > Metazoa > Chordata > Mammalia > Lagomorpha > Leporidae > Lepus > Lepus europaeus. The sequence goes on along the minus strand of NC_084840.1, from coordinate 81,615,494 downwards.
ATACAAGGAAAGGTGACATCCATCATAGATCTTCCCCAAGGAAAATTTACATTCAGAAAAAGATTATCTGACAAAAAAACCATACAAGACGTATAATGCTTAGATCTGGATTATGCTGCACAAATTGGATGGTCAACCACTGAAAAGAGTGGGGAAGTTTCCCAGGAAGAAAAGTCTGCTGAAAAAGGGGAAACTTTTTGCAGAGTCCAGAGAAATGACATTAGATGAACAGAATAGAGAAGACAGAAAGAGCAACGTGAAGAATCTTGGAGATGGAGAAACAGGCCCAGTGAACTCAGAATTCAATTAAACCCAATGGCAAGGGAGAAAAATATTATTTCCACACAGCAACTAGGAAATGAATGTTTCACAAAAGTGAAATAGGGGCTGCCATCACGGCATAGAGGGTAAAGCCACCCCCTGGGACACCAGCGCCTGTTCATGTCCTGCTTGTACCATTTCTGATCCTGTTCTCTGCTAATGGCCTATGGCTAGCAGCAGAAGGCCCCAGTGTGTGGGCCCCTGGCACCCGTGTGAGAGATCTTGAGGAAGTCCCTGGTTCCTGGCTTTAGCCTGGCCCAGCGTGGGTATTGCAGCCATGTTGGGTGAATCAGCAGATAGAAGAGCTCTTTCTCTCTGTGTCTCTTCACTTCTCATTGTAACTCTCTCAAATAAATAAACAAATCTCTAAAATATAGACATCACAATTTTAAATTGAAACCTTATTACCAATATCATTAACTTAATAAAAATTGATTTCTGTAAAACTAACTAGACTTGAACTGGTAGTAGCGAGTAAAAATGGTATGAATACACTAAACACAATTATCAATGAGGCTTTTCATATTATCAAAACATTCCTACAATTTTCTATTAGAAAGTAAAAATTCCATTCAGTAAGGCAGAAATTAAGAGTTGGACTTACTGAAGTTCGTCTGGTGAGATTTTCCTGAAGGTGTGCAATTGTGCTTGCTTGATTTTTGATTGTTTCTTTTAACTCGGAAACCTCACACTCAAGCCTAAAATGTACATTTAAAAATTTTTATTCTCACATCAGTCTAAAAGGTACATAAATGGATAATCTTAGGAAGCATCATTAGGGAAATTCATAAAAATTTAACAAGGAAATGATTGGCAATCCTATATCATTTCTATGTTTCTATTTGAGGATAATATGCATCGCCTAATGAGTATATAAAAAGTACACATTTCAATATGACCTGAAATTGAACATTTTTCCTGACTTCACTTAGATGTATTTATGACCTTAACTGTTCTATATATCATAGTTTATGGCTTGTGTGCATTATAAAGATTCATTAGGAGTCATTATTATTTTGCATGGTACTTTGAATTGTAGGTTTCCAGGTATTCTTTGGACTTTTCACAGCTGTTTAAAGCTTCTTGCTTTCGTGCCTCTGCTTCTTGCAACTAAAATGAAGAAATTAAAAAAAAGAAGCTTTACTTTACTGGTAACTTTACAAATCTTCTCATTATCTGGTTTTGCAATGAAATCGCATTAGAACACAGCAACATCTCATCATCTGCACATTGGTCATTGTGCCATTTGTGTGGTAAGAGTAGAGATGTGTTGTTGAAACAAGGACCATGTGGCTCCAAATTTAAAACATGGCTATCTGATCTACAGTTATTATTATTGACTTCATATTTCTGTAATATTTGATAGTTTAGAGATGGCATGCCAACAAAAGTGGTCTCCTACACAAGTCACAATGAATCATTGTTCAACCATTGAAAATCTCATCCAATAGAGAACATGAAAACCAAAATATATCCCCAATACTTCATAAGAATTTCACCAATTATGCTAGATAACTGTATTTTTCCCAACTCATAAGATAAAAATTACTGTGTCGTGGCACTATGTAGAGGACAATGTTCCTAAAGTACAACCCATGGAGGCTTCCTAGATTGATTTGTATATATCTTGCATGACCCCCAAAGACAGGCAAAAGCCCAAGAAAATCAACTTTCTCAAATCAGTTCAATCCTGAGCTTCTTTCACAAGCTCTCTTAGGGAAGACTAAGGTTATTCAATGTTGCTGTCAGAACATCTGTAGGCAGACCACAGATGGTTATAAAACTGTAAATCCTAGGTTTTTTTTTTTCATTTAAAACGATGTAAATTTAATTTTTTGCTTAATAACATACAAATATTTCATAAATTTTCCTCTAATGGAATTAAATACTTTAATGTTGCAATTATTTGCTTAAAATGCATTTAGAGTTATGTTGTAGCTTTGTTCATAATGCCTCAAAGAAGAAATATTTGGTATGGTGTATGTGTTCAATTTTATCCAAATGTCTGTGAGGTGAAAGTATTTTCAATCTATGCAAAGAAATCTGACATGCATAAAAAATCTTCTCTCCCAAGGAAAATTTACATTCTGGTTGTATTATCTGTCATGAATATAAATAAAATAATTGTAGCACAGGTCTTTATTATGCTTCAAAACATGGATGGCAAGAGTCAGGACTGTGAGAGTCAACAGTGTCACAGAAGGGAAAGTTTATTGACAAAAAAGAAACTTTGTGCTGGCTCTGAAGAATTTATTCTGAGATATATGAAAGTATCCACTTAAGTTTTGTAAACATTCACAAGTGAAAATAAGAAATATTTTTAAGAAATTTGTAATAAATATTACCTTCTGATTTTACCTTCCTTGTTTAACCATGGCAATTGATATCACAAAAAGTATTATCTAATAAAAAAGAACTTCCATAAGGTAAGATATATAACTTAACTTATAGGAAGGTAAACATTTTAAAAGAATGTAATAATAAGGAAAAATGAAAAAGTTAAGTGTGATAAGTATCATTATGTTTTTAAAACTGTTACATTAAATACATGAAATTTATTTCCTTTAGATAAAGAAAAAATTTTAAAAGTACATTGTTATCATAAAATTTGTCTACAATTGTAATGAAAATATTGAAGAGAGCTGTGGTTAGGGAAGGTCCTACCCTGAGACACTTATATTATTCTACCACCTACATCTTTCCTGTGGACACACTAAATATCATACGTACTTGTCTTCTCATTTCACCTAACTCATTCTTCAAACCATTTGTCTCCTGAAGCACCTTATTGCAACAACATGTCAGTGAAGCCTCTGATGTAGACTGTCTTCTCTGAGTTTTATCCCTTTGTTTTTGAAGGTGTTTCACATCTACCTGATAAAATATTTGTTAGTTAGATAAATGTTACAATATTAAATTCAATGGTGTATGCAAATAGTCCCATACTTGTGATAGTGTGACATATGACTTTTCATCTTTATGAAGGCACATAAGAGATACATTCCATAGGACACACAAGTTGAATCTTTTTCTAGGCTAGCAATATGCCATGCTGTACACTCTGAGAGTGCTGGACAACAGCAGTGAACTGCAGCTCCCAGGAAGCCACAAGATCACAATGGAAGTGACCAACACTTCACAGAATTTCGTATTGCAAAACGAGGATGTTGAGGTTAGGTGTTTAAATGTGCTCTTCATTTACATTTTCCAGTTAAGAATCTTGAGTTTAAGGGGCATCTGTGCTTTGAATAATATCACCACACAAATCAATTCCTCTTCTTTTCTTCATGTCTAGATACTCCTGTTGATTAATGAACGCAAGTAACACATAGGTGTTATCTTCCTGCCCAATTAGTGTTACGAAACTTACCCAGAAAACTCAGTTCACTATTTCTTCCCTGAAAAAACTGCAACATTTAAGCAACCTTCTGAAGTATCAGAGCTATGACTATATGAGAGATTGGTATAATTCTATAGTGTTGAATTATTTCCACCTCTAAATTTAGTAATGACATAATGACCTTTTTTTAAAAGATTTATTTTTATTTATTTGAAAGACAGAGTTACAAAGAGAGGTAGAGACAGAGAGAGAGGTCTTCCATCCACTCATTCACTCCCCAAATGGCTGTGAAGGCCAGAGCTCAGCCGATCCAAAGTCAGGAGCAGTAGATTCTTCCAGGTCTCCCACACTGGTCCAGGGTCTCAAAGACTTAGGTCTTCTTCTACTGCTTTCCCAGGCCATAGCAGAAAGCTGGATTGGAAGTAGAGCAGCTGGACTCAAACCAGCACTGATACGGGATACCACACTTCAGGCCAGGGCTTTAATCTGCTGCACCACAGCACCAGCCCACAGAGATACTTTCATTATCATTCTTAGGAACATAGCTCAGAAAAAGTGTTTCAGAACTAGAGATTTTAATGGCTTTTACAGTCCTCAACCAGGAGTGGGAACTTTTATTTTCTACCAATGGCTATTTGGAGAGTTATAAAATCATTCACTGGCCACACAAAATTAACTTAAAAATTAGCCTGTGGGGTCAGTGCTGTGGCATAGTAGGCTGAGCCTCTGCCTGCAGCACTGGCATCCCATGAATGTCTGTTCCTGTTCCAGCTGCTCTACTTCTGTCCCAGGTCCCTGCTAATGGCATGGGAAAGCAGTGGAAGATGCCCTAAGTGCTTGGCTTCTGGAATCATGTGGGAGACCTAGAAGAAACACCTGGCTCCTGATCAGCCCAGCTCTGGGCCATTTTGGTCATTTGTAGAGTGAACCAGCAGATGGAAGACCTCTCTCTCTGTCACTCCTGCTCTCTGTTAACTCTGCTTCTCCAATAAATAAATAAAACTAAAAAAAAAAAATAGCCTGCCATATTTGTATTGAATTTCAAGACCCAGGTTTGGTTGCCTTGACAGGGTCAGAGCAAATGATTAAGCAACTGCAAAATCCTCAACCCTGCACAAGACAACTCCAGTCTTCAACTCATTTCTTGATATGAGCTCCTACACCTCGCTCCTCTACCCAAAACATCACTGTGATTCATGACACGAGAGCTCTCATGACTCTGAAAACAGAGATCTGATGCCACATTAACAAACCACAGACAACAGCAATTATCTTTGTATTGGTCTTTTTATGCATAAATGATAAAAAATGAGCCTTGACATAAAAATATTGAATAAATGTATTGGAAAAATGTATAATGTACTTCACAAATATCAATGAGAAAATTAAATCCAATTTATTAATAATAGGAACCATTAAAGGATTCCTGAGAGATCATAAACACATCAACTGAGACTGAGAATCCATTAGGTTTAAAACAAATTGGCATGAATAAAAACCAATTTATATAAACTACAAATATATAAATATGGTACAAAGGAAAAGTTATGAGATATAGCATCAAAACTCGGATGAACTGTCTACATGACACATTTAATTGAATGTTAATTTCAAAGATACTTCCTGCTGGACTGAGCATTTCTATTGACTCTATCATAGTCTTAAAGTGTGTTAAGATGTGGCCAGCACTGTGGCATAGCAGGGGAGGCCACCGCCTGCAGAGCCAGCATCCCATGTGGTTGCCAGTTCAAGACCTGACTGCTCTACTTCCAATACATCTCTCTGCTATGGCCTGGGAAAGCAGTGGGGGATGGCCCAAGGCCTTGGGCCCCTGCACCCCCACATGGGAGACCTGGAAGATGCTCCTGGCTCCTGGCTTCAGATCGGCACAGCTCTGGCCGTTGTGGCCATCTGGAGAGTGAACCATCAGATGGAAGACCTCTCTCTTTCTCTCCCCCCCTCTCTCTCTCCCCCTCTCCCCCTTTTCGCCTCTCCCCCTTTCCCTCTCCCTCTCTCTGACTCTCCTGCTCTCTTTGTGTAACTGTGACCTTCAAGTAAAATAAATAAATCTTAAAAAAATAAAGTGTGTTAAGATGAAGATTGCAATGTGATTATTTCCCAAGTATGGAATTAATTACTACTGTTTGTATGTATCAGTATCAATGACTTCCTTACCTCAAAACTTCAGAAGTGGAACAGTGTCTTTACCTTAAATATCTCTTGGGTTTTTTAATTCCTGAATATAATGGTATTATTTAGCTGATAAGCAGATACAGTTATGAGCTATATGGTTTTATATTCAATATGTAGCCATAATCAAATCTAACTGCATTTTCTTTCAGGGAGTTTAAAATCACTTTATTGTCCCTGGTACTTATAATTCCCTGTACCTTGTGATTTTCATATTCACTCCATTTTAAAATGCAGCTGCTTTGAATTGTAGCCCCATGCTTTCCTAGTCCTTTTAAAATTGTTTGAGTTCCTTTATTCAAGTCATCAACTAACTCCAAAGACCAATTCTATAATTTGAGCCTTGTCCACTTTACTGAGGTCATTTTTACTTTATCTCTTACTTCCATTTACTTCTCATAGACTGTATCTTCAACCACACACTCATAAGCACTCACTTTACGAGGATTACTTTTAGAGACAGTCTGTTTTGTACTTGCTATGTTGGTTCTTATGGATGTGTCTTTGAAACTAATGTTGTTTTCTAATCTGTGGGGCAGCATCACCCTAAGGATGTTGAAGAGCATAGGAATACATTAAATTATTTATTGATGACGCTTTTCACATTATCAAAAATTTTCTCACAATTTTCAATTAGAAACTAAAAACTCCATGCGCTAAGGCAGACATGGAGATGGACTTACTAAAATTAGTCTTGTGAGATTTTCCTGAAGATGTTCAATTGTGCCCTCTTGTTTTTTGATTATTTCCTTCAACTTGGAATTTTCACATTCAAGCCTAAGATGTAATTAAAAATCGTTATTCGCACATAACCTAAAGAGACACATAACTGAAGAATCACCAACATATTACAAGCAAAGTTCATAAAAATTTAACAAGCAAATGATTGGTGACAGTGTATCAGTTTTAGGTGTGTTTTTTGGATAATGTACCATATTTAAATATGTATATAAAAGTATACATTTAATACACCTTAAAGCTAACATTTCCCTCACTTCACATAAATGTATTTAGATCAAAACTGCTCTATATATCATAGTTTACATCTTAAATGGTTTATAAAGACTCATTATTTTGCATGGTACTTTGAATTGCAGATTGTCAGATGTTCTTTTGACTTTTCAACACTGTTTTCAAATTCCTGGTGTCGTGCTTCTGCTTCTTGGAACTAAAAGGAAGAAATAAAGAAACACAAACTTTATTAGTACCTTTTAAAAATCACTTCATTATCTGGTTTTACAATGAAATTGTATTAGAGCACAGTAACATCTCATCACTTGCACATTATTCATTACTATGTTTGTATTGTAATGGCAGAGATGAGTTCTTGAAACAGGGATTATATGCCTCACATCCAAAACATTACTATCTGCTCTAGATTTATTACTATTTTTTTTTGACAGGCAGAGTGGACAGTGAGAGAGAGACAGAGAGAAAGGTCTTCCTTTTGCCGTTGGTTCACCCTCCAATGGCCGCCGCGGTAGGCGCGCTGCGGCCGGCACACCGCGCTGATCCGATGGCAGGAGCCAGGTGCTTCTCCTGGTCTCCCATGGGGTGCAGGGCCCAAGGACTTGGGCCATCCTCCACTGCACTCCCTGGCCACAGCAGAGAGCTGGCTTGGAAGAGGGGCAACCGGGACAGGATCGGTGCCCGGACCGGGACTAGAACCCGGTGTGCCGGCGCCGCAAGGCGGAGGATTAGCCTAGTGAGCCACGGCGCCGGCCTAGATTTATTACTATTGATTTCATGCTCCAGTAACATTTCATAGAGAGGTGGCATGCCAATGAAATTGGTCCCAAACACATTTCACACCAAATCTTTGCTTTCGCCATTGGAAATGGAATCCAATGGGGAACATGACGTCCAAAGTACTGCATAAAACTTTCATTAATTACAGTAAGTGACAGCATTATTTTACCCACAAGTTAAAGATTACTGCCTCTTGGTTCTACATCATGGGCAACAAGGCTAAAATACAACACACAGAGGATTCCTAGATTGAGCTGCAAACATCTTATGTGACCACCAGAGACAGGTGAAAGCCACACCTACAAATACTGGAATCTATGGTTAAATCAAGTTTCTCAAATCAGATTATTCCTGTGCTTCTTTAGCAAGCAATCTGAGGGTAGAGTAAGGTTATTATAATTTTCCCTATGAGAATTGCTATAGGCAGAACATAAAGGCCTATGGGATTTTAAATCTCATTTTTGGCTATATATTAAAGGAATGTACATTTAGATTCTTCTCCTCAGTGAATAACATATGAATATTTGATAGATAGATTCTCTACTGGAGTCAAATATTTTAATTTTGTATTCATTTGCATAAAAGTCATTTAGAGTATTAGAGTTATCCTGAAGCTTTATTCATAATGCTTATGTTAATGTCTTAAAGAAAAAAATTGTTATGGTATAGTGGGTTTAATTTTATCCTAACAACTGTGAAGCTAAAATATTTTACTAGGAAAAGTGAGGGAAAAACGACAGGCAGAATAGATCATGCCCCCCAAGAAAAAATTATATTCAGAGATTATCTGCCATGAAAATAAACAAATGTAGTATTAAGGGCTAAATTATTCTGCACAAACTTGATGACAAGCACAGGAAAGAGTGAGGACTCTTGAGATTCAAGTCTCACAAGAGGAAAAGCCTACTGACAAAAGGGAAACTTTGTGTTTTGTCTGAAAAAAGAGGTTAGATGAACAGAAACTAAACAGAAAGAGCAGCAAGAAAAAGTTGGAAAGATTGGGAAATATGCCCAGTGAACTCAGAGTTTGATTAAATTCAGTGGTAAGGAAGGAAAAAGTATTTCCACACAACTTGAAAAAGAATGTTTCAAAAAAGTACAAAGAGGGCATTGGAATCATGGCGTAGCAGGTAAAGCCACTGCCTGCCATCACTGGCATCCCTAATGAGTGCTGGCAGGTGTCCTGGTTTTTCCACTTATAAGCCAGCTCCCTGCTCATGGCCTGGGGAAAACTGCAGAAGATGGCCAAAACGTAGGCCCCCATCACCCACGTGGGACCTGGATGAAGCTCCTGGATCCTGGAGTTGCCTACCCTCTTCCCAAACATCACAGCCCTCTGGGGAGTGAATCAACAGATGGAGCTTCTCACTCACTGTCTCTGTCTCTCAATCTCTCTAACTCTTTTAAATAAATAAATCTTTTAAAAATTAAAAAATGGAAATTGAAACAACTTAAATATTCGTAATAGGTGAATGGACAGTTCATAAGCATAATAGTCTTCTACTACAGAACAAATTTACTTGACAAAATATTAATATATACTAAAGCATGGATGAGGATTAAAAATTGTTTACTAAGTAAATGAATCCAGCCACACATGGCTACACATTAGAAAACTCTGTTTATATAAAATTTAAATTTGGAAAGAAAAGGAAAATCTTTGAAGACAAATCTCAGAATGGTGTGTGCATAAGTCTAGGGGAGACAGAGCAAATAAAGGGGTGATTGATGCATGTGTGTTATAGGCTCTCTTTTCAAGTTGATCAATGTATTCTAAAATTGATGTGGTAGGGGTTACATAACTTCGGGTATCTAATGAAGGACACCAGATTTTATTAGTTTCAGTGGGTGAACTCTGTTATAAGAAACAAGTGAGGCCGGTGCCGTGGCTTAACAGGCTAATCCTCCGCCTTGCAGCACCGGCACACCGGGTTCTAGTCCTGGTTGGGGCGACGGATTCTATCCTGGTTGCCCCTCTTCCAGGCCAGCTCTCTGCTATGGCCCGGGAAGGCAGTGGAGGATGGCCCAAGTGCTTGAGCCCTGCACTCCATGGAAGACCAGGAGAAGCACCTGGCTCCTGGCTTCGGATCAGCATGATGTGCCGGCCGCAGCGGCCATTGGAGGGTGAACCAACGGCAAAAAGGAAGACCTTTCTCTCTGTCTCTCTCTCTCACTATCCACGCTGCCTGTCAAAAAAAAAAAGTGAAGATACTTTTAAAATTTTGCACAAAAATGGACTTAATAAGTGAGTTAGAGTGCAAAAGTTTAAAAAATAAACGTGCATGTTTTCACTGTGAACATTTCTTAAGAACTTCATGGAGTTAGAAATTTGCCAGGGGATTCCAATACAATCCCATCAAGGTGGCATGTACCAATGCCATCTCACTAATCCAAGTGATCAATTTTAGTTCACAATTGATCATACTGATAGGTCTAAGAGTCAAAGGGATCACACAAACAAGACTAGTGTCTGCTAATACTAACTGATAGAATTAAAAAGGGAGAGAAGGATCCAACATGGGAAGCAGGATACACAGCAGACTCATAGAATGGCAGATGTCCTAAACAGCACTCTGGCCTCAGAATCAGCCCTTAAGGCATTCAGATCTGGCTGAAGAGCCCATGACAGTATTTTAGCCATGGAAAGCCAAGACACTCTGGGAAAAAAAAAATAGGACCTAAATGAAAGATCTCTGCAAGTGAGATTCCAGTGGAAAGAACGGGGCCATCAAAGAAGGAGGTACCTTTCTCTGAAGGGAGGAGAGAACTTCCACTTTGACTATGACCTTGTCTAAATAAGATCGAAGTCAGTGAACTCAACAGGCTTCCATAGCCTTGGCAATTCATGACTAGAGCCTAGGGAGATTACTGATGCCATAAACAAGAGTGTCAAATTGTTAAGTCAACAACAGAAGTCACTGTGTACTTACTCCTCTTGTAGGATCTCTGTCCTTAAATGTGTTGTCCAATGTGAAGTAATGCTATAATTAGTACTCAAACAGTATTTTACACTTTATGTTCTGTGTGGGTGCAAACTGATGAAATCTTTACTTACTATATACTAAATTGATCTTCTGTATATACAGATAATTGAAAATGAATCTTGATGTGAATGGAATGGGAGAGGGAGTGGGAGATGGGAGGGGTGCGGGTGGGAGGGAAGTTATGGGGGAGAAAAAGCCATTGTAATCCATAAACTGTACTTTGGAAATTTTTATTTACTAAATAAAAGTTAAAAAAAAGGAAAAAAAAAGAACTTCATGAAGACCCATAGCATCTCAATAAATCAATTTTAAAAACACAGTGAGACATTATCAAATTGATTTAATTATATTTTCAGATTATATCCTACACATGATCTGAACATTTACATGTATAAGTATGTGTGTTCATAAACATATGCTATATAAGGAGAAAATGCATATTTCTTCAGATTATTACCCAATCAAGATATTTGCATTTTCAGAAAAGTATAACTAAATTTTTGTGGAATTTACTTTTAAACACATGAAATTAAACACATAAGTTTTGTATCCTTTCATATAAGTGAAAATAAGAAGAGAATTGTTTGGAAAACTATACTAAATTTTAACTTCTAATTTTATCTACCCTGTTTGACCACAGCAACTGATACAACAAAAAGGTGTTATCTAACAGAAAAAGGTCTCTAACATCCATGAAAAGTGATGTACAATTCTCAATCTACTAAAAGGTAAATATTATTATTTTTAAATTTATTTGTTATACAGGCTTCATATATTTTAAAAATAATGTAATTATTAGTAAAATGGGTAGATTGAAAGAGTTTAAAGTACACTGTAATGACACAATTGTACTAAACTTGCAAGGGCAATAATAAAGAATTCTGTGGTTACTGAAGCGTGTTTCCTAAGACATTATTCATCCAGCTAAATGTTTCCTGTTGACATGTTAAATATCACACTTACCTGTCTTTGCATTTCACCTAATTTATTCTTCAAATCATTTATTTCATGTGATATACATCCCAGCGAAGTCTCCGAGGTAGACTCTCTTTTCTGAGTTTTGTCAATTTGTTTTCCAAGGTGTTTCACACCTACCTGTTAGAGTATTTCTGTTACTATTTTATAAATCACCTTATTTTTATATAATGCCTATAATACTAAATTCAAGGATACCTACATCAGTCCCATACTTGTGGTAGCTTATAACTTTTTATCTTTAGGATGGCGCATAAGTGATACACATTCCATAGGATACACACTTTAAATCTTTTCCTAAGCTACCAATATGCCATTTTGTACCATCTCAGAGTACTGGGCAACAGCAGTGAACTGCAGCTCCCAGACAACCACACAATCACAATGGAAATGACCAACACTTAATACTGTACTGTGTTACAAAGCTAGGATGTTGAGGCTAGATGTATTAAGTGCATTTTCTACTCATGTTATTTTCCTGTTTACAATGAGTTTATCAGGGGATCACCTTATCAAATGCCAAGGAGTATCTCTGCTTTGAGTAATATCCCATGTATCAATTCCCCCTTCTTTTCATGTCTAGACATTCCTGTTGATTACTGAGCTCAAGTAACACAAAATGCTATATTCCTACACAAACAGTATTACATTGCCTAAGCAAGAAATGTAGTTTATTGTTTCTCCTGATCAATTGGCATTTAGCAACCTACTGAAGTACCACAGCATTGAGTATGTACTGGTGTGGATCTAGTGTTGAATTGTTTCCATTTGCAAATTTAATAACTCGAGTTCTACTCATTCTCAATTCTATGCTCAAAGCCTTTTGAAAGAGTCTTATCTCAGAAAAAGAGTGAAATTCTAAAGGCCTTAAGGCCCCAGGCTATGGATAGGAATCTTTCTCTCCCAAGAGACATTTGGTTCTTGATAGCATCATTCATGAACCATGTGAAGTTATCAGCTCAAAAATTAGCTTGATATATTTGTATCAAATTTCATGACCCATGTGTGTGGCCTTGGCAGGGTCATATCAAATGATTAGGTAGGGGCTGGCACTGTGGCATGGTGGGTGGGGCTGCTGCCTGTGGTACTAGTATCCCATGTGGATGCCGGTTGAAGTCCTGGCTACCCCCTTCTGATCCAGCTCTCTGCTGTGGCCTGGGAAAGCAGTGAGGATGGCCCAAGTCCTTGGGCCCCTGCACATGTGTGGGAGACCTAGAAGAAGCTCCACCTCCTGGCTTTGTATTGGCACAGCTCTGGCTTTTGCAGCCAACTGGAGACTGAACTAGCAGATGGAGGGTCTCTCTCTCTCTCTCTCCCTCTCCTCTCCTTTTCTCTCTGTGTAGCTCTTTCAAATAAATAAATACATTTTTAAAAACAACGATTACACAGTGGATGATCCCCAACACTGCTCTAGGGAAACCTGGTCTTCAAACTCCTTCCTGATATCAGTTCCTGCAACACTCTTCGCTTTCTCACACAACTCTTAGTCATTAATCATGAGAGTTTCATATACCTCTGAAACTGGAGATCCAATGCCTAATCTATGAGTCACAGTACAGTCTTTGTACTGAACAAGTTAAACACAAACAACAGGAATGGAGTGTTGAAATGAAAACAAGCAAATTATTTGTTTCACTTTGTGTTACTACGTGGAGGCAAACTGTTGAAATCTTTACTTAATATATGCTAAATTGATCTTCTGTATATAAAGAGAATTGAAAATGAATCTTGATGTGAATGGAAGGGGAGAGGGAGCGGGAGGGGGAGGGTTGCGGGTGGGAGCGAAGTTGGGGGGGGAAGCCATTGCAATCCATAAGCTGTACTTTGGAAATTTATATTCATTAAATAAAAGTTTAAGAAAAATAAAAATGTCCAAAATGAAATGTAAAGTATCAATGACTAAATGAAAGTGGATTTGGTAAGAAAATCCAAATTTTTGCAAAGTCCAGAATTTATTAGGAGATTCCATTGAAGAATGACCCACATCAATTGATACTGAGACATCTTCATGTTTAAGACAAATTGGCATGAATGAAAATAAAATTACACCATCTAAAATCATAAAAAGGGGGCCAGCACTGTGGCATAGTGGGTAAAGCCACCAGTTGCATTGGCAACATCTCATATAGGTGGCAGTTCATGTCTTGGCTGCCCCATTTCTGACTCAGCTCTCTGCCATGGCCTGGGGAAGCGGTAGATGGTCCAAGTCCTTGGGCTGCTGTCCCCATATGGGGGACCTGGGAGAAGTTTCTGGCTCCTGGCTCTTGGCTTTGGAATGGCCCAGCTCCAGCCATTGAGGCCATTTGTGGAGTGATCCAGCGGATGGAGGTTCCTTCCTCTCTATCTCTCTGCCTCTGCCTTTCTGTAACTCTGCCTTTCAAATAAATCACATATCTATATGCAAATATATACATATATAGATATGTAAAGCTCAAAGGAAAAGTATTGTCAGATGCAAAATCTATGCTTTAGTTCATCAGGACATGTAGGGGGAACTGTCAAGGCAACCCAGCAAACTGAATGTTTAAATTCCTAATAAGCCTTCTGTGAATGAGCATTTCTGTCAACATCATCAGAGTTAAAATATGCCATGATAAAGGCATGAAAATTAATATTTAGGAGTATAAAATCCTTTTTATGAGTCTATATGTATGAGCACTAACAATTTTCTAACTTAAAATTTCACTGGTAGAACAGTGTCTTTAAGTAAAATATTGCCTAGGACCATCTTTTTTCCCCCTGGAGACAAAGTATGTTTCTGAGCTATTGAGCACACACTTTTTTAAATTACCTGGCTCTGTATGTGACCATATTCAGCTATAACTGATTCATAGACTTGGTGCATTTTAAATTATTAAATTATTTGATTTGTGCTGGTATAGCTTTTATTTTTGGTTCCGATTTAATATCAATGTCCCTTTCAAATGCAGAAGCCTTCAAATTTTAGTCCTTTTTCAAATCCTTTAAAGATGTTCTCACTATTCCTTAAATACCATGCCTTCAGATCAGACTGCTTAGAAATGTTTCCTCTTTATTAAGCTCATCTTTAATCTCCTTCTTCACTACTCACAGATGACATACTGAATCACACAATAACATTCACATAATGTAGACAACTCAAATTTTGAACTTTATGTTGATTCTTATCAGTATATCTTTGAGTGAAACGTTGTTTTCTCATCTTAGGGGTAAGTTCATTCATAGGATGTTGACCAGAATAGTTTGTGTTGTTTGCTTTTCTAAGGCAAATCTTTCACAAGGGCCAGATTATGGTTTCTCTGTGCTTTCTTTTTAATAGTTCTCTCTTCTATAGAGATATGACCCTAAGGAAGCCTTCTGAGATTGTTTCCAGATATGTTCAACTACATCAATTATAGCCAACTGGAGCTAGGTCTACTTCCCAAAGCAGATTCTTCACTTCAAAATTGTGTCCACGAAATATCTTACTCAAGGTACTCTCTGGTAGAGATATACATGGGAAGAGAACCTTTGGCAAAATTAGAAACTACTGATTGTGTTGGTTGAAAGCTGTTTCTTATTTAACTTTTGATTTATAGTTACTAAGGATTCTAATAGATTATGAATTAACTTTTCTACATGGATTTAGAGAAAATCACGAATTGGGAACAAGGACAGTTATAAATGTAGATTAACTGCATCAAATTTTGAGTGTCTACGTTTTTAGCATATTTCTGTATGACAACTGTGTAAAGGGATACCTCCTGGCATTTTCAATCACAGAAGTCCACACATATCAACATAATGTCATGTCATATATAGGGAACTATTTTATTATAGGTCTAGTTAAATAATCTTTCAAAGTTCTCTAAGTCATGAGAAAGACCAGTCAACCCACATTTCTAGATCTCTAATTATGTGTATCTGTACAGTTCAATTGTACTGCAGCCATTTTGCTTTCAACCCTTAGTAGAATCAGCTGTCTTACTGCTCAATATTAGAGCACCCATGCAATCCACAATTACTTCTGCTAAAGAGACAACATGAATCACAAGAGAATCCTGCTGTCTTGATAAATAGTTACATAGTACTCAATAAATATCAGTAAAGTAGGATCTTGGACTACACATGAATCTTTATTACATTTAAGTAAGTTTTTGTAAAGGCTGATGAACACAGATCAACTAGGAGAACTTGTTTTCCTGAACTTCTAGCGTTCAGAGCAGAGTTATTACTCAATAAGGTGATACTAGAATGGTCATTTTTTTTTCACTTTTCTCTGATATCTCCTTCTTTTCAACATCCAAAGAGGAAAACACATTCCCAGCAGGAAAAAAAGTTAATGCAATTACTTGCTATCCTTCTGGATAAGGAATAAAACATAAAATCAATAGTAATTATTTCCCATAATCCTACTGTATACTTTTGATTTCAAAAGAAATTCAGAACTCCAAATTTAATAGCCAGTTGCTTCTTAGCATCTTAGGAAATAAGAACTATTAAATTTTAGAAACTATTAAATAGTCTAGAAAATATTAACAGTGATTCCAAGTGACAGATGTATACCAGTGTCCACAGCAGCATTACACATGGAAGTCAAAAGGCGTAAATAATCCAATGTTTACCAGTGAATTAAGAGTTATACAAAATGTAACATACTCAAATATTGCTTTCAGATTACAAAATTTAAATTAAAACCTTATTAGCAGAATCATTAAAGTTATAAATTCAAGTGTGTCTATAAAAAGTTAAAAATATTTATTTATACTACCTAGAGCAAGTAAGATCCTTACGAATATGGTGAATGCATTTATCAGGGGTAGAGAATGTAATCTTTATAAGAAAAGGCTGCTGTGGCTCACATACAACTGGGTGAATTTCCTGGAGACATCAATTCCTGGACCCCACTGACTTTGAGTCTGACCTGCAGGGTTGGTAGGTGGCAGATGGCTTCATTGCTGAATTTAACCAAAAGTTAAAGAAGAACCATTCCCAATTCTTTTTAAATTGCTCAAAACAACTGAAAGGGATGCAATCATCCCAAAGTCCTAGGAGGGCAGCATCACCTTAATTCCAAAACCAGAAAAAGCACACACAAAGAAAGAGAACTATAGACCAAAATCCCTTATGAACATAGATGCCAAAATCTTCAGCAAAATGCTAGCTAATCTAATCAAAAACACATTAAAAGGATTGTTAAACTATACTAAGCAAGATTAACCCTTGGTATGCAGAGATGGTTCAACATAAACAACACAATAAACATGATATATTATGTTAACAAATGGATAAATAAAATCCTTAGGTTTATCTTGATACAGATAAAGAATTTAATAAAATACAATGACTTTTCATCATAGAAACCTTAAGCAAACTGGGTATAGTAGAAACATATCTCAACACAAGGCAGTATATGAGAAACCAACGGCAAGCAACATATTGAATGGAACAACACCCAAAGAATTTCCACTAAGATTTAGAACAAGAACAAGAATGCCCACTTTCACCATAGAAAAGCAACACACAAAAATCAACAGCCTTTGTATAAAAAATGCCATGACTATACAAAGATCTTCTACCATCAATCCCATTCACAAGAGCTACAAAAATTTAACAGCCTTGGGGTACAACTAACCAAAGATAGAAAACATCTGTACAGTAAAACTCACAAAACATTAAGGAAAGAAATAGAAGACACAAAAAATTGAACAAAATCTCCCATATTCACTAATTGGAAGAATGAATACCATCAAAATGTCCATGCTACTCAAAGAAATTCACACATTCAATGTGATCCCTATCAAGATAACAAACGTGTTCTCTCATATCCAGAAAAAAATGACCTAAAACACATGTGGAATCCCAAAAAACTCCAAATAGCTAAACCAATTGCACAAAATAAAAACAAAGCTGGAGGCATCATGATACAGGATTGGAAGACATATTACAGGGCAGTTATTATCAAAAAAGGCTGGTGCTGGCACAATAATAGACAGGTAGAAAAATGAAACAGATTAGGGACCTCAAAAGTTAATACACATGGATACAAACAAGTCATCTTTGACAAATTAGCTAAAATCATTCCTCGTAGAAATGACAAACTCTTCAACAAACGGTATGGGAAAATTGGATCTACACGTGTACAAGTGTGAAACCAGAACTCTACCTTACACCTTACCCCAACAATCAACTCAGAATAGATAAGGGTATATCTTATAAGAGGTATATATTTGCATTGTTGTTGAGTTCATGTTCAAATAAAATTTCACATTTTAGGCAAGAGACATAGCAATGTAAGTGATCTCCTATACTAGTTGGACTGAATCCTTCTTTATACTCAACCATTCAGCATGGCAGCAAACTTGGAGCAGGAAACTCAGAATGTATCCCCAGCTCTTTGTAAACCTTTCACTAATTTCATTAGTTTGTGATACTTTTTTCAGTTTATAATTGATAAATTACCTTATCTCTGTACCATTGAGTGGGCAATGATTATGAAATACAATGCAAATAGCACCCCATCAGACTCTATGGCTAAATCAAGTTTCCAAATCACATCATTCTTGGGTTTCTTTTGCAGTGTTCTGAGAATAGAGCAGAGCTCCATGGCTTGCTAAGGAAAACTGTGGCTTTTCCACTGGTAAAGAACATAAATCTATTAATCCCATTTCTTGCTACATAATAAAGGGACCTAGACTTAGATTTTACTTTCTCTTGATGTGTAAAGCATGCACATTCTATTCTTCACTAGGATTAAGTGCTTTTAATTGCATATTCAATGGCTTGAATGTATTTAGAATGAAAGCTATATCCTAAAGATTTAATCATAATGTTTATGTAAATTTCTCAAAGAAGAAATAGGTGATATGGTATGGAGTACTTAATGTTATCCCAGCAACTATTCAGCTAAAACATTTTCAATCTATACAAAGATAAGTGATGCACATAACATACTCTCCACTCAGGCAGCTTAATAGCACATTCTCCCCTTAGACAAGATTATCTTTTGTGGAGATAAATAAAAACAATATTAAACTAGGGAAAGGTTGTTCTGTACACACAATGTGACAAGTACTTGAAAGAGAAATGCTCCTAACAGTCAAAAGTGTGACAGAAAGCCACATAACACAAAGAGAATCTGGAGCTCGACCTGAATACATCAGTGTAGAGAAGAGCAGAAACTAAGAATTGTGAAGTACAACATGAAGAAAGTTGGAGAGATAGAGAAAGTGGCCAAAAAATCCCTCCGTCTTTGTTTAAATCCACAGCCAAGGAAGTAAAGGCTTGCGTTTATAAAATAACTTGGAAATGAACGATCACAGTAGCATGATTAACAGTGGTCAGAATGTGAAATTAATCTAAATGTTCATCAGCTGATGAAAGGCTAACCCATACAACTAGAATAGTATTTTAGATTTTCGTAGGGGATGGCACTGTGACCTGAGGTGCCAACATCCCATATGGGCTCCAGTTTGTGTCCCACTACCCCTCTTCCAATCCAGCTCTCTGCTAATGGCATGGGAAAGCAGTGGAAGATGACTCAAATATTTGGAACCCTGCACACATGTGGGAGACCTAGAAGAAGCTCCTCAATCTGGATCATTCCAGCTTCAGCCATTGCAGCCATTTGGGGAGTGAACCAGTGGAAGAAGACCTCTCTCTGCCTCAACTCTGCTTCTCAAATAAATAAATCTTCTTAAAAATAATATTATAGAAAATTGTTTGGCAATAAAAGAAATAAATACTGATAGATGCTTCATCACCGATGAATCCTTTTTATGCTTAATGAAAGAAGCTAGCCATTAAGGGCTACATAGTGTAATATTCTGTTTACATGAAATTTCCAACAAGTAAATCTTTAGACACAAAACATAGATATTTGATTGCCTAGGATTAGTGAAGATCGAGGCATAATGGGTAAGCAATTTAGGGCTTTTAATCAGAAGAAGGGCACTAGGCAATGATTAAGGGTTCAATTCAACAGGAAGAAGTGCCTACAATAAATATATACACACCTAATTACAGGGTACCTAGCTATTTAAAAGAAATGTTAATGAATCTAAATGAGACACAGACTCCCATACAATAGTAATTGGATCTTCAATACCCCGCTTTCAGCAATGGACAGATCAACTAGACAGAAAATCATCAAGCAAACAACAGTTAATCAATACTATAGAACAAATGTGTCTAATGGATATCTACAGAACTTCTCATCCTGCAATTGCAGAATACACATTCTTCTCACCAGTGCATGGATTTTTCTCTAGGATAGACCACAGGCTAGGCCATAAAGCAAGTCTCAGCAAATTCAGAATAATCAAAATCATACTGTACATCTTTTCAGCCCACAATGGAATGAAACTAGAAATCAACAACTCTAGAATCTCTAGAGCATATGCAAACATATGGAGACTGAACAACATGCTCCTGAATAACAGTGGGTCACAGAAGAAATCAAAAGAGAAATCGAGCCCAGCTGCCGGCGGGGACTCCAGTGGTCCTTGGGTGCTAGGCGCGGTGCCAGGCAGGGGCTGTGCAGCCTCAGGAAAAGACTCAAGAAAAAAACTGCAGAGGAAACGCTTCCGGATCCAGTGGATGTGACACAGACGACCTACAGGGAGCCCACTGCGTGGAAAACCAACCGAGGGAGACGATCCGAGCGGCGGGAGACGAGCCACAGAATCTCGCCAGCGCGGGAACCAACGGAGGAGGGTAAGACCTCAGAAACCCGAGACATTGGGGGGGGGGGAGGAACAGAGGCCTCTCCCTTCACTCACCAAGCAAAACAAAGAGCACCGTGATTTTACATATGTAAAGCGCAGCCAAACTCAGTAACTTCAGCAAAACTCGAGAACACATTGAGGGCTGCATAAACTCTTTGTGTGGTCCCAGGGGTAGATCAAACGAATACTCACAGAGGCAAGATTTCAACTACCCTCAACCTACTCCCAACTGAGTCAAAAAAAAAAAAAAACCATAAATTATCTCCAACATGCCAAACAACAAACACAGAAGCCGAGGTAACAAGAGCAAGGAAGACACTATGATGCCCCCAAATGAACAAGACACCCCAATGCAAGATTATGAAGATGAAGAGATAGAGGAAATGCAAGAAGCAGATCTCAAAAAAATGATAAGAACATTAAGAAGTTCTCAAAAACAAATTCTTGAACTACAGAAATCCTTAATGGACAAGATAGAAAATATCTCCCATGAAAATGAAATATTAAGGAGAAATCAAAATGAAATGAAACAACTAGTAGAACATGAAACTGAGATAGTGACAAAAAACCACAATGAAATGAAGAACTCAATAGATCAAATGACAAACACATTAGAGAGCCTTAAAAACAGAATGGGTGAAGCAGAAGAGAGAATATCGGACTTAGAAGACAGAGAACAGGAAAGGAAACAGTCAAATCAAAGAAAAGAAGAAGAAATCAGAAATCTAAAAAATACTGTCAGGAATCTACAGGATACTCTTAAAAAACCCAACATTCGGGTTCTAGGAGATCCTGAAGGCATGGAAAGGGAGAAAGGATTAGAAGGCCTTTTTAGTGAGATCCTAGCAGAAAATTTCCCAGGTTTGGAGAATGACAGAGGCATCCTAGTACAGGAAGCTCACAGAACCCCTAATAAACATGATCAATAGAGATCCTCACCACGACACGTCGTAATCAAACTCACCACAGTGAAACACAAAAAAAGATCCTAAAATGTGCAAGAGAGAAACGCCAGATTACTCTCAGAGGATCTCCAATTAGACTTACAGCTGACTTCTCATCAGAAACCCTACAAGCCAGGAGAGAATGGCGAGATATAGCCCAGGTACTAAGAGAGAAAAATTGCCAGCCCAGAATATTATATCCTGCAAAGCTCTCATTTGTGAATGAAGGTGAAATAAAGACTTTTCACAGCAAACAGAAATTGAAAGAATTTGTCGCCACTCGTCCAGCCCTGCAAAAGATGCTTAAAGATGTGTTACATACAGAAACACAGAAACACGGTCACCAATATGAAGGAAGGTAAAGGAAGGAAACCTCACAGCAAAAGATCACAGGAGTCTCAAACCAGATATTAGAAAATATCTTTGGCAAATGGCAGGGCAAAGTTACTCCTTCTCAATAGTCACATTGAATGTTAATGGCTTGAACTGCCCAGTTAAAAGACACCGATTGGCTGATTGGGTTAAGGAACAAAACCCATCTTTTTGCTGCTTACAAGAAACTCATCTTTCCAACAATGATCCATACAGGCTGAAAGTGAAAGGCTGGAAAAAGATATACCATGCCAACAGAAATGAAAAAAGAGTGGGCGTAGCCATCTTAATATCGGACAACATAAACTTTACCACAAAAACTGTCAGGAGAGACAAAGAGGGGCACTATTTAATGATTAAGGGATCCATTCAACAGGAAGATATAACAATTATCAATGTATATGCACCTAATCACAGGGCACCAGCTTATTTAAAAGACTTCTTAAGGGACTTAAAGGGAGACTTAGACCCCAATACAATAGTACTGGGGGACTTCAATACTCCACTCTCAGAGATAGACAGATCAACAGGACAGAAGACCAAGAAGGAGACAGTAGATTTAAATGACACTATAGCCCAAATGGATCTAACAGATATCTACAGAACATTTCATCCTACATCTAAGGACTTTACATTCTTCTCAGCAGTATATGGAACCTTCTCTAGGATTGACCACATACTAGGCCATAAAGCACGTCTCAGCAAATTCAAAAGAATTAGAATCATACCATGCAGCTTCTCAGACCACAAAGGAATGAAATTGGAAATTAGCAACTAGGGAATCCCCAGAGCACGTGCAAACACGTGGAGATTGAACAACATGCTCCTGAATGAACAATGGATCATAGAAGAAATTAAAAGAGAAATCAAAAATTTTCTGGAAGTAAATGAGGATAACAGCACAACATACCAAAACCTATGGGATACAACAAAAGCAGTGTTAAGAGGAAAGTTTATATCAATAGGTGCCTACATCAAGAAATTGGAGAGGCACCAAATAGATGAGCTTTCAAGTCATCTCAAGGATCTAGAAAATCTGCAGCAAACCAAACCCAAACCCAGTAGAAGAAGGGAAATAATTAAAAATCAAAAAGAAATCAACAGGATTGAATCCAAAAAAACATTACAAAAAATCAGCCAAACAAGGAGCTGGTTTTTTGAAAAAATAAACAAAATTGACACCCCATTGGCCCAACTAACTAAAAAAAAAGAGAAAAGACGCAAATCAATAAAATCAGAGATGAAAAAGGAAACATAACAACAGACACCACAGAAATAAAAAGAATCATCAGAAATTACTACAAGCACGTGTGTGCCAGCAAACAGGGAAAATCTATGAGGAAATCTATGAGAAATGGACAGATTCTTGGACACATACAACCTACCTATATTGAGCCAGGAAGACATAGAAAACCTAAACAGACCCATAACTGACACAGAAATTGAAACAGTAATAAAGGCCCTCCCAACAAAGAAAAGCCCAGGACCAGATGGATTCACTGCTGAGTTCTACCAGACATTTAGAGAAGAACTAACTCCAATTCTTCTCAAACTATTCAGAACAATCGAAAAAGAGAGAATCCTCCCAAATTCTTTCTATGAAGCCAGCATCACCTTAATTCCTAAGCCGGAAAAAGATGCAGCATTGAAAGAGAATTACAGACCAATATCCCTGATGAACACAGATGCAAAAATACTCAATAAAATTCTGGCCAATAGAATGCAACAACACATCAGAAAGATCATCCACCCAGACCAAGTGGGATTTATCCCTGGTATGCAAGGATGGTTCAACGTCCGCAAAACAATCAACGTAATACACTACATTAACAGGCTGCAGAAGAAAAACCATATGATTCTCTCAATAGACGCAGAGAAAGCATTTGATAAAATACAACACCCTTTCATGATGAAAACTCTAAGCAAACTGGGTATGGAAGGAACATTCCTCAACACAATCAAAGCAATATATGAAAAAACCACGGCCAACATCCTGTTGAATGGGGAAAAGTTGGAAGCATTTCCGCTGAGATCTGGTACCAGACAGGGATGCCCACTCTCACCACTGCTATTCAATATAGTTCTGGAAGTTCTAGCCAGAGCTATTAGGCAAGAAAAAGAAATTAAAGGGATACAAATTGGGAAGGAAGAACTCAAACTATCCCTCTTTGCAGATGATATGATTCTTTATTTAGGGGACACAAAGAACTCTACTAAGAGACTACTGGAACTCATCGAAGAGTTTGGCAAAGTAGCAGGATATAAAATCAATCCACAAAAATCAAGAGCCTTTGTATACACAGGCAATGCCACGGCTGAGGAAGAACTTCTAAGATCAATCCCATTCACAATAGCTACAAAAACAATCAAATACCTTGGAATAAACTTAACCAAGGACGTTAAAGATCTCTACGATGAAAACTACAAAACCTTAAAGAAAGAAATAGAAGAGGATACCAAAAAATGGAGAAATCTTCCATGCTCATGGATTGGAAGAATCAATATCATCAAAATGTCCATTCTCCCAAAAGCAATTTATACATTCAATGCAATACCAATCAAGATACCGAAGAGCTTCTTCTCAGATCTGGAAAAAATGATGCTGAAATTCATATGGAGACACAGAAGACCTCGAATAGCCAAAGCAATCTTGTACAACAAAAACAAAGCCGGAGGCATCACAATACCAGATTTCAGGACATACTACAGGGCAGTTGTTATCAAAACAGCATGGTACTGGTACAGAAACAGATGGATAGATCAATGGAACAGAATAGAAACACCAGAAATCAAACCAAACTTCTACAGCCAACTTATATTTGATCAAAGATCCAAAACTAATCCCTGGAATAAGGACAGTCTACTCAATAAATGGTGCTGGGAAAATTGGATTTCCATGTGCAGAAGCTTGAAGCAAGACCCATAACTTTCACCTTACACAAAAAGTCACTCAACGTGGATTAAAGACTTAAATCTACGACCCGAAAACATCAAATTATTAGAGAGCATTGGAGAAACCCTGCAAGATATAGGTACAGGCAAAGACTTCTTGGAAAAGACCCCAGGAGCACAGGCAGTCAAAACCAAAATTAACATTTGGGATTGCATCAAATTGAGAAGTTTCTGTACTTCAAAAGAAACAGTCAGGAAAGTGAAGAGGCAACAGACAGAATGGGAAAAAATATTTGCAAACTATACTACAGATAAAGGGTTGATAACCAGAATCTACAAAGAAATCAAGAAAATCCACAACAGAACAAACAACCCACTGAAGAGATGGGCCAAGGACCTCAATAGACATTTTTCAAAAGAGGAAATCCAAATGGCCAACAGACACATGAAAAAATGTTCAAGATCACTAGCCATCAGAGAAATGCAAATCAAAACCACAATGAGGTTTCACCTCACCCCTGTGAGAATGGCTCACATTCAGAAATCTACCAAAAACAGATGCTGGAGAGGATGTGGGGAAAAAGGGACACTAACCCACTGTTGGTGGGAATGCAAACTGCTTAAGCCACTATGGAAGTCTGTCTGGAGATTCCTCAGAAACCTGAACATAACCCTACCATACAACCCAGCCATCCCACTCCTTGGAATTTACCCAAAGGAAATTAATTTGGCTAATAAAAAAGCCATCTGCACATTAATGTTTATTGCAGCTCAATTCACAATAGCTAAGACCTGGAACTAACCCAAATGCCCATCAACAGCAGACTGGATAAAGAAATTATGGGACATGTACTCCATAGAATACTATACAGCAGTAAGGAACAATGAAACCCAATCATTTGAAACAAGATGGAGGGATCTGGAAAACATCATGCTGAGTGAATTAAGCCAGTCCCAAAGAGACAAATTTCATTTGTTTTCCCTGATCGGCGACAACTGAGCACCAAAGGGGAAACCTGTTAAGTGAAATGGACAGTATAAGAAACAATGACCTGATCAGCTTTTGTCCTGACTCTACATGTACAATGTAATACTTTATCCTTTTTAGTATTTGTTGTTGTTGTTGTTGTTCTATTACTAGTGGTTGAACTCTGTAAATAACACACAATTATTCTTAGGTGTTTAAATTTTAACTGAAAAGTGATCCCTGTTAAATTTCAGAGTGGAAAAAGAGAGGGAGGAGATGCACAATCTGGGACATGCACAATCAGTCTTGCCCCAAATGATGGAGTTAGAAATGTGCCAGGGGATTCCAATACAATCCCATCAAGGTGGCATGTACCAATGCCATCTCACTAGTCCAAGTGATCAATTTCAGTTCACATTCAATGGCTTAGATAGGTCTAAAAATCAAAGGGATCACACAAACAAGACAAGTGTCTGCTAATACTAACTGATAGAATCAAAAAGGGAGAGAAAGATCCAACATGGGAAGTGGGATACACAGCAGACTCATAGAATGGCAGATGTCCTAAACAACACTCTGGCCTCAGAATCAACCCTTAAGGCAATCGGATCTGGATGAAGAGCCCATGAGAGTATTGTAGGCATGGAAAGCCAAGATACCATGGAAAAGAAAAAAAGAAGAAGACCTAAATGAAAGATCTCTGTTAGTGAGATCCCAATGGAAAGAACGGGGCCATCAAAGAAGGAGGTACCTTTCTCTAAAGGGAGGAGAGCACTTCCATTTTGACTGTGACCCTACCGGAACAAGATCAAAGTCAGCGAACTCTAAAGGCTTCCATAGCCCTGGCAACTCATGACTAGAGCCTAGGGAGATTACTGACGCCATGAACAGGAGTGTCAAATTGTTAAGTCAGCAACAGAAGTCACTGTGTACTTACATCCCATGTGGGATCTGTCCTTAATGTGTTGTCTAATATGAAGTGATGCTATAACTAGTACTGAAACAGTATTTTTACACTTTGTGTTTCTGCGTGGGTACAAACTGATGAGATCTTTACTAATTACATACTGAATCGATCTTCTGTATATAAAGATAATTGGAAATGAAAAAAAAAACCTGGTGTTAAATTGGAAATGGCATAGAAAATTAATTAATTTTTTTAAAAAATATTATGTAGGATCTCTGTCTTTAATGTGCTGTACACTCTTATTTAATGCTATAACTAGTACTCCAACAGTATTTTTTTTTTCACTTTGTGTTGCTATATGGGGGAAAACTGTTGAAATCTTTACCTAATATATACAAAACTGATCTTTTGTATATAAAGAGAATTGAAAATGAATCATGATGTAATAGGAAGAGGAGAGGGAGTGGGAGGGGGGAGGGTTGTGGGTGGGAGGAAAGTTTTTGGAGGGGGAAGCCATTGTAACCCATAAGCTGTACTTTGGAAATTTATATTCATTAAATAAAAGTTTAATTAAAAAAAAAGAGAAATCGAAGAACATTTTTTCGTACTATTTGTTGAACTCTTTACTTAGCACAGACTTCATCTTCTGCAAATAAAGATAATGGCAAATAGGTTTTAGTTAAAAAAAAAAGAATGGGAATAGAAGAGGGAAAACAAGGGTGAGAGAGCAGGTGGGAGGATGGGTACTTTGGAAGAATCACTATGTTCATAAAGTTGTATTTATGAAATGCATTAAGTTTGTATACCTAAAACAAAAGCTTTCTAGAAAAAAGAGTTTCCGAAGCTATATGTCTCTTGAAAGACAGATAGATAAACAAATTAAGAAAGAGAAATCATGTGGTTTTTCTGCACTATAATTTAGAGAGCAGAAATAATCTATGTGTACATGAAATTACATGTTTACATAATATTATAGTATATATGGGCTATCTGTAAGTGGAACACCACTAAGTCAGATAATTATATAGAGACAAAAGCAAAGTGTCAGCAAAAAAGGGCAAGAAAAGGTCTAAATGTAAAGCTAAAGAAGAGAGGGAGATAGCATTAGAGGGAGGGGGGTGGGAGGGGAAGGGGAATGGAGAAGGGGATGGAGCAAGGGAGAGAGGGAGAGTGGGAGAGGAAGGGAAAGAGAGTGAGAGAGAAAGAGAACCTTCCACTGCTGGTTCACA
This sequence comes from Lepus europaeus, assembly GCF_033115175.1. NCBI lineage: Eukaryota > Metazoa > Chordata > Mammalia > Lagomorpha > Leporidae > Lepus > Lepus europaeus. The sequence continues at coordinate 81,587,940 of NC_084840.1, read as the reverse complement.
CTACAAATGCCTGCAACAGTAAGGACTGGGCCATGCCATGGCCAAGAAGAGTACTTCATGCGGGTCTACAACTTAAGTGTCAAGGACTCAGGTACTTAGCCATTGCCTGTTGCTTCCTAAGGTATGCATTAGATAAAAGCTGCAATTAGAGCACAGTGGGAACATAAACCCAGGCACTTTGATGTGGATCCTCAACAACCCAAGTGGTGCTTTAAGCATGAAGCCAATTTTCCACCATCCTCACTGTCCTCATTCTCAAATCTTTGCATTTGCTGTAACTCTTTCTTCATTTAAACATATTTTGTATGTTTTATCAGTATGTGGGAGAGAACTCACATTTTCTAATTCAGGTTATCTGCAACATGTAGCCTAGCTATTTGTTCTATCCCATGACCATGATGAGCATCAAATTCAAATAGTTGTATATTTAATATTTCCCCCTTGTATTCCTGCTTGTATAGCTGTTTGCACTGAAATTAGCAAATAGCTTCTTCTTATACATGTTTTGTACTTTTTTTTAAAAGAAAATGCTTGTAACAACACAAACATTGTGCCTTTTTACTAGAATGATGTTCATTTGGGGTGTTTGTAAACTCCGAATCCCAGTGGCCTTCTGGACTTTTAGACTGAAGCATATATCTGGTGTCTAAACTTCAACTGGTGATACTTCGATTCACATAATCTGTCACTAACAAATCAACTGCTTGCTCTGGCCTCAGAATCAGCCCTTAAGGCATTTGCATCTGGCTGAAGAGCCCATGAGAGTATCGTAGGCATGGAAAGCCAAGATACCATGGAAAAGAAAAAAAAAAGAAGAAGACCTAAATGAAAGATCTCTGCGAGTGAGATCCCAGTGGAAAGAATGGGCCATCAAAGAAGGAGGTACCTTTCTCTGAAAGGAGGAGAGAACTTCCACTTTGACTATGACCTTGTCTAAATAAGATCGAAGTCAGTGAACTCAACAGGTTTCCATAGCCTTGGAAACTCATGACTAGAGCCTAGGGAGATTACTGATGCCATAAACAAGAGTGTCAAATTGTTTAATCAACAACAGAAGTCACTGTGTACTTACCTCTCTTGTAGGATCTCCGTCCTTAATGTGTTGTTCAATGTGGATTAATGCTGTAACTAGTACTCAACCAGTATTTTACACTTTATGTTCTGTGTAGGTACAAACTGATGAAATCTTTACTTAATGTATACTAAATTGATCTTCTGTATATAGAGATAATTGAAAATAAATCTTGGACGGCGCCGTGGCTTAACAGGCTAATCCTCCGCCTTGCAGCGCTGGCACACCGGGTTCTAGTCCCAGTCAGGGCACCGATTCTGTCCCGGTTGCCCCTCTTCCAGGCCAGCTCTCTGCTGTGGCCAGGGAGTGCAATGGAGGATGGCCCAAGTGCTTGGGCCCTGCACCCCACAGGAGACCAGGATAGGCACCTGGCTCCTGTCATCAGATCGGCGCGGTGCACTGGCAGCAGCGTGCCGGCCACGGCGGCCATTGGAGGGTGAACCAACGGCAAAGGAAGACCTTTCTCTCTGTCTCTCTCACTGTTTACTCTGCCTGTGAAAAATTTTAAAAAAAAATTTAAAAATTAAAAAAAAAGAAAGAAAATGAATCTTGATGTGAATGGAATGGGAGAGGAAGCGGGAGATGGGAGGGTTGCAGGTGGGAGGGAAGTTATCGGGGGGAAAAGCCATAAACTGTACTTTGGAAATTTATATTTACTAAATAAAAGTTTAAAAAAATCAACTGCTTGTCTTCTTTCCTTTCAATTGTATCTACTGGGTTCCTTTCTTTTGAAATCATTTAAAAAAGAACAATAGGACATCTGCCATTCTATGAGTCTGCTGTGTATCCTGCTTCCCATGTTGGATCATTCTCTCCCTTTTTGATTCTATCAGTTAGTATTAGCAGACACTAGTCTTGTTTGTGTGATCTCTTTGACTCTTAGACCTATCAGTGTGATCAACTGTGAACTGAAGTTGATCACTTGGACTAGTGAGATGGCATTGGTGCATGCCACCTTTACTTAATATATACTAAACTGATCTTCTGTATATAAAGAGAATTGAAAATGAATCTTGATGTGAATGGAAGGGGAGAGGGATTGGGAAAGGGGAGGGTTGTGGGTGGGAGGGAAGTTATGGGGGGGGGGGAAGCCATTGTAATCCATAAGCTGTACTTTGGAAATAAAAGTTTAAAAAAAAAGAACAATAAGAATCTCACTCACATGTGTTGAAAACATGTAGTGCATGTCCATTGTCATTTTTATATTCTAATATATTTCACTTAATTGAAGATTAGAAAATCAGTGGTTGGTATATCCCAGGAACTGAGAGTATATTTTGAGATAGAAAGACATTTTCAAAACCAGGTTCTTTCCTCCTTTTTAAGGAAATGTCAGGAAGAAAGAAACAAGGCTGAAAATACAGTCTGAATTAAAATATTTTATGCTATTGCTATATCTTTTCAGCCCAACACACACACACACACACACAGACACTCCTACTCATGGTGAAATACAATACAAAGCTTCTTGACCAAAATGGACATACAACCTGGAAAGAAGTAAAATCTCTAATGTGTATGTTTTTCAATTGTTATATGCTATCTTTTTAAAGCATATCATATACATACAAAAAGCAAAACAATATAAAAAAGAGAAATTCAAATTTTCACATGCCTGCAGCTGGTTGTTTTCACTTCCATCAAGTTTTTCCTTCTCTTTTGGTGTTGCTTCTATGGCATTATGCACTGGAGAAGAAATGACTTGCTCTGATTCTGGTTCCATGCTTGTATAATTCTTAATTCCATGATAATCACACGACTTCTTGACTATGGGTGATAGTAATCTTCTCTTATCAACGCCTACAATGCAGAAACATGGTGTCAATATTTGACTCATATGCTTCACTTCTTGATGTAGTTAAGTCTCAAATCCAAAAGACTTTCTGGACCACTAGAATGAGGCATATAGCCCTTATTTAATTCATTGTGCTATTTTACTAATCTTTTTATTGCTTAGTACCCAGAACAGACCTATGTAGTTAAATATACTTAGTATTAACAGCTAGATTAATAATGTTACCATATTCAATGCCATCTCACTAGTCCAAGTGATCAATTTCAGTTCACAACTGATGGCTCTGATAGATCTAAGAGGCAAAGGGATCACACAAACAAGACTAGTGTCTGCTAATACTAACTGATAGAATCAAAAAGGGAGAGAAGGATCCAACATGGGAAGTGGGATACACAGCAGACTCATAGAATGGCAGATGTGGCCTCAGAATCAGCCCTTAAGGCATTCAGATCTGGATGAAGAGACCATGAGAGTATTGTAGGCATGGAAAGCCAAGATACCATGGAAAAGAAAAAAAAGAAGAAGACCTAAATGAAAGATCTCTGCGAGTGAGATCCCAGTGGAAAGAACGGGGCCATCAAAGAAGGAGGTACCTTTCTCTAAAGGGAGGAGAGAACTTCCACTTTGACTATGACCCTATTGGAATAAGATCAAAGTCGGCGAACCCAACAGGCTTCCATAGCCTTGGCAACTCATGACTAGAGCCTAGGGAGATTACTGACGCCATAAACAAGAGTGTCAAATCGTTAAGTCAGCAACAGGAGTCACTGTGTACTTACATCTCATGTAGGATCTGTCCTGAATGTGTTGTCTAATGTGCAGTGATGCTATAACTAGTACTGAAACAGTATTTTTACACTTCGTGTTTCTGTGTGGGTGCAAACTGATGAAATCTTTACTAATTACATACTGAATCGATCTTCTGTATATAAAGATAATTGGAAATGAAAAAAAAAGCTGGTGTTAAACTGGAAATGGCATAGAAAATTAATTAATTTTTAAAAAAATATTATGTAGGATCTCTGTCTTTAATGTGCTGACCACTGTTATTTAATGCTATAACTAGTACTCCAACAGTATTTTTTCACTTTGTGTTGCTATGTGGGGGCAAACTGTTGAAATCTTTACTTAATATATACTAAACTGATCTTCTGTATATAAAGAGAATTGAAAATGAATCTTGATGTGAATGGAAGGGTAGAGGGAGCGGGAAAGAGGAGGGTTGCGGGTGGGAGGGAAGTTTTGGGAGGGGGAAGCCATTGCAATCCATAAGCTGTACTTTGGAAATTTATATTCATTAAATAAAAGTTTAATAAATGAAAAAAAATAATGACATTGGCAAAAACGTAAAAAATTCTAAATGAGTGCAGACTGTATAATACAGTTGTAACTTTACTGAAGAATTTAAATCAATAAATAAAAATGCACAGCAAAAAACATATAGAAAATAATATTTAATTTTAGCAATTGCAAGTTTAAATAAGCTTCATCAATCATTGAATACTCACTTCTTTAGCCAATGCTTTTAATTGTCCAAGGTCAACAAACTACTTCAAGAAAGACTAGATGTCTTTCTGTGTTGAAGGAGTTCAGAGCTGTTTTAAAACTTCTGCTTCTTAGATGTCTCAAGCTCATGGATAGTCAAGAAAAAAGTCATTTGGGTAGGTCTATAAATTTGGATGTGTGGCTTATCATTGCTACTCTGGAGAAAATTGATAATGTCTATGAAGTGCAATATTAAATGTACAGGTAACACAGAAAATAAAACTGTAGGGTAAAATATTTTATGATTCCTACATATCTAATCATATGACTGATTCAGAACACTATATTACCTGCTACCAACAGAATACAATTAGATGCTGTTAATAAACAGAGAACTGAAATTGACTGTCATGTATTATATTTAATGATATTGTGCTCTTTAGGCCGGCGCCGTGGCTCAACAGGCTAATCCTCCACCTTGCGGCGCCGGCACACCGGGTTCTAGTCCCGGTCGGGGCACTGATCCTGTCCCGGTTGCCCCTCTTCCAGGCCAGCTCTCTGCTGTGGCCAGGGAGTGCAGTGGAGGATGGCCCAAGTGTTTGGGCCCTGCACCCCATGGGAGACCAGGAGAAGCACCTGGCTCCTGCCATCGGAATAGCGCGGTGCGCCGGCCGCAGCGCGCTACCGCAGCGACCATTGGAGGGTGAACCAACGGCAAAAGGAAGACCTTTCTCTCTGTCTCTCTCTCACTGTCCACTCTGCCTGTCAAAAATAAAAAAAATAAAAAAAAAGATATTGTGCTCTTTAAAATCAGTATTTCTTGTGCACTGTTTTTCATAAAAATTTGAAGTAAGAGACTACATGGATAGAGCTGAGGAACTACTATTTAGCTAATTGTCAGTGAATCCCATAAATACTGACAAGTCCATTTCAGAAAATATAAAGTCATATAAGGTACAAAATAATTTAATATTTTGTTTTGGAAGATGATGTTTTAAAGATTTATTTATTTGAAAGGAAGAATTACAGAGAGACAAGGAGAGAAGGAACAGCACCATTCATCCACTGGTTCACTACCCAAATGACTACAGTGGCCAGTCCTCGGCCAAGCTGAAGTCACACTTGGAACTCCAGGGCTCAACTACCTGGGCCATGGTCCACTGTTTTCACAGGCACATTAGCATGCAGCTGGATCAGATTAGAACAGCTGGGACTCCAAGTGGAGCTCACTCGGGATGCCAGTGTCACAGGCAGTGGTTCAACCCACTGCGCTACAACACCAGTTCTGTAAGATGATTTTTAGAAACAATATCATATACAGTTCTAAGTAATACTTGTAGATTCAGAGGTGGATGAATATAGTATGCATTATGTTGTGTTTCACTAGGTAATAACTGGATCTCTAGATTTCTCAGCTATTCAATCTTCTGTATATAATCCTAGAATCCACTCTAAATTTATGCTAAATGACTACAAAAAAGTACTCTTTACCCTAATTCTATGATTTATATGTGGCTTGGGTTACAAGAGTAATACAAAACTTGCAAAATGGTATTCTATTGATCGTAGGCTGCATAAAAGGAGTGAACAAAGTAAAAGGATTTTTTGGAATGTCAGCATGATGGCAATATGAAGACATTCAGAGGTACTTGAGGGTTGAGATATGATTTCTACTTACTATGTTTCAAATAGGTCAAGGAGAACAGAAATCTCTCATAGAAACATAGCTCCAACAATAATCATTTCTTCATCTTTAACAGATTTGTCATTTGTCAATTATCTAAGTGCTGTGGATGTGGACTGATTAAACATGGATCGCAATAAATATTTATATAGTCAATTCCCAAATTTCCAGATCTTTGACAATTTTTATTACTGAGCATCAAACTACTAGAATCGGTCTAAAAATGTAAAACTAGGGTTTTAAATTATGAGAATAGAAATAATATAACAAATAAGACTACTGTTTAAATTATTTTTTCAGAGAAGCAGCCCCAAGTCTTCCATTCTCTATGCCTCCTCACATCTCTCCTAAATGGTTTATTGCTTTTTTAATGTCCAATACCTGTCATTCACATAAGTGTGTAGTTATATTTAATTAACTATTGTCTTACTTTTTCTACATGTCATTTTTCAGTATTACTTTGACTCACTTAAACATTGTATCATACACTTTGCTTCCTAATGGCAGCATTTTTAGAAATAATCAGAAATCTACAGAGATTTTTTAGTAACAAAGTTCATGTACAGCCACTGCAAGTTTAAATATGCATCACCATCTTTAGGTTTCTACATTTGTGAAACAATAAATATGATATTCACAAACTGAAGATTAAAACCATATGATCATCTCAATAGATAATAACATCATTCCAACTAAGCAAAAAAAAGGAGAGAAAACTCAAATCAATAAAATTGGAGATAAAAAAGGGAATATAGGCCGGTGCCCTGGCTTAACAGGCTAATCCTCCGCCTTGTGGCGCCGGCACACCAGGTTCTAATCCCGGTTGGGGCGCCGGATTCTATCCCGGTTGCCCCTCTTCCAGCCCAGCTCTCTGCTATGGCCCGGGAAGGCAGTGGAGGATGGCCCAAGTGCTTGGGCCCTGCACCCGCATGGGAGACCAGGAGAAGCACCTGGCTCCTGGCTTCGGATCAGCACGATGTGCCGGCCGCAGCGGCCATTGGAGGGTGAACCAACGGCAAAAAGGAAGACCTTTCTCTCTCTCTCTCTCTCTCTCTCTCTCTCTCTCTCTCACTATCCACTCTGCCTGTCAAAAAAAAAAGAAAGAAAAAAAAGGGAATATAATAACAAACATCACAGAAACAGACATCAGAAATTTCTAAAAACAATTGTATGCCAACAAACTTGGAAATCTAGCAGAAATGGATAGATTCCTAGACACATAAAACCTACCTAAATTGAGCCATGAAGAAATAGAAAACCTAAACAGACCCACAACCATGACAGAAATTGAGCCAGTAATAAAGGCTCTCCCAACAAAGAAAAGCCCAGGAACAGATGGATTCACTGCTGAACTCTACCAGACATTTAATGAACTAACTCCAATTCTTCTCAAGCTACTCAAAACAACTGAAAGGGAAGGAATCCTCCCACATTCTTTCTACAAAGAAACCATTAAAAAAGATAAAAAGATAACCATTTTATCTTAGAGATTTACTTGTTGTTTAAAAAATTTATTTATTTGAAAGGCAGAGTTATAGAGAGAGAGGGAGAAGAAGAGACAGAAAGAGATTTTCCATCCAATGGTTCTCTCCCCAAATGGCAGTAAAGGGCGGGGGTGGGCCAGGCTGAAGCCAGGAATCAAGAGCTTCCTCCAGGTCTCCCACATGGGTGCAGGGGCCCAAGGACTTGGGCCATCCTTCCCTGCTTTCTGAGGCACATTAGCAGGGAGCTGGAGAGAAATGGAGTAGCTGGGACTCAAAGTGGCACCTACATGGGATGCTGATATTTGCAGGAAGCAGCCCATCCCTCTAAACCACAGCATCAGCTCCTGCAGATTTACTTTTATTTTTGAAAGAACTTGTCTTGCTTCTTTATTTCTAAGAGCAAAGTAAATATTTGGAGCACAGTAAATAAACTTGTAAATCTCAAACAGAGTGGAAAGCACACCACATAAATCATCAATAAAGATCCAGAACTGTGTTGGGAATAATTACCAAAAGAAGTATATAGTTGGGGGCCAGCACTATGGCGCAGTGGGTTAAAACCCTGGCCTAAAGCATCGGCATCCCATATGGGCGCCGGTTCGAGACCCAGATGCTCCATTTCTGATCCAGCTCTCTGCTATGGCCTGGGATAGCAGTGGAGGATGGCCCAAGTCCTTGGGCCCCTGCACCCACGTGGGTGACCTGGAGAAGGCTTCTGGCTCCTGGCTTCAGATCAGTGCAGCTCTGGCCATTGTGGCCAACTGGGGAGTGAACCATCAGATGGAAGACCTCTCTTTGTCTCTCTCTCTCTCTCTGACTCTCCTCTCTCTCTATGTAACTCTCTCAAATAAATAAATAAATCTTTAAAAAGAAAGAAGTGTATAGTTGGAGACATATTCAGAAAACAGTTTTTTTTTTAATTTAATTAAAAAGGTTTAAAAGATTTACAGCCAGTTACTTACTTTTGAGACTCTCCTTTTTAGTAGCTTCAGGCTGCTTAGTTTGAGAGTCACTTCTTGATAACGAAGCAATCTCCTCAGGCAATAGGTTTTCAATTAAGATTCCTTTTTCCTGGGCTTCAAGAAGAAGTGCTAAACAGAAGAATGAAAAAAAAACAAAAACAAAAAAACAAACAGATGTGCAATGCAACTTTTGGCCATGCCAAGTAATCCTCAAATTTTACCCAAGGAGGTGAAATGAGAAATCACGTGGTCAGTTTTTGTCAAGTGTGTATGAAGGTAGTGCTGTTACTTTGGAAAATACTGACCATGCAAAAAAAAAAACAAACAAAACCGACCAATAACTTTGCTTCTGTTCTTCAGTTAGCAGTGTCATCGCCCTTACACTTCAGGTCAAAGTGTAAATTATACATAAAACGTATATTTAAATGCTTAGTGAATCAAAGGAAAAGGTCTTCTGCTGAGTTTAGTTTTAAGACTCTCTTTGCGATTTGAAGATACTGTCACTTTTTTCCTAAAGCTTTTCCTCAATCTTCTGGAAACGTGGATCTTCCACCATTGCTCTAAAACTGGTTTTCTGGCTTTGGTGGATGCACATCCTATTCAGACATTTTGACCCATTTTCTGAAGTGGGAAATGTGCATAAATTTCAGTTTTCATGAGGGTGTATGAAAGAAACCTTGTCACATAGTAGTCATTGATCATTCAAACACTAATCAAAAGGTGTCAAGGCTTTCAATTTAGTTATCTAGCTATTTTAGGATATTCGCATTTGTCAAAAATATGAAATTTCTACTAAATATACCTCAAATAAATATTCAAAAGAAAGACCAAAAGAAAGAAGATCTTCAGATAAGTTCTTAAAATAATTTAATGATATGTATAAATATTATACTTACCCTTTTGTCTATTCAGTCTAATTATTCTTTGTTTTCCTTTTCGCATTTGAGCTTCTGATTCCAAAGATTTTTTCTCAGGTGTAAGATCTGCATCTGATATTTTACGAGGAGATACACAAAGATATAATTTGGTGTAGTAAACAGAAAAATAGGTCAAATTTTAAATTTAAGATAAGCATACAGCAACATTGTCTCATTTTTATAAGGCTACAAATAAAATCTTATTGTGATCTTTCATGCTCAGCCATAAGAAATCACAAACAGATTTTACAACAATCATAGAGACTTCAATACCGTACTTTAAATAATGGATTGATCAACTTAGCATTAGATTAAGAAGAAAATAACTGAACAGCACTATTAACTAACTAGTGCTCTTTAGAAGTCTGTATGTATATACAGAATACTTCACCCCATAAGACAACTAAATGTTACTTTCAAATGTACTTGGAAAATTCTCCAAGATACACAAAATGCCAGGCTATAAACCAAGCCTTCATAAATTTAAAAAGATTGAATTCATGCAAATATTTTCCAATGCCTATGGAATTATATTAATAATAACAAGGAAACTTGGTAAATTCACAAATAAATGCTATTTAAATAACACAGTTCCGAATTACCAATGGGGCATGGAAAAGATCATAAAGAAAACTATGAAATATATTGAGATGAAATGAAACAAAAGAAAAAATGCCATATAAAATACAGATTAAGCTAACATGATTATTGTAAGAAAATTTATAGCAACAAACATCCATATAGAAAGAGAAAATGTACAACCAATAAACACAACTGCCATGTTGTAGAATAGAAAACAAAAGTAAATTAGTAAATAAACAAGTAGAAATAAGTAAATAATAAAGACTAGAACATAAAAAAAACAGAACAGATACTGGAAAATAAAAAAAAATACTATGTTGGTTTAATATCCAAAATCAGAAAGAGGTATTGTGGCACAGTAGGATAAACTACCACGTAGGATGTTCACGCCCCATATCAGAGTTCAGGATAACTTCTGGTTACCCTGTTTCTGATCCAGTTCTTTGTCAATGTACCTGGGAAGCAGACAATAATGGCTCAAGAACTTGGGTCCCTGACATTTACATGGGAGACCTGTTTGGAGTTCCTGACTCCTGGCTTTGGACTGGCCCAGACCTAGTTTTTTCAGGCAGTTGAAAAGTGAACCAGCAGATGGAAGATCCCTTCCTCTCTCCCTCTCCCTTCTTACCTCTCTAACTCTGCCTTTCAAATAAATGAATATTTAAAAAGTAAACAGGGGGTTCCAAGATGTCAGAATAGTGTCAGGATGGTCTGATTTAAAAAAGGCAAAATAAGTATTTAAAAAGGGAGAGAAAGTATACTCTCAGGATAAAGCTGCAGGGGACTGCAATGGGAGATCCTGTAAAATCAGTAGAAACTGTCCAGAACCAAAAAAGAACAGACATGTAGCAAAAGACCTATCAGCTGGGATCTAGGGGGATAGGTGCCCACCCCAGCAAACTAGCTGAGAGTGGACTCCATGGGCCCATGGCACTGCTGATACAGTGGGAGGGAGGGCTTAGTGAACTGCACCTTTTAGACTCCCACTTAGATCCCCAAAACAGGGAGACTGGTTACCAAGAGGTGGGGAGGGGAAAAAACAGCACATCTCTCACCCTCTCCTCCACCCTGCTACAACAGAGACTTGCAGCCGGTGGTGGGAGGGCTGGTACCATTTTTGGACACAGGCAGGTAGCAGCCACCCAAGCTCCTGTGTACATATCCAGCAATTATTGGAATTGCCCTCTACTTAGTTGATGGGGCAACCACAGCAGTTCATGAGAAACCAAGCCAGTTGCACCTACCTGGCAGTGAGAAGGGAGGGGGAGCCATCCCAAGAGAAAGGAAGTTGCACCTGTGGGATGCTCCTACATGTCTAGCACAATGATGAAGACAGCAGGACTGTGGCGTATGGGTACTTTGCGTGCCTGAGACCACAGATCTAACCAAAGAGAAACACCTACGTTCCTTACTGACATCAAATCTGCTTGAGAGGATTGGACTCGATCCAGTGAGCTGGAAAACACAGACAGCAGCTTTGGGAACACCTTGGTTTTCTTGTGCACAGGACAGGCTAGCAGGGCAGAGTAGCCCATCAGCACTCCTTCACCCTGAGAGCCCTGGGAGCTAAGACTGAGAAAACACTGACTGTGTGAAAGGAGGCAGAGTGTGCCTGGGTTCTGGGCAGCTAAAAAGCACTTCTCCACACTCTCAGAGCTCCTTGGTTGCCTAGCACAGCTCATAGCAAAGGGAACCGTGGTCACAAGAAAGACTCCACAGATCATATATGTGGTTCATACAGTTGTGCAGATGAGTGTTGAGCACACTGGGGACTAACACCTGGGTATTCCTCAGCTGGGAGCAGAAGGGGAGGTCACACCAACAGAGGTGAGCATTACTCTCCATCCAGTTACACAGAGGAGAGCTATCACGCCTAACTTGGGTGTTACCATGGATACGTGAACAGAGTATGGCCATATTCACCATACACCCTTTGGTATTCACTGGAAGTATAGACATTTCACTAATCCACAGAGGCACAGATCAAAGATAAAAGCCATCAGACAAAAAATTTTTACAAATGCCTAAATATAATGGCAAAAATTCAAGAAACAAAAATAAAAAAGACACTGTAAGCGTCCTTAAAAAACACTATAACATTTCAATATTAGAATGTTAAGATGAATAGATTGGGGAAACACCAGATGGAATTTTAAAAACTAACCATCAGATTACTCAAAAGCAAATCAGAAACCAATCCACAAAATAAAAAACTATATATTATATGAATGAAAATTTTTCCCCTAAAATTGAGAACTTAAAGAGAAATCAAATGAAATACTAGAAATAAAACATTCAATAGATAAAATAAAACTGCAATGTAAAGTTTTAACAACAGAGTTGGTGAGGCAGAAGAAAGAATATCTGAGCTAGAAGACAAATCTCTGGAAATTACAGTTAAGACCAAAGCAAGAAGAAGAAATTAGAAAACTTAAAAACAGTATTGGAAATACATAGGATACTACCAAAAGACCCAACATATGAGTCTTAGGAGTGTCTGAAGGTGTGGAAAGAGAAAAGAGACTAGAAGGCCTATTTAATGAAATAATTACAGAAAACTTCCCTAACATTGAGAAAGTAAGGAATGTACAAGTACAGGAAGTGCATAGAACGCCTAACATATATGACCATAAAAGATCTTTACCATGACACATTGTAGTCAAAATTTCCACAGTTAAGTATAAAGGTTCTAAAATGTGCACTAGAGAAATGCCAGAAAGCTTTCAGAGGATTTCCAATTAGACTCACAGCTGACTTCTCATTAGAAACCTTAGATATAGTCCAAATCTTAAGAGAAGAAACTGTCAACCCAAAAGATTGTATCCTGCAAAGCTCTCATTTACAAATGAAGGTGAAATAAAGACATTCCATAACAAAAAGAAATCAAAGGAATTTGTCACTTCTCCAGCCTTACAAAAGATGCTTAAGGATGTGCTACACACAGAAACACAGAAAGCAAGCCATCACTATGTAAGAATGCAAAGACAGAAAATATCCCAGTAAAAGTGCAAACAAAATCCAAAGCAAATGATAGGAACATTTGCAGAGAAATGGCAGGGTCAAGTATTACTTATCAATTGTCAACATGGATGTAAATGGCCTCAACTCTACAGTTAAAAGATACAGGCTGGTTGAATGGATTAAAAAGCAAGACCCATCTATTCGCTGCCTACAAGAAACACACTTCACCAACAAAGATACACATAGATGAAAAGTTAAAGGATAGAAAAAGAGATTCCACACTAATGAGGGGAAAAGGGAAGGTGTAGTCATCCAATTATCAGATAAAATAGACTTTAACATAAAAACTGTTAAAAGAGACAAAGAAGGAAACTATATAGTGATTAAGGGATCAATACAATAGGAAGACTTGACAGTAAATGCATATGCACCCAACTACAGGGTACCTGGCTATCTAAAAGCACTATTAACAGAACTAAAGGGAGACAGACTCCAGTACAATAGTAATGGTGGATTTCAACACTATACTTTCATCACTGAATATATCAACCACACAGAAAAGCAACAAAAAAACAGAGCTAATCAACACTATCGACCAAATGGACCTAACTGATATTTGCAGAACTTTTCACCCCACCATGGCAGAACGTACGTTCTTTTCAGCAGTGCATGGAACTTTCTCTAGGATAGACCACATACTAAGCCATAAAGCAAGTCTCAGCAAATTCAAAAAAATCAAAATCATACCATTCATGTTCTCTGATCACAATGGACTGAAGCTCAAAATAAACAACTCAAGAATTTCAAGAACATATGCAAATACATGGAGACTGAAAAATACACTCTTAAATGAACAGTGAGTCATAAAAGAAATCAAAAGACCAATAAAAAATTTTAGGAAAGGAATGACGATAACAATACCTCATACCAAAAAGTATGGGATACAGCAAAAGCAGTGTTAAAAGAAAAGTTTACAGCAATTAGTGCCTGTATCAAGAAACTGGAAAGGCACCAAATAAATATGCTGTCAGTGCATCTCAAGGACTTAGAAAAACAACAAACCAAACCCCAAATTAGTAGGAGTAAAGAAATAATTAAAATTAAAGGAGAAATAAAATAAAAAATACAAAAGATCAATGAAATGAAGAGCTGTTTTTGGAAAAAATAAACAAAATAGACAAGCCATAGGTCCAAATGACCAAAAAAAGAGGGAGAAGACCCAAATCAACAAACTCAGAGATGAAAAAGGAAATGCAACAAAAGACAGAAATAAAAAGAATCATCAGGAATTACCACAAAGAACTGTGTGCCAACAATTCAGGAAATCCAGAAGAAATTGATAGATTCCTGGACACACACAACCTACCTAAACTGAATCATAAAGATTGAATCAATAATAAAGACCCTTCCAACAGAGAAAAGCCCAGGTCCCAACGTATTCACCACTGCATTCTACCAGACATTTCAAGAAGAATGAATCTCAATTCTTCTCCAGCTATTCAAAATATTCAAAAAGGAGGGAATCCTCCCAAGCTCATTCTAAGAAGCCAGCATTACCTTAATTCTTAAGCCAGAAATTGATATTACAGAGAAAACAGCTAAAGACCAATGTCCCTGATGAACATAGATGCAAAAATCTTCAACAAAATACTAGCCAATCAAATCCAACAACACATGAGAGAGATCATACACCCAGACCAAGTGGAATTTATCCCTAGTATATAGGGATGGTTCAACATCTGAAAATCAATAAATGTATAAATGTGATAAACCACATTAGCAAACTGAACACCAAAATCCATATGATTATCTCAATAGATGCAGAGACAGAATTTGAAAAATTCAACATCCTTTTATGATGAAAGCCTTAAGCAAACTTGGTATAGAAGGGACATTCCTCAACATAATAAAGCAATTTATAACAAATCCACAGTCAGCATTCTACTAAATGGGGAGAAGTTGGATCTAGACAAGGATGCCCACTCTCACCACTGCTATTTTTTTAACTTTTATTTAATGAATATAAATTTCCAAAATACAGCTTATGGATTACAATGGCTCCCCCCCCATAACTTCCCTCCCACCCTCAACCCTCCCGTTTCCCACTCCCTCTCCCCTTCCATTCACATCAAGATTCATTTTCAATTCTCTTTATATACAGAAGATCAGTTTAGTATATATTAAGTAAAGATTTCAACAGTTTGCCCTCACATAGCAACACAAAGTGAAAAATACTGTTGGAGTACTAGTTATAGCATTAAATCACAATGTACAGCACATGAAGGACAGAGATCTTACATGATTTTTTTTTAGAATTGATTAATTTTCTATGCAATTTCCAATTTAACACCAAGTTTTTTTTTCATTTTCAATTATCTTTATATACAGAAAATCGATTCAGTATATACTAACTAAAGATTTCATCAGTTTACACCCACACAGAAACACAAAGTGTAAAAATACTGTTTCAGTACTAGTTATAGCATTACTTCACATTGGACAACACATTAAGGACAGATCCCACATGAGATGTAAGTACACAGTGACTCCTATTGTTGATTAAACAATTTGACATTCTTGTTTATGGCATCAGTAATCTCCCTAGGCTCTAGTCATGAGTTGCCAGGGCTATGGAAGCCTTTCGGGTCACCGACTTTGATCTTATTCTGACAGGGTCATTGTCAAAGTGGAAGTTCTCGCCTCCCTTCAGAGAAAGGTACCTTCTTCTTCGATGGCCCTGTTCTTTCCACTGGGATCTCACTCGCAGAGATCTTTCATTTAGGTCTTCTTTTTTTTTTCCCCAGAGTATCTTGGCTTTCCATGGCTAAAATACTCTCATGGGCTCTTCAGCCAGATCCGAATGCCTTAAGGGCTGATTCTGAGGCCAGAGTGTTCTTTAGGACATCTGCCATTCTATGAGTCTGCTGTGTATCCCGCTTCCCATGTTGGATCCTTCTCTCCCTTTTTGGTTCTATCAGTTAGTATTAGCAGACACTTGTCTTGTTTGTGTGATCCCTTTGCCTCTTAGACCTATCAGAGCCATCAATTGTGAACTGAAATTGATCACTTGGACTAGTGAGATGGCATTGGTACATGCCACCTTGATGGGATTGTATTGGAATCCCCTGGCACGTTTCTAACTCCACCATTTGGGGCAAGTCTGATTCAGCATGTCCCAAATTGTCCATCACCTCCCTCTCTTTTTCCACTCTTATATTTAACAGGGATCACTTTTCAGTTAAAATTTAAACACCTAAGAATAATTGTTTGTTAATTACAGAGTTCAACCACCAGTACTAGAACAAAAAAAATACTAAAATGGATAAAGATTTACATTGTAAATCAACAGTCAGGACAAGAGATGATCAAGTCACTGTTTCTCATAGTGCCCATTTCATTTCAACAGGTTTCCCCTTTGGTGCTCAGTTAGTTGTCGCTGACCAGGGAAAACAAATGATATTTGTCTCTTTGGGACTGGCTTAATTCACTCAGCATGATGTTTTCCAGATTCCTCCATCTTGTTGCAAATGACCGGATTTCATTGTTTTTGACTACTGTATAGTATTCTATAGAGTACATGTCCCATAATTTCTTTATCTAGTCTACTGTTGATGGGCATTTGGGTTGGTTCCAGGTCTTAGCTATTGTGAATTGAGCTGCAATAAACATTAATGTGCAGACGGCTTTTTTGTTTGCCAATTTAATTTCCTTTTGGTAAATTCCAAGGAGTGGGATGGCTGGGTTATATGATAGGGTTATATTCACTTTTCTGAGGAATCTCCAGACTGACTTCCATAGTGGCTTAACCAGTTTGCATTCCCACCAACAGTGGTTTAGTGTCCCTTTTTCCCCACATCCTCTCCAGCATCTGCTGTTGGTAGATTACTGAATGTGAGCCATTCTAACCGGGGTGCGGTGAAACCTCATTTTCACCACTGCTATTTAATATAGTCCTGAAAGTTTTAGCCGGAGCCATCAGGCAAGAAAAATAATTCAAAGGGATACATATTGGCAAGGAGGAAGTCAAACTATCCCTATTTGCTGATGACATGATTCTACATATTGGTAACCCAAAAGACTCCATGAAAACACTAATAGAACTCATAAGAGTTTGGTATAGTGGCAGGATATAAAATAAACACACAAATATCAGCTTCCTTTGTATACACATACAATGCCAAAGCTGATAATGACCTAAGATCAATCCCATTCACAATAGCTACAAAAAATTTAAATACCTTGGAATAAAGTTAACCAAGTATATCAGAGATTTCTACAATGAAGATTATAAAACATTAAAGAAAGAAGAAGACATAAAAATGTGTAAAAATCTTCCATGTTCATGGATTGGAAGAATCAACATCTTCAAAATGTCCATACTACCAAAACCTATTCAGATTCAATGTGATCCTACCAAAATACCAATAACATTCTTCTCAATATAGAAAAAATGAGGCTAACATTCATACAGAAACACAAGAGACTCTGAATAGCTAGAGAAATCTTGAACAACAACAACAAAAAAGGTGGTGCCCTCAAGACATACTACAGGGCAGTTATAATTAAAACAGTCTGGTATTTGCACAAAAATGCATGTGTAGACCAATGGAACAGAATAGAATCTCCAGAAATTAATCCACACATCTACAACCAATTTATCATTGACAAAGGAGTAAAAATCAACCCCTGGAGCCAAGAGAGTCTCTTGAACAAATGGTGCTGGGTAAACTAGATCTCCACATGCAGAAGCATCAAACAAGAACGTTACCTTACACCTTATGTAAAAAATCCACTCAAAATGGATCAGAGACATAAAGCTATGATTTGATACCATCAAATTACTAGAGGACAATGGGGAAACACTACAAAACATTGGTATAGGGCAAGATTTCTTGGAAAAGACCCCAGAAGCACAGGCAATCAAAGGCAAAATTAACAAGTGGAATTAAATCAAACTGAAAAGTTATGCATTGCAAAAGAAAACACTCAGCAAAATGAAGAGGCAACCAACAGAATGGGAAAATATTTGAAACTATGAAACTGACAAAGGTCTAACTTCAAGCTTCTATAAAGAGCTCAAGAAACTAAACAACCACAAAACAAACAACCTAATCAACAGATGGGAAAAGTACCTGAACATTTTTTAAGAGAGGAAATTCAAACTGCTAATAGATGCATGAAAAAATGTTCAGGATTGCTAGATATCAGGGAACTGCAAATGAAAACCACAATGATGTTTCACCTCACCCCTATCAGAATGGCCCTCATATAGCAATCAACAAGCAACAAATATTGGCTAGGATGTGGTGGAAATGTAAACTGGTATAGCCACTGCTGAAGAAAATATGGAGATATCTCAGAGAGCTTAATATAGACCCATCATGTGATCAGCCATCCCATCCCTGGGATTTTACCCAAAGGAAATGAAATCAGCATATGAAAGAGTTATTTGTACCCCATATTCATTTCAGCAAAATTTACAACAGCTAAAATATGGAATCAATTCAGATGCCACTGAGTACTATATAAAGGAATTATGGAATATGTGTACTATGGAATACTACACAGCACTAAAAATGTGAAATCCTGTCATTTGCAACAAAATGGATGCAACTGGAAACCACCATACTAGTGAAATAAGCCAGTCACAAAAAGATAACATATGGTCTATCTGATCTGTGGAAACTAATAGGGTACTAAAAATATTATCTACAGGAGCAAAATTATCAGTTTGAGATGCATTGACTTTGCACTGCTCTTGCCTTGTCTACTGAGGAACAATATTTTTCTTTGTCTGTTTTGTTTTGTTTTTTTTTCCATCACACTAATTGGTGAACTCTCTACTTAGTGTAGAATTAATTTTATGAGTATATAAATAAACTGAAAAATTGATCTCTGTAAAAAATAAGAATGGGAAAGGAAGAGGGAAGAGGAAGAAGGACAGGACGATGGGTGGGAGGAAGGTAGGGGAGAAAGAATCATCATGTTCCCAAATCTTCATATATTAAATGAATGAAACTGTATTCCTTAAAATAATGGCGGCTTCCAAGGTGGCAAAGTAAGGAGAGAGCTTACTGTTCTAGTCTAGGAGAAGATAGTTTAAAAAAGTGGAGAGAGTGCAGTCTCAGAGAAGAGTTAGGGAGAAAATGGCAGAGGAAATTCTACACAAATTAGAGGGACATGGTGGACCTATGTCAAGGGCCTGGAAGTCCACAACTCAGGACCCCAGCAGCCAAGAGCCTTCACACTAGTGTTGGAAAGTGAGGTGAGACCAAACCACAGAAGAAGCCACTGGCAATAAAGCTGCAGCAAGAGCATGGAGGGAAACTGGCTTGAAGCCCCATGGGGGATAGTATACCTGCTAAACTAGAGGAGAAAAAAAAGATGGATACATGTCTCTCTTCATGATCACTTAACAACAGCATCCTGTAACAAGCTGATAGAGTGGCTGCCATTTTGGATATACAAAACAGCTGCTCCAACTTGTGTCCATGCCCAGCAACCAGCTGAGTAGAGACTCCTGACTCTGGAAGGGAGAACTAACAGGGTGCTAGGAGCTTGTGACTGTGTGAGGCTTCTGTGCCAGGACAGTGAAAAAAACTGGGGGTATGCTGGAGGACTTACGGTTTGGCTGGGACTTTAGGCAGTCACAGTGGGAGACTCCACACCTGGTTACCTGGTTAGACATTTCTGGGGAAGCTGAACTTACTCTGAGTACTGCACAGATCCTTTATGTGGACAAATATTATACCCAATGGGGTTAGTGCTCAGGCACTGGTATCCTTTGAGGAGAGGAACTCAGCTGAGCAGAATAAACCTACCTTCTGATTAAAAAAAAGATTTGCCATGCCAAACCTGGGTGTGTCACCTTAGACACGCCCATCACCCTGGAGAATGAAACAGAGCTCAGCTCGATGGCCACACCCACTACAAGCCTCTAGACAAGCAGACACTTCACTTATCTACAGAAGCATAGCACAAAGATAAAAGCCACCACAGAAAAAAAAATACAAAGAGGGAACTAATGAGTATCTCCACAAATGCCAAACAACAAACACACCAATTTAAGAAACAAGGATAAGGAAGACAACATGAAACCTCCAAAAGAACACAACACTTCAATGCTAGATTGAAAAGATGATGAGTTTTAAGAAATGAAAGAAATGGAATTCAAAAAACAGATCATAAGATTATGCAGATGTAATCAGAAGCAAATGCACAAATTACAGAAATCCATATGGGACATCAAAGAAAATTTATCCCACGAAATTGAGATCTTAAAAGAGAAATCAAAATGAAATGAAGAATTCAATAGAACAAATAAAAAATTCAGTGGAAAGTCTTAACAACAGAATTGGTGAAGCAAAAGAGGAAATATCTGACTTAGAAGACAAAGCATATGAAATTATACAGTCAAACCAAAAATAAGAAGAGGAAATCAGACAACTAAAAAACACTGCTGGGAATATACAGAATAATATAAATTGAGCCAACATATGGGTTCTAGGAGTTCCTGAAAGTATGGAAAGAAAGAATTAGATTAATAACAAAAAACTTCCCTAATTTGGAGAAGTAAAGGGACATCCAAGTACAGGAAGCACACAGAACTCCTAATCGAAATGACCAAAAAATTTCTTCACTGTGACACATTGTAATCAAACTCAACACAGTAACACATAAAGAAAAGAATCTAAAACGGGCATGAGAGAAACACCAGATTATTTTCAGAGGATCTCCAATTAGGCTCACAGCAGACTTCTCATCAGAAACCTAGGCTAGAAGAGAATAGCAAGGTATAGTTCAAGTCTTAAGAGAAAAAAACTGTCAACCAAGAATACTATATCCTGAAAAGCTCTCATTTATGAAAGAAGGTGAAATAAAGACCTTCCATAACAAATAGAAATTGAAAGAATTTGTCACCACCTATCCAGCCTTACAAAAGATGCTAAGGATATGCTGAAAACAGAAACATGGTCATCACTACAAAAAGGTAAAGGAAGAAAATCTCCAGTAGAAGTTCAAAGAAAATCCAAAGTAAACAACAGGATTATTTATGGGAAAATGGCAGGGCCAAGTCATTACTTACAAATAGTCACCTTGAGTATAAATGATCTCAACTCTCCAGTTAAAAGACGCATACAGGTTGAATGGATTAAAAAGCAAAACTCATCTATTTTCTGCCAACAAGAAACACATCTCACCAACAAAGATGTCCACAGACTGAAGGTCAAAGGATGGAAAAAGATATTCCATGCTAACATAAACCAAAACAGAGCTGGTGTAGCCATCCTAACATCAGACAAAATAGACTTTAACACAAAAACTGTTGAAAGAGACAAAGAAGGGCACTATGTAATGATTAAGGAATCAATTCAATAGGAAGATGTAACTATCATAAACGTATATGCGACTAATCACAAGAAACCTGGCTATTGAAAAGAAATGTCAATGGATCTAAAGGGAGACACAGACTCCCTTTAGAAGAGTATTCAGGGACTTCAATACCCCACTTTCAGTAATGGACAGATCAACCAGACATAAAATCAGCAAGGAAACAGCAGAGTTAACTAACTCTATAGACCAAATGGACCTAACACGTATCTACAGAACTTTTCATCCTACACTTACAGAATACATTCTTCTCACCAGAGCATAGAATTTTATCTAGGACAGATCACATACTAGGCTATAAAGCAAGTCTCAGCAAATTCAAAAACATGGAAATCATACCATGCATCTTCTTGTATCACAATGGAAAGAAGTTGGAAATCAGCAACACAGCAATCTTTAGAACATATGCAAACACATGCATACTGAAAGTCTGCTCCTGAATGAATAGTGGGTCATAAAAGAAATCAAAAAACAAATGAAAAAACTTCTGGAAGCAAATGAAGATGAGAATACAACATATCAAAACTTATGAGATACAGCAAAAGAAGTGTTAAGGAGGAAAGTTTACAGCAATTGGTGCCTACATCAAGAAATTGTGAAGGCAACAAATAAATGAGCTATGAATGCATCTCAAGGATCTATAAAAACAACAGCAAACCAAACCCCAAACTAGTAGAAAAAAAGACATAATTCAAATTAGAGAAATCAACAAAATTGAATTTTAAAAATTCCAAAAGAGCAACAAAACGGCTGTTTTATTTAAATAAACAAAATTGACACACCATTGGCCCAACTAACAAAAAAAGGAGAGAGAAGACCCAAATCAATAGAGATGAAAAGGAATCGTAACAACAGATACAACAGAAATAAAAAGAATCATGAGAAACTACAACAAAGGGTTGAATGCTAACAAACTGAGAAACATAGAAAAATGGATAAATTTCTGGACACATACAACCTACCTAAATTAAGCCATGAAGACATAGAAAATCTAAGCAGACCCAATACAGAAACTAAATCAATAATAAAGACTTCAAAACAAAAGAAGTCCAGGACTGGATGGCTTCACTGTGGAACTCTGCAAGACATTTAAAGAATTACTAACTCCAATTCTTCTCCAGTTATTCAAAATAATTGAAAGAAAGGATACTCTCCCAACTTTTTTCTATGAAGCCAACATCACCTTAATTCCTAAACCCAGAAAAGATACAACAGAGAAAGAAAACTACAGACCAATTTCCCTGTTAAACATAGATTAAAAAATCCTCAACAAATTTCTAGCCATTCAAATCCAACAACATATCAGATTCATCACCCAACAGGACCAAGTGAGATGTATCCCTGCTATGCAGGGATGGTTTAACATTCCCAGATCAATCAATGTGAAACATCACATTAACAAATTGAACAACAAAAATCAAATGATTATTTCAATAGCTGCAGAAAAAGCATTTGATAAAATACAACACACTTTCGGCCGGCGCCGCAGCTCACTAGGCTAATCCTCCGCCTTGCGGCGCCGGCACACCGGGTTCTAGTCCCGGTCGGGGCACCGATCCTGTATTTCTGAAGAAACACTCAGGAAAGTGAAGAGGCAATCGACAGAATGGGAGTAACTTTCTGCAAACTATTTAAGTGATAAAGAATTAATAACCAGAATACACAAAGAGATCAAGAAACTAAACAACAACGAAACAAACAACCCAGTTAAGGAATTTGAAAAGGACTTGAACAGGCATTTTTAGAAAAAGGAAATCCAAATGGCCAACAGACTCTTGAAAGAATGTTCAGGATCACTAGCCATCAGGGAAATGCAAATCAAAACTACAGTGAGGTTTCACCTCACCCCAGATAGAATGATGCTCAAACAGAAATCACAAACAACAAATGCGGGAAGGATGTGGAGAGAATGGTACCCTAATCTACTGTCAGTGAGAATGTAAACTGGTAAAGCCAATACGGAAGATAGTATGGAGATAATTCAGAAATCTGAATATAGACCTACCACAAGACCCAGTCATCCCACTCCTGGGAATTTACTGAGGGGAAATGAAAACAGTAAATAAAGTGTTATCTGCACCTCCATGTTTATTGTAGCTCAATTCACAATAGCTAAGACATGGAATCAACCTAAATGCTCTTCAACTGAAGCCTGCATAAAGAACTTATGGGATATGGAATACTACACAGCTTTTAAAAAAATGAAATCCAGTCATTTGCAAGAAACCGGATGAATCTGGAAACACCATATTAGTGAAATAAGCCAGTCCCAAAGGGACAAATACCATCTGTTCTCCCTGATCTGTGAGAACTACTAGAGCACCTAAAGAAAATCTGTAAAAGTGAAATTGACACTTTGAGAAGCAATGACTTGAACAGCCCTTGTCTCAACTGTCAAGGAATAGTTTTTTTTTTCCTTCTTCACACTATTTGTCGAACTCTTTACTTAACATAGAGCCAATCATATGTGTATACAGTTAATTGAGAATGGACCTCAGTAAAATTAAGAGTGGGAATAAGAGAGGGAAGAGGAAGTTTGTAACTGTAAAGCTATATGGTTCTGCATACATTCCTACAAACTTCTAAGGGTACAGTTTAAAAACTTGTCATGGGATTACAAATCCCATTGCAATTGGTGATAAAAATGCCATCTTAATTGTTAAAGTGATATTAAGTGTTAAAGTGAATGTATAGACAGGATTAAGTCTTGAAGTGATCATATAAATAGAATCAAGTGTCTGGTAATAATAATGATAATAGAATTAAAGTAGAGAATGTTTCAACATTGGAAGCAGCCCACACAGCATCACTTTAAGTAACACTCTGACCCCAGAATAAGCTCTTAAGTCTTCCTGGTCTGGCTGAAAAGCCAAGACACTGTGGAAAATTCTACATGAAGGGTCTCTGTGAGATCCCAGTGGAAAGAAGTGGCCATCAAAGGACGGCGTACTTTTCTCTAAAGGGAGGAAGAACTCCCACTTTGCTTATAGACTTAACTGTAAAACGAGTTCTCAAAAAATAAAATAAAAAAGTAAACAAAAATCAATCAATATACTACATAATATTCACAGAATAAAGTACATGCCCATATACACATAAATGTATCATCTCAATAAATAGGAAGAGATGTAAAATTTAAATTATTCATTAATAAAACACACTCACAGAACTAGAAATGGAAGGGAACTTCATCAATCTAGTAAACTCACCTACACAACCCCATTTCATTAACAGCATGAATAATGGTGAACATTCCCACTAAGGGTTAGAAAGGAAGACATGATTCTGTTCTCATCACTTCTATATAGCACTACATTGGAGCATCTATCTTGGGAAATTGGGCAAGATTAATAAAATGTACTCATACTGGGAAAGCAAAAGAAATCATTTAGATTTACAGATATTATATATAGAAAATTGTAAGAAAAACATGTTACAGAGAGAGAGAGAGAGAGAGAGAGAGAGAGAGAGATGGAAGGAAGAAATGGGGAGAGAGGGATGAGGAAGGGAGATATCATTATATTTTTCAGTTTGTAACTATGAGCTACATGACACTGTTCCCTTTGCATTATCATCACATTAACATGAGTATTCAGAAAAAATATAATAGTCCTTTTAGAAGAAATGAACCTAGCAAAGTTCAGATCACAAGATCAATATTCATAACTGAATTTTATTTCTATACGTTAACTTTGAATAATCTGAAAATGAAATTTTAAAAATTTACATTATCAAATGAATACTTAAGAATTATTTGAACAAAACAGTAAGTTTTATATACAAAAACCCAGAAATTATCATTGAAATGATCTAAGAAGATATAATGAATGAAAAGATAACTTATATGTTGTTACACTTAATATTGTTAAAGTAGTAATACATTCTGACTGATTGACAGGTTCAACATAACCTCAATCAAAATCTCAGGTATCTTTTTTACAGAAATTTATAAAGTGATACTAAATTCATTGGAAACTTAAGGGACCCAGAATACCCAAAATAATTTTTAATTATTAATTTAATTAATTTAATTTTTAATGAGGAAAGATAACTGGGGAGAACTTACACTTCACAACTTAAAAGCTTAATAAAAATACAGTATTCAAGATAATGTAGTACTGTCATAAGTGCAGACACATAAGTAAATGAAACTAAATTGAGAGTTCAAACATAAATCTTTCTATTTATAAGCAATTTTATTATATTCATTTTATTGTGTGGTACAAACACACAGAGAATGTGTTCAGATATAAAACCTTAAATTCATGGTCAACAAATTTTCTTTTTTTTTTCATTTTATTTCAAAGGCAGAGAGAAAGAAAGGTAGGCAGATCTTTTTTTTTTTTTTTGACAGATAGAGTTAGACAGTGAGAGAGAGAGAAAGGTCTTCCCTCCATTGGTTCACACCTTAAATGGCCTCCACTGCCAGAGCTATGCTGATCCGAAGCCAGGAGCCAGGTGCTTCCTCCTGGTCTCCCATGCAGGTACAGGGGCCCAAGCACTTGGGCCATCCTCCACCACCCTCCCGGGCCACAGCAGAGAGCTGGACTGGAAGAGGAGCATCTGGGACCAGAACCTGGCACCCATATGGGATGCCGGTGCCGCAGGTGGAGGATTAACCAAGTGAGTCATGGCGCCAACCCCAAGGTAGGCAAATCTTTAACCCACTAGTTAATCCACTGGTTAATCTACCTCCAAGTGCCTGAAACAGCTAGGGCTCGATCAGGCTAAAGCCAAGATCCAGGGACTCCATCTGAGTCTCCCACAGGGATGACAGGAACCCAAGTGCTTGAGCCAGCATTGGGTGCCCTAAGGAATGGACCTTAGCAGGAAGCTGCATCTGAAGCACACCCAGCTGAGACTCAAAACAGACATTCTGATATGAGACACCTTAACTGTTGTGCCAACCCCTTCCCCTATGGTCTGTTGCTTTTCTACAAGGACACAGAGAAAATTAAATGAGTAGAAGTCTTTTCAGAAATGATGCTAGGTACTGATCAATCACACATAAAAGAATGAAGCTGGACCCCCAACTTCACACTAGATACAAATTGAATTGAATTGAAAACATAATTATTGAGTTAGAACCATGACACTTATAAGAAAATATAAGAGTACAGTAGTATGGCTTTGGTTTAGATAATGGTTTCTTGGATACAGCACCAAAAGTACAAACAGTAGGTAATATACTTCATAAAATGGACCTCATAAAAAATGACTATTTTTTTTCATTCCAAGGGGCTTTTTTTCATTTTCTAGGGGTTTAATCACTTGCATATCTGCCCCAGGTGGGGCTACTGACCAGAGAACCAATACAGCGCCTTTCAGTGCCTTACACTTCTTATTGAATGGCAAATGAGTTCTATTTTCTTTTCTTTTTTTTTTTGACAGGCAGAGTTAGACAGTGAGAGAGAGAGAGAGAGACAGAGAGAAAGGTCTTCCTTCCATTGGTTCACTCCCCCAAATGGCCGCTACAGCTGGTGTGCTGTGCCAATCCAAAGCCAGGAGCCAGGTGCGTCCTCCTGATCTCCCACGCGGGTGTAGGGCCCAAGCACTTGGGCCATCCTCCACTGCCTTCCCAGGCCACAGCAGAGAGTTAGACTGGAAGAGGAGCAACCGGGACAGAACTGGAGCCTCAACTGGGACTAGAACCTGGGGTGCTGGCACCGCAGGCAGAGGATTAGCCTAGTGAGCCACAGCACCAGCCACAAATGAGTTCTGACACAGAGTATCTTGAGATACAGCTTCCAGAACCTATGTGTCCAAGAAAGCCAAGCAGGAGCCACACAGCGTCACTTCCAACTACTATTTATGCAAATTATTACAACCTATCCAGACGAACAGGAATGTATACAGGCTGCTCTTCCTAACCGAAGAGAACATCAACTTATTTGCAGCTGCTGTCATGAGTATGCTCATGAGCATAAATACAGGAAAGAAAACGAAAGGAAATCACAATGTATGGATATAATGAGCTCAAATAAATGAAAACGTAAAATGGGAGCCAAGAAGAAATTCTGCATCTGAAAGTCACAAAAGCAAAATTTTAAAATTCACTAGAACAATCAAGCAGCATATTTGAACAGATATAAGAAAGAATCTGTGAAATTGAAGACAGGACAATTGAAATTACCAACTCAAGTGAAGAGGGATAGAAAAATATTTGAGGCCGGTGCCGTGGCTTAACAGGCTAATCCTCTGCCTTGCGGCGCCGGCACACTGGGTTCTAGTCCTGGTTGGGGCACTGGATTCTATCCCGGTTGCCCCTCTTCCAGCCCAGCTCTCTGCTATGGCCCGGGAAGGCAGTGGAGGATGGCCCAAATGCTTGGGCCCTGCACCCGCATGGGAGACCAGGAGAAGCACCTGGCTCCTGCCTTCGGATCAGCACGATGCGCCGGCTGCAGCGGCCATTGGAGGGTGAACCAACGGCAAAAAGGAAGACCTTTCTCTCTGTCTCTCTCTCTCACTATCCACTCTGCCTGTCAAAAAGAAAAATTTTTGAGGAAAAAATGGATAAAAACCTTCAGAATTTGATGTAAGTTATGTAACTGTACATCCAAGACTAAATCAGTACCAAGTAATATAAAATCAAAAATAGCTCAGTGTGGACTCAGACAACCTATATCCAACTGTGAAGAGACAAGGGAAAATCAACTTAATGTCAGAATCCTAACCTGTCATGAACAAAGGTTCTTAATAAGAATAACAGCCAATTTTGCAACATGAACAATGGAGAACACAGGCAGTGAGATGACATACTAGAAATACCAAATGGAAAAAAAAGTCAGCTGAGAATCTTACAGGCATCGAAGTTATCCTTCAAAAAATGAGCAAGGAATTAAGATTTTCCCAGATAAACACAAGCTGAGGGATTCAACACCACTAGCACTATATTACAAATAATGCAAAAATAAATCCTTCAGGGTCAAATTAAAGAAAACTGAACAGTAATTCAAAGTCATGTAAACAAGAAAAGCTCTTCATTAAAGCTTAGTGTATGGTCAAATGTAAAAGCCAGTGTTATTGTATTTTTTGTTTGTAGCTTCATTTTTTACTGTATGATTTAAAATAAAAATGATTTTTGACATTTTATACCTGAGTATACAATAAAGATGTGATTTGTGATAACAACATAAAATGGGTACAGGAAATGCAGTATAGTATCAGAGTTTCTCAAGGCTAGCTATTACACTGTGATCAATCCAAACTTCTATGAATCTAGAGTATTAACTGTTATCCCTACTTAAACCACAAAAAATAAATGTAAAAAATACACACAAAAGGGGAGCAGCCATTTAGCTTAGTGATTAAGATGCCCAAATCACATATCAGAAGCCTGTGTTTGATTCCTGGCTCTGATCCTGAATCCAGCTTCTTGCAAATACAGACTCTGGGAGGTTGTGGTGATGGGTCCAGTGACTGGGTTCCTGACACCCATGTGGGAAGACCTGGCTTGTATTCCTGGTTCACAGCTCTGGCTCAGGCCCAGCACTAGCGATTATAGACATTTTTCAAATGAAAAATAGATAGGATCTCTCACTCTCTCTCCCCCTTCCTCTCTAATAAATTAGCTAAACAAATAAAAGGAAATGAGAAGAGTACTTAAAAATAGTTCACCTTTAAAAACTAAGTAATCATGGGGCCGGTGCTGTGGTGCAACAGGTTAAAGCCCTGGCCTGAAGCGTGGGCATCCCATATGGGTGCCAGTTCTAGTTCTGGCTGCTCCTCTTCCAATCCAGCTCTCTGCTATGGCCTGGGAAAGCAGTAGAAGATGGCCCAAGTCCTTGGGCCCCTGCACCCGTGTGGGAAACCTGGAGGAAGCTCCTGGCTCCTGGTTTCAGATCAGTGCAGCTCTAGCCATTGCAGTCATCTGGGGAGTGAACCAGTGGATGGAACACCTCTCTCTCTCTTTCTCTCTCCCTCCCTCCCTCCCTCCCTACCTTTCTCTGTAACTCTGTCTTTCAAATAAATAAATAAATAAATCTTTAAAAAAAAACCCAAGTAATCACAATTAAGAGTAAAGGAAGAAATGAGTGAAAAATTGTTTAAAACATACTAAAACAAATATTTAAAAATCACCAAAGTAAATCTCTTAATGCTGATTGTTTAAAACATAAATGGATTAAACCTTCCTTTCAAAAGATAGAAATTGGAAGACTGTAGAAGCACATACACACGATCCAATTATATTCTATATATGAGACTCTATATGTACAGACATGAAAAAGTTGAAAGCATATCCATAAAGAATGACATTCTATACAAAAGTAGCCAATGATATCTGAGATGGCTATTCCAACAAACAAAAGAGGTTTCAAGGAAAAAAACTTTTTCAAGAGACAAGAACTGCTGACAAAGAATGTATACTTACAAAGGATCAATTCATCAAGCATATTTGATAATTATAAAAACATAAAAAACAAACAAAAGAATCCCACAATGCCTGGAGGCTACCACTGACAGAACTGAAGATTGAAACAGACAACTCTGCAATGCTTGGACTCATAAACAGCCTCCTTCCAATAATACATATTACAAACAGGAAAGTAGTAATAAATATAGGACTGCAGCAAAATATACATTTTTTTCTAGTGTATAAAGAACATTCTCCAGGACACACCATGTATTAGGACACAAAATAGTCAATACATTTTATGAGATTTAAATGAATACAAGCTATTTTTTATCTGAATGGAATTAAAACTAAAAATTAATCTAAGAAGAATTTTAGAAGTTACAATACATTCTTTTAAACACCAAATCAGAATATGGAAAATATCTTAAGACAAATTACAACAAAAACTACAACATATCTAAAACTTGTAAGATGCAGTGAAAGCAATAAGAAAAATATGTACATAAGGAGTAAAAAAAAGACAAAGCTCTCAAATCAACAACGCAATATTATGAATTAAGGAACTAGAAAAATAAAAAGAATTCAAACACAAGTAAACAAAAGGGAGGAAAAAGTAAATATTAGGTCATACATAAAAGGAAATCAACAAAGAGAAAAATCAATGAAGTAAAGAGTTTGTCTTTCAAGAATATTGACAAATATTTAGTAATCCAGTAAAGAAACGAAAAAAGGGCTTGAACAGGCGTTTTTCTTTTTTTTTTTCTTTTTCTTTTTTTTTTTATTTTTGACAGGCAGAGTGGACAGTGAGAGAGAGACAGAGAGAAAGGTCTTCCTTTTGCCGTTGGTTCACCCTCCAATGGCCGCCGCGGTAGGCGCACCGCGCTGATCCAATGGCAGGAGCCAGGTGCTTCTCCTGGTCTCCCATGGGGTGCAGGGCCCAAGAACTTGGGCCATCCTCCACTGCACTCCCTGGCCACAGCAGAGAGCTGGCCTGGAAGAGGGGCAACGGGGACAGGATCGGTGCCCCGACCAGGACTAGAACCCGGTGTGCCGGCGCCGCAAGGCGGAGGATTAGCCTAGTGAGCAGCGGCGCCAGCCTGAACAGGCATTTTTCAAGAGAGGAAATTCAAATGGTCAAAAGACATATGAAAAAATGCTCAGGATCATTAGCCATCAAGGAAATGCAAATCAAAACCATGATGAGGTTTCACCTCACCCCTGTTAGAATGCTCCCATACAGAAATCAACAAACAACAAGGGGCCGGCGCCATGGCTCACTTGGCTAATCCTCCGCCTCCGGCGCCAGCATCCCATATGGGTGCTAGGTTCTAGTCCCGCTTGCTCCTCTTCCAGTCCAGCTCTCTGCTGTGGCCTGGGAAGGCAGTGGAGGATGGCCCAAGTGCTTGGGCCCCTGTCCCTGCATGGGAGACCAAGAAGAGGCCCCTGGCTCCTGGCTTTGGATCAGTGCAGCACACCAGCCATAGTGGTCATTTGGGGAGTGAACCAGAGGAAAGAAGACCTTTCTCTCTCTCTCTCTGTCTATAACTCTACCTGTAAAAAAAAAATGCTGGCGAGGATGTGGGGAGAAAGTTTCCCTAATCCACTGATGGTGGGAGTGAAAGACTGGACAAGGTACTGTGGAAGATAGTATGGAGATACCTCAGAAATCTGAATATAGATCTACCATATGATCCAGCCATCCCACTCTTAGGAAATTTACCCAAATGAAAAGAAATCAGCATATGAAAGAGTTATCTGTATCCCCATGTTTACTGGAGCTCAATTCACAATAGCTAAGATGTCCTTCAGCTAAAAACTGGATAAAGAAATTATGGTATGTGTGCAGTATGGCTACAATTCAGCAGTAAAAAAATGCAATCCTGTCGTTTGCAAAAAAATGGATACAACTAGAAACTATCATATTTAGTGAAATAAGCCAGTCCCCGCCTTTCTCTGAAGGGAGGAAAGAACCTCCACTGTGACATGGCCTTGACTAAACAAGTTCAGACTCCGTGAACTCAAGGGACTTCCATAGCCTAGACGGCTCATAGCAAGAGTCTCGGGTGATGGCTGACGTCACAAATAAGAGTGCCAATTGTTAAATCAACAACGGGAGTCACTGGGTACATGCTCCCCACGTAGGATCTCTGTCCTTAATGTGTTTTACTATGAAACGTAAAAAACAATACTAGTCGAACAGTACCCTATACCTTGTGCGGTTGTGTGAATGCAGCCTGTTGAAATCCTTTCTTAGTATATACTAAGTTGATCTTCAGTATATGAAGGTAATTGAAAATGAAACTCGATAAAGGGTGGGATGGGAGAGGGAGAGGGGAGGGCCATGGGAGGGAGGGAGGTTGGTGGGGGAAGCCACAACAATACAAAAGTTGCACTTTGTAAATTCACATTTATGAAATAAAAAGAGAAAAAAAAAGAAAAATTAAACATAAAAAAAAGAAAGAAGCCAGTCCCAAAAAGACAAATACCATATGTTCTCCCTGATCTATGGTAACTAATAAATTTCCTAAAAGGGAATCTATAGGAGTGACATTGACACTTTGATATGCAATGATTTTTAAAAGTCCTTGGCTCCACTGTTGAGGAAGTTATCTTTCTTCATACTAGTTGTTCAACTCTTTATTTAGAGTACAGTTAGTTTCATGTGTATAAGGTTAACTGAAAATAGATCTTTGTAAAAATAATAATAATAATGGGAATAGGAGAGGGAAGAATAGTAATAATAATGGGAATAGGAGGAGGAAGGATGTGAGTGTGGGCGAGAGGGAAGGTAGGGTAGAAAGTATCATGATTTTCCTGAGTATGTATATATGAAATACATGAAATTTGTATACCTTAAACAAAATTTTACAGAAAGTTAGCATAATAATTCACATTACTAAAACAAAGAGAAAAAACTTTACATTATCATTACAAATGATACAGAAAATGCATTTTTACAAAATCTTACACCTTTTCAAAGTAAAGATCAAAAAAATTCTCAGAAAATTATAAATGGAAGAGAATTTCCATAATATGATAAAAGGACACTTATGAAAATACACATCTCAAATGGTACTCCCATTGGTGGGAATGTAAACTAGTAAAATAATATGGGAGACAGTATGGAGATTCCTCAGAAATCTGACAACAGATCTACCATATGACCTAGCCATCCTACTCTTGGGAATTTACCCAAATAAAATGAAGTCAGTGTATAGAAGATTTGTATCTCCATGATTATGCAGTTCAACTGACAATAACTAAAATATGGAATCAATCCAGATATCCATCAACTGATGACTAGATAAAGAAATTATGGTATATGTATACTATGGAATACTACTCAAGTGTTAAAAAGATGAAATCCTGTCTTTTATAACCAAATGGATGCAACAGGAAACCATTATGCTTAATGAAATAAGCCAGCTCCTAAAAGACAATTATGTTTTCTGTGATTGTGGCAACACAATTAATATACAACACAAAAAATGTATAGAAATGAAACATTTCTTGTGATAAGATGTTTGGGTTTTTTTACAGATTTATTTTATTTATTTGAAAGACAGAGTTACGGAGAGAGGGACAGAGAGAGAGAGAGAGAGAGAGAGGTCTTCCATCTGCTGGTTCACTCCCCAATTGACTCCAACAGCCGGAGCTGCGCCAATCTGAAACCAGGAGCCAGGAGCTTCTTCTAGGTCTCCCACATGGGTGCAGGAGCCCAAGGACTTGGGCCATCTTCTACTGCTTTCCCAGGCCATAGCAGAGAGCTGGATTGGAAGAGGAGCAGCCAGAACTAGAACTGGCACCCATATGGGATGCCCACGCTTCAGGCCAGGGCTTTAACCTGCTGCACTACAGCACCGGCCCTGTGATAAGATGTTTGTAGGCCTTCTTTATATTCCTACAGAACCGTGGTCTATTTTTTACTTGTTGAATATTACACCTACTGGTACATTATGTCTGTGATTATAGAATGGATTCAAAGTATGTCTTTTCCAAAATTAAAGAAATAAAAGTTGAGAAGGAAAGGGGGAAATTATGGGAAGACGTATGGTTATCTTCTTAGAACTGTACTTATGAAATATGCAAAATTGTTCTTTATATTAATTTAATGCAACTCTCACACAACCTATGGTGAACAAAGAAACAAAATTCCCCTTTAAGATGAGCAAGTAAACAAAGGATGCCTGCTTTCAACAGTTACCCAACATTCTACTAGAAGTTCTAACCAGAGCCACTAGAAAGTAAAAAGAAATGAGAGAAACACAAAATAGAAAAGATGGAAAAGTATCTCCTTTCAGAAATGGGATTCTAGGGGAGAGCATCTGGTGCAGCACTGAAGATGCCTGCTTGGATCACAGTTCTGAATCTCATTGCAGCTTCCAGCTAAAGCACATCATGGAAGATGGTGGTTATGGCTCAAGAGTAGATGTCTCCCTCCCACATGTGTGGAAATCCAAATAAAAACTGCATTAAAATTTTTCATAGAAAACTTTTATTTAATAAATATAAATCTCAAAAGTACAACTTTTGGATTATATCAGCTTTTCCCCCAATAACCTCCCTCCCACCCACAACCATCCCATCTCCCACTCCATCTCCCATTCCATTCTTCATCATGATTCATTTTCAATTATCTTTATATACAGAAGATCAACTTAGTATATATTAAGTAAAGATACCACTAATTCTCATAGTACACATTAAGGACAGAGGTCCTACATGGGAAGTAAGTGCACAGTTTCTCCTGTTGATTTAACAATTGACACAATTGGTAATTGTGTCAATTTAATTAAACAATTGACCCGAGGCTCCTGTCATGAGCTGCTGAGGCTATGGAAGCCTCTTGAGTTCACAAGCGCCTACCTTATTTAGACAAGGCCATAGTCAAAGTAGAAGTTCTCTCCTCCCTTCAGAGAAAGGTACCTCCTTCTTTGATGGCCCGTGCTTTCCACTGGGATCTCACTCACAGAAATCCTTTGTGTAGATCATTTTTTGTGACACTATCTTGGCTTTCCATGCCTGATACTCTCATGGGCTTTCTAGACAAATCTGAATGCCTTAAGGGTTGGTTCTGAGGCCAGAGTGCTGTTTAGGGTATTTGTCATTCTATGAGCCTGCTGTGTATCCTGTTTCCCATGTTGGATCATTCTCTCCGTAATTCTATCAATTATTATTAGCAGACACTGGTTTTATTTATGTGATCCTCTTGACACTTAATCTTATCTTTATTAGTACCTGCCAACTTATTGGGATTTGGAGTCCGATGGCAAGTTTTTAGCTTTACCCTTAGGTATAATTCAGAGGGAGCATGTGCCAAACTGTACATCTTCTCCCTTTCTTATTTCCACTCTTTTTTTTTTGACAGGCAGAGTGGATAGTGAGAGAGAGAGACAGAGAGAAAGGTCTTCCTTTTTGCCGTTGGTTCACCCTCCAATGGCCACTGTGGCCGGCGCATCGCACTGATCCGAAGCCAGGAGCCAGGTGCTTCTCCTGGTCTCCCATGCGGGTGCAGGGCCCAGCAAATGACCAGATTTCATCTTCTTTTTTTTTTTTTTTTACCACTGAGTCGTATTCCATAGAGTACATATCCCATAATTTCTTTATCCAGTCTTCTGCTGATGGGCATTTAGGTTGATTCCATGTCTTAGCTATTGTGAATTGAGCTGCAATAAACACTGAGGTTCAGATAGCTGTTTTTATTTGCCAATATAATTTCCCTTAGGTAAATTCTAAGGAGTGAGATGGCTGGGTCTTGTGGTAGGGCTATATTCAGATTTCTGAGGAATATCCAAACAGTCTTTTTTTTTTGCTGTTGACAGGTAGAATTTTAGACAGTGAGAGAGACAGACAGAAAGGTCTTCCTTCTGTTGGTTCACCCCCTAAACGGCCGCCATAGCCAGCGCTGTGCTGATCCAAAGCCAGGAGCCAGGTGCCTCTTCCTGGTCTCCCATGTGGGTGCAGGGGCCCAAGCACTCGGGCCATCCTCCACTGCCCTCCCGGGCCACAGCAGAGAGCTGGACTAGAAGAGGAGCAACCGGAACTAGAACCCGGCACCCATATGGGATGCCAGCGCCACAGGCGGAGGATTGACCAAGTGAGCCATGGCGCCGGCCCCCCAAACTGTCTTCCTTAGTGGGTGTACCAGTTTGCATTCCCACCAGCCATGGATTAGTGTCCCTTTTTCCCCACATCCTCAGCAGCATCTGTTGTTAGTTGATTTCTGTATGTAAGACATTCTAACTGGGGTGAGGTGAAACCTCATTGTGGTTTTGATTTGTATTTGCCTGATGGCTAGTGATCCTGAACATTTTTCATGCGTCTGTTGGCTGTTTGGATTTCCTCTTTTGAAAAATGTCTGTTTAGGTCCTTGGCCCACCTATTAAGTGGGTTGTTTGTTTTGTTGTTGTGGAGTTTCTTGATCTCTTTTAGAACTGCATTAAAGTTTTGAGAAAGTATGAGAGTAGGTGAGACAGAGAGAGACAGAGAGACAGAGAGAGAGATTCCATTCGTTGGTTCACTCCCCAAATGGCTGCAATGGATGGGGTTGGGCCAGGCTGAACCTGAAGCTGAAGCCAGGAGCCTGGAACTCCATCTGGTTTTCCCATGTGGTTTGCAGAGGCCAGGTGTTTGGGTCATCATCCACTGCTTTCCCAGGTGCATTATCAGGGAGCTGGATCAGAAGTGGAGCAGCAGGGACTCAAACAGGTACTCATATGGGATGCTGGCATTGCAGGCAGTAGCTTAACCCACTGTACCACAATGCTAGCCCCTGAATGCTTCATCTTAAAGGAACGCCCATCAAGAGGCAAGCTTGTGGCACAGCAAAGGTTAGGCTGCTGCTTGTTATGCCAGCATCCAATATGATGCTAGTTCAAATTATGGCTGTTCCACCTCTGACCCACCTCCCTGCTAATGTGCTTGGAAGAGCAGCAGAGGGTGGCTTAAATGCTTGGTCCCCTGCCACCCATATGGGAGAAATGCATGAGGTTCCTGTCTTCTGGCTTCTGGTTTCAGCCCGGCAAAGCCCTAGCCATTGCGGCCATTTGGGGAGTGAACCAGTGGATGAATGATCTCCTCTCCTCCCCGCATCCCTCTCCTCCCCTCTTTCTTCTATTTCCCCCTACTCCCTCTCCCTCTCCCCACTCCTCTCCCCTCCTCTCCTCTAACTCTTTCAAGTAAATTATAAATGTACCTCTCCTCTCCCCTCCACTCCCATTCTCTCTTTCTCCCCCATCTCTGTAACTCTGCTTTTCAAATAAATAAATTTTAAAAACAAATTGCCAGTGATATAGATAGAAAGAAAATCTCAAAGGTTCCATCCTAAACATATTAGAGTTATGGTGCAAATTCAGAAAATACATAATGCATAATACAAGATAAATATATAAAGTCAGTGGTATCTCTAAACACTAGCAATGAACCATTTGAACATTAAGAAAATACAGCAGTATTGAAAGAATAAAATACTTAGAAATAAATAATATTAACCAAGGAGTTGCAAGAACTACACTGGTAGCTATGAAATACCACCAAAACAGATGAAAGAAGACCTAAATAAATGAAAAGACATAGTGTTCATGAATTGAAGATTTAATATTGTTAAGATGATGCACAACTTATAAAGAGTTAATATCCAGAATCTATAAAAAGTTCAAGAAATTCAACAACAAAACAAACAATCCAGTTAAGGAATGGGCAGAGTACTTGGACAGACATTATTCAAGAGAGGAAATTCAAATGTTCAACAGAGACTTGAAAAGACGCTCAGGATCACTTGCCATCAGGGAAATGCAAATAAAAACCACAATGAGGTTTCACCTCACCCTTCTTAGAATGGCTCTCATATAGAAATCAACAAATGTTGGTGAGGATGTGGGGAGAAAGTTTCCCCAATCCACAATTCATGGGAATGTAAACAGGTCCAGCTACTATGGAACACAGTATGGAGATAAGTCAGAAATCTGAATATAGACCTACTATTAGCTCCAGCCATCCCACTCTTGGGAATTTACCCAAACGAAAGGAAATCAGTATATGAAAGAGTTATCTGTAGCCCCATGTTTATTGGAGTTCAATTCACAATAACTAAGATATAGAATCAACCCTGATGACACTTAACTAAAGACTGGATAAAGAAGTTATAGGATATGTACTCTGTAGAATACTATACAGCAGTAAAAAAAAGAAATCCGGTCATTTGCAACAAAATGAAGGAATCTGGAAAACATCAGGCTGAGTGAATTAAGCCAGTCCCAAAGGGACAAATATGATATGTTCTCCCTGATCAGTGACAACTAACCGAGCACCTAAAAGGAAACTTGTCGAAGTGAAATGGACACTGAGAAGCAGTAACTTGATCAGCCCTTGTCCTGACTGTCGAGGAACTTACTACTTTATTCTTTTTAGTATTTTTTTGTTCTACTTAATATTATTGTTTGAACTCTTTAATTAACACACAAATATTCTTAGGTGTTTAAATTTAACTGAAAAGTTATCCCTGTTAAATATAAGAGTGGGAACAAGAAAGGGAGGAGATACATATTTCACTACATGCTCAATCGGACTTACCCCTAATGGCAGAGTAAGAAATGTGCCAGGGGATTCCAATTCAATCCCATCAAGGTGGCATGTACCAATGCCATCTCACTAGTCAAAGTGATCAGTCTCAGTTCATAATTGATCATAATGACAGGGTTAAGTGTCAAAGGAATCACATAAACAAGACTAGTGTCTGCTAATACTAACTGATAGAATTAAAAAGGGAGAGAACGATCCAACATGGGAAGCGGAATACACAGCAGACTCATAGAATGGCAGATGTCTTAAACAGCACCCTGGCCTCAGAATCAGCCCTTAAGGCATTTGGATCTGGCTAAAAAGCCCATGAGAGTATGTTAGGCATGGAAAGCCAAGATACTCTGGCAAAAATAAAAAAAGTGACCTAAATGAAAGATCTCTGTGAGTGAGATCCCAGCAGAAAGAATGAGCCATCAAAGAAGGAGGTACCTTTCTCTGAAGGGAGGAGAGAACTTCCACTTTGACTATGACCTTGTCTAAATAAGTTCGGAGTTGGCGAAATCAAGAGGCATCCATAGCCTTGACAACTCATGACAAGAGCCTAGGGTGATTACTGACGCTATAAACAAGAGTGTCAATTTGTTCAGTCAACAACAGGAGTCACTGTGCACTTACTCCTCATGTAGGATCTCTGTCCTTATGTGTTGTACTATGTGAATTAATGGTATAACTAGTACTCAAACAGTACTTTATACTTTGTGTTTCTGTGTGGGTGCAAACTGATGAAATCTTTACTTACTATATACCAAATTGATTTTCTGTATATAAAGATAATTGAAAATGAATTTTGATGTGAATGGGATGGGAGAGGGAGCAGGAGATGGGATGGTTGCGGGTGGGAGGGAGTTTATGAGGGGGAAGCCACTATAATCCAAAAGTTGTACTTTGGAAATTTATATTTATTAAATAAAAGTTAAAAAAAGAAGTTATGACATATATACACTATGGAGTATGACTCAAATGTTAAAAAAATGAAATTCTGTAATTTGCAGCAAAATGGATGCAACTGGCAACCATTATACTTACTGTAAACTTACCCAGCTCCAAAATGACAGATATCATATATTTTCCCTGATCAGGGGTAACTAATAGAGTACCTAAAATGTAATGTATTGGAGTGAAATGGAATTTGGAGATTTGATGATTGTTCACAACCCTTATCTCTTCTGTTGAGGAACAGTTTTTTGTTTTTTTTTTCATACTATTTGTTGAACTCATTTACTTAGTTAGGGTTTACCTTATGATCATTAAGTTAACTGAAAGTGGATCTCAGAAAATTAAGAGTGGGACTGGGAGAGGGTGGAAGAAGTAGGGTTGGAGCATGTTCCCCCAAATAATCTTGAATGTCTTCTGTAAAATGAAAGAAGCAGCCTGAAATTTTGAGAATTGACATTTCCCCAGTTCAGAACGTCCTGCAAAACTACGTAAGTGAATATGGTTTTGTACTGGCATAAGGATAGACATATAAAGCAATGGAAGAGAACTGTGAGACCAGAAACAAACTTAACATCTAAAGTAGATAATTTTGATCAGGATGGGACAACTTGATTCCCACATACAAAACCATAAAGCCAGACTCCTGCATCACAATACATACAAATGTTAATTCAAAATGGAGCAAAGACATAATTATTAGATCTGAGTCCATAAAAACATCAGAATAAAATATAAATAAATGTTTATGACCTTAGATCCAGCAATGACTTCTCAGATCAGACATCAAAAGAAAAAAAGATAAAGGTAAACATAAATTGGGCTTCACAAAATTTTAAGAAAGTGCAGTTAAGGAACATTATCAAGACAGTGATAATGTGACACAGCAGGTAAAGCTGTTGCCTGCAATGCTGGCATCCCGTACAAGTGCTGGTTCATGTCCAGGCTGCACTAATGGCCTGGGAGAAGCGCTGTAAGATGGCTCAAGTGCTTGGTATCTGCCACACACATGAGAGACCTGGAAGGCAATCCTCGCTCCTGGCCTTGGCCTGACCCAGTCCTGGCTGTTGCAGCCATCTGGGGAGTGAACCAGTGGATGGAAGATTCTCCTCCCTCTCTCTCTCCCCTTCTCCCCCTGTCTCCCTCCCTTCCTCCCTTCCTCTCCCTCTAACTCTTTCAAATAAATAAATATTTAAAAAGAAAGTGAAAAGACAAACTATAGAGAGAAAACATTTGCAAATAACACATCTGATAAAGATATAATCCAGAATATACAAAGAACATCTATAACTCAGAAACAACAACAAAAAAAGATAATCGAATTTAAAAATGGGCAAATGGGGAAGCAAGTTAAGGTGGCAGTGAGATAAGAATCTCCAGTAATGATTTCCCCATAGAAACAATGATTTTAAGAGCTATTCATGCATTAAACTAACCTTATAATATTTAAGGAAACAAGGTGAGAGATTACAATATTTGGTTTCAGTACAATAAGATGCATTGGACAAGGAATGAAAAAAATACCAGTGTGGCCTACATCTCTACTCCCCCCAACTCCAAGCCATGTAGCAAGTAAAAAGATGCTTCCTGGCTAGAGGGAGGGATGAATGAATTAAATCCAGGCCTTAGACTTGCAACGCTGTACCAGACCCAGTATGGTGAACCTAGTACTGGGCAGAATCCTCACAATTCTGAGCTCCTGGATCCACATAGCAACTGCCTCCCTCACTTTTTCCCGATCTCAGGCAGCACAGAGAAAGACTCCATAGTTCTGGGGGATACCTTAGGGAAGTAGACATAGGACATTGTCTTGGAATCCAACATTATACTGGTGAAATCCCAAAACCATGGGAACCCAGTGGCCCTTGTCCCCAATGACTAGGGAAAGAGCCTCTGGGCCCACCACAGTGCAGGCAGAGACCTGCAGCCCAAATCAAATGGACCTGTATTTTAGCCAGCATCACATGTGTGTGGCTGCAGTGGTCTTGGGCAATGTTACACCAAAGTAACAAGTAAGCCATAAAAGCACTGACCTTGGTCCTCTCTTTGAGGTACATAGGTCTAAGGGATATATGGACTTGAGGTGCAACCCAGCAATTTGTCATTGGTGACCATGGGGCTTCCAACCACATCCTCACCTAACCCCAGGCACAACACCGAGACCCAATGATAAAAACCCAAAGATTCAGTTTAAGAATAGACAAGAGACCTAAGTAGACTTTCCACAAAAGAAGATATACATATGACCATCAGGTATATGAAAAAATATTCCATATTACTAATCATCAGGAAATGCAAATCAAAATGACAAAGAAATATCAACCTATTCCAGTTAGAATGGCAATTATCAAAATGATGAGAGCATGTGATAAAAAAATGGAATCTTTGCAAAATGTTGGCAAAATGTAGATTAGTAGAGCCATTATGTAAAACAGTATCGATGTTCCAAAAATATTAAAACTAGGTCTACCACATGACACAGTTATACCAATTTTAGGCATGTACCCAAAGGAAATTAAATAATTATGCTGAAAAGACATCTTCTGGGGTCGGCTTTGTGGCACAGTAGGTTAAACCACTGCCACAGCACTGGTAGCCTGTATAGTTGCCAGTCTGAGTTACAGCTGCTCAACTTCTGACCCAACTCCCTGCTGACATGCCTCTGAAGGCAATGGAGGATAGCCTAAGTTCTTGGGCCTCTGCACCCATGAGGGATACCGGGGTGAAGCTCCCAGCTCCTAGCTTCAGCCTGGTCCAGCCCTTGTCCAACCTGGCTGATGCAGCCATTTGGGGAGTGGGCCAGTAGATGGAAGTGCTCTTGCCCGCTCTCTGTGACTCTTTCAAACATAGAAATAATTAAAAAAAAAAACACATCTTAACTAACATGTTTAATGCAGCATCATTCACCATATCCAAGAAATGAATATAATCTACGTGCCCTCTATAATAGATGAATAGTTAAAGAAAATATGTTATAAATAAATAACAGCATATTTTTCAACTATTACAAAGGATAAAATCCTATCATTGTGACAAAACGGACAGAACAGAGTTCATAATGCTAAATGGATTAAGCAAGGCACAGAAAGAAATACCATAGTTGAGCATTTGGTATGCAGTTAAGACGCCACTTGGGATGACCATATTCCATATTAGATTGCATGAGTTCAAGTCCTGGCTCTGTTTCTGATTCCAGATTCCTGCTAATTCTGACTCAGGGAAACATCAGATGATTCCTCTTGTAATTGAGTTTCCTCCACTCAGGTGGAAGACTCAAATTGAATTCCTAGCTCCTAGCTTCAGCCTGGCCCAAAACTAGCTGTGCAGGCATTTGGGAAGTGAATCAGAGAATGGGAGCTCTCCTCTGTCTGCTTGTCTTTCTGTCTTTCTCCTTATGTCTTTCAAGTTAAGTATTTTTTAAAAGAAAGACAAATACAGCATACTCTTACTAATATATGGAGTCATAAATTGTTGATCTGATAGAGGCTGAGATAGTAAAATACAGCATATTCTTACTAATATACGGAGTCATAAAATGTTGATCTGTTAGTGGCTGAGATAGTAACAGTGGTAACGGGACTGAAGAGGGTGGTGGGGAGGGAGTATGGGGAAAGATTGGTCAATGGATTTAATGCAAATTAGGTAGCAGGAAAAAGTTTCAGTGTTCTATTGCACAGCAGTTTGACTATGGATAATAATTATATACTGTGCATTTCAAAAAAGATGGATTTTGAATTATTTTTTAACATTTATTTGAAAGTGAGAATTAGAGGCAGGGGGAATAGAGAGGTCTTTGAACTCTGCAGGTTCACTCCTCAAGTGGCCATGATGGAAAGGGCTGGGCTAGGCCTGGACCAGGCTGAAGCTAGGGGCCGGGAGCTTCACCTGGGCTCTCCAGGTGGGTGGCAGGGGCCCAAGCTCTTGGGCAATCTTCTGGTGCTTTTCCCAGGCCATTAGCTGGGAGCTGGATCAGAAGTGGAACAGTTGGAAATAAACTGGAGTCCATACAGCATGCCAGTGTCCCAATGTTGGCCCTAAGATTTTGAAAATTTTCACCATAAAAATGATTAATGTTGAGGAGTTATAGATCTTTACCCTGATTTGAACAGTGAACAACACATACATACTACAAAACATAGTACAACTAAATATGTACAATTTTAATTTACCAATTAATTTAACATTGCCCCCAAAATGGGCAAAGGATTTAGACATTTCTCCATAGAGGACTCATGCAAATGACTGCTCAATATGTGAAAAGAAAAGATGTTAACGTAGCTAGGAATGTACACGTGTTTTCTAATCCCGTTAATCTTTATTACATGGAGGCAATTTTGTCGAACTAGAAAGTAATTAGAGATTACCTGGATCTGGTTAGAGAGGAAGTGAAAATTGTTGCTTAATGGGGTTTTTTTGGGGGGTGAGAAAATAAGTATAGTGGTGATCATATAACACCATAAATATAAATAATGCCACTGAATTGTATACTTTAGCATAGTTAG
This sequence comes from Lepus europaeus, assembly GCF_033115175.1. Classification (NCBI taxonomy): domain Eukaryota; kingdom Metazoa; phylum Chordata; class Mammalia; order Lagomorpha; family Leporidae; genus Lepus; species Lepus europaeus. Next base: position 81,544,236 of record NC_084840.1, on the reverse strand, counting down.
AATGGTAAATCTTATATATATTTTACAACATTAAAAGTTTTTAAGTCCATTGATTAAATTCCACTCAACTGCTGGTTAAAATTCACTAAAATCTGAGTAAAAGAAAATATTCTGGCCAGTGCCACAGCTCAATAGGCTAATCCTCCACCTGCGGTGCCGACACACCGGGTTCTAGTCCTGGTCGGAGTGCCGGGATTCTGTCCCGGTTGCTCCTCTTCCAGTCCAGCTCTCTGCTGTAGCCCGGGAAGGCAATGGAGGATGGCCTAAGTGCTTGGGCCCTGCACCTGCATGGGAGACCAGGAGGAAGCACCTGGCTCCTGGCTTCAGATTGGCATAGCTCTGGCCACAGCGGCCACTGAGGGGTGAACCAATGGAAAAAGGAAGACCTTTCTCTCTCTCTCTCTCTCTCACTGTCCACTCTGGCTGTCAAAAAAAAAATATTCTGACCATAACAAGAAATATTTATCTCAGGTAGCCAATCATCACAGGTAACACAAGAGAAGCATTCCCATTTCAAAATACATTGAACAGTGATGCTCCTGACCCTATACCACAAGTATTACATTTCATCTTGAACATTCATATAGTCCAATAAAATACAGGTTTAATATTAAAATCATTTATCATAGAAATAATAATTTTTTGTTTTTAAACATATAACACTAAAAGAATCTAGAAAAAATTAATTATTCATACAAATAATCTTTTTCCTGACATGCCCAGATGCATTTTTGGTATAATATTATGCTAAGAATTTACTATACCAAATACTATTATTTGGTTGAGGCAAAGTTATCTTTTCTCTTTGACACAGATAGAGTTGAAACAGACTCTCTGAATAACAATGAGAACTCTCCAAATTAATTTTATGTAATTGTCAGTATACTATCTTCTAAAGAAGTTACTTATATACACAATAGTGCTCTCCCTTAATTTGTTTATAATTATACAGAGGGAACACATAATCATTCACATTTCATCTTACTCAACAGAAAATCTTTTTACCTTGAGATTCTTTTGCTGCTTGTTCAATTTCGTTTTCAGCCTTCTCTCCTAATTCCTCTTCTGAAATATCAACCTTAATAACAAAAGTTTTAATAAGTAATTGTAAATTATATATTTCATTATTTAATTGCCTTCTTTTAGATAGAGTGCTAGCTTTTACTCTCACACACAATGTTACTACAGAATCATTTCCTTACAATATCAAATTAAAAAGTGAGAACAATTAATGGATCTGAGAGGCATTGAGGGAGATAAGGTAATTTTGTGATTTTCCTTAGTAAATATCTATTAGAAATATTATTAAGGGGCCATCAAAGGATGTACTTTTCTCTGAAGAGAGAAGAGAACTAAACACTGATGGAGCTTGTGGTCACAAAAGGCTTCCATAGCCTTGGCAGCTCATGGCAAGAGCCCTGGGTGATCACTGACATCATAAATAAGAGTGTTGAAATCTTTACTTAATATATACTAAATTGATCTTCTGTATATAAAGATAATTGAAAATGAATCTTGATGTGAATGGGATGGGAGAGGGAGCAGGGGATGGGAGGGTTGTGGGTGGGAGGGAGGTAAGTGGGGGAAAAAGCCATTGTAATCCAAAAGTTGTACTTTGGAAATTTATATTTATTGTATAGAAGTTAAAAAAAGTGCACTAATGAAGCATAATGCATTACTAATATATGCATTACTAATTATACCATGACAATGTAAGGAAATAATTCCTAACGGCCACAAAGAGTTGTGGAAAAAAAACAAAAGTCAAGCCATCCACTTCATAAGTATTTGTTACGGCTCCTCAGATACTGGTTAAGACATCTGCATAAAACATGAAAGTTGCTTGGTTCCATTCTGGCCTCTGCTTTCAGGTTAAAACTTCTTGCAGGACCAGCACTGTGGCCCAACAGATTAAAGCCCTGGCCTGAAGGACCAGCATCACATATGGGCGCCAGTTCTAATCCCGGCAGCTCCTCTTCTAATCCAGCTCTGTGCTACGTCCTGGGAAAGCAGTAGAGGATGGCCCAAGTCCTTGGGCCCCAGCATCCACGTGGGAGATCCCACAGGATGCTCCTGGCTCCTGGCTTCGGATCAGCACAGCTCTGGCCATTGCAGCCATCTGGGGAGTGAACCAGCAGTTGGAAGACCTCTCTCTCTGTCTCTACCTCTCTCTGTAACTGTCTTTCAAATAAATAAAATAAATCTAAAACAAACAAACAAACAAACAAAAAAAACCCTTCTTGCTACAGCTGACTCAGGGAGGCAACAGGTGATGGTTCAATTAGATGCTAACCACGGGGGAGACCTGGAATAAATTTCTGGCTCCTGGCTTTGGCCTAGTCTTGGTTCAGCTATTGAATAACTTGAGTAATGAAATGGCATATGGAAACTCTGTCTCAGTGCCTGGCTTTCATCTCTCTCTGTATCTCAGCATCAAATAACCTTCTGTGTAATCACTCAATGTTTACATCTAAAAATCACACACATGTACAAAGGGCAGTACCTCAGATTCCAAAGCAGATTTTATAGCTTTATGTTCTTCTCCTAAGGAAGATACAATATTTAGAAAACATAGTCAAACATCCATGCATCGGAACATTAATCACTGTGAATTTAAATACACATACTCAAAACTATCCCCATTTATGAGTATTTCAATAAAATAAAATACCAAGAAAATTTAGTTCAGGAGATTGAATCAGTTTCAGAAGGGACAAGTTGATCATACAGAAAGCAAAAGGAAATCACCCAAAAGAAATAGATTTCATAGTCAGATCTAAACATTTCAATTTATACAACAGCATTTAAACACAAAGGTTTTTTTTTTATATATATATACTCGCCACTTGTATTTTCTTTATGGACTCCAGAAATATCAGTTAATGAGTTTTCATTTGTTTCTTCTCTTGCAGCACATGGAATGACAGTAATAACTTTTTCATTTGGTGATGGAGAGAAGCTTTTCTATAAAAAGAAAAAAAGCCACAAATTCAGAAAGCACATTCAGTTGCTCAAGTACTCACTCATAAATATACTCCATAAGACAACTTTTACTGCATCCATCAAGTCATAGGCAATATCGGAACAAAAGACAAAAATACAAACAAGAGGCAGATTCTGCCCTATGTTCAAGTGAGAAGGTAGACATAACTAAACACGAAGCCACACAAGTAAACTTCAATAGTTATAACTGCGAAATGAATAAAGTATAGCAAGGTCAAAAAGGAGAGAAGCATCAGTTCAACCTAGAAAAAGGCCCAGGAAAGGCTGCAAAAATACAGTTATGTTTTTAAAGACAGACCAAGGCCAGGGGGATAACTTGTAGTGTATTCTTGACAGGACAGCATGAACAAAGAGAGGAAGTAGGGAACAACACGACAAAGGAGGAACACTGAAGTAAGGAAAAACTGGAACAGACTGAATAGGGACTAGATAGAAAATGCAGGGGAGATCCAGAGCAAAACCCCGAATATGTTGGCATCTACTACATAAGCAGTTTAGTCACATCACCACAAATACATTTTAGAAAGGAAAATCTGTGTTCACACTGTTCTTCATCAGCTGCTTTGAACTTTCTCCACTGAAGAGGCAGATTCTGGAATTCCATGGCTGATCAGCTTGCATCTGCTCCAGACCTTGTTATCTCACCCTGTGTTATACTAGGTACATGAAACAAGCCATGTGATTTCTAGAGCTGACTAATGCAGAAGGATAATATGTAGAGCACATTACTAAGTGTGCAGTGAAATGTAAGCAAATGGATCCTAATCAGCATACAGAGAGGTGAGAAAGAAAAGCCAAGCCCTGCCCTTAGCATGGATTTGCCATAGCATTTCAGATGCCAGATAGGACAACTGCACTCATCATGATAGTAATTGCTTTCCATTCTTGGGCCCAACTCCTGATTATAGCATCTTACTAAAATAACCTCAAGGAGGCAATAGGCAAAGGCTCAAGAAGCTGTATCTCTGTCACTCATAAGGGAGACCTGGGGTGAGTGTCTCATTCCTGGCTCCAGCATGGTCCCTTGCAAATACCTGGGAACTGGTGCATTGGAGTTCTGTCTGTGTGTTTTTGTCTTTGTCTCTCTGCCTGTCAAATACTTGAAAAAAGGAAGAAAAAACAAGCACCACTTCTGCGTTTCAATATCACTCAAATCTTACAATTACAAATCATAAGTGACAGTACCTGAGAATCCCAAGATACATCTTGAAAATCAGATTCAATGGGAGACACCATATCTATAAAATAGTGACAGTTTCACTGAATAATAACACTTATTACTGTAAATTTTATGTAATATATACACAGATATATACACTTTTAAACACATACATCTCCAGTCATAAATATTTAAATGAATATAAAAGCAATAAATAGTAGCAAAGAATTTAAGGGAGTTGAAGGGATTTCAATAAGAAAATTTGATTGAATGAAAAAAAAAACCCACCAGAAAATGGTATCTAATTTGGATCTACTCATTTCAATTCATACAACAGCATTCACTCACTTACCACTAGTATTGCTGGCAGACACATAATGGAAATTTGATTCCTCTTGACTGGTTTTCTGACTCTGAGCACTTTCAATGATAGCAAAATCTTCACTCTCTCCAGTAGCTGACAAGGAAGTGTGTTTCTACAGCAATAAATAAAATCACAAATTCAGGAAATATTCAACTTCTCAGTTAGTAATAGACCATTTACTTTGTATTCTACACCATGGGAACAATACTAGCAAACCTGAAAGTACAAATTGAAGATTCTGCCCTACATTAAAGTGTGCATCGACATAGAGGAAAGCAAGTACAGAAAAGTGTAACTCGCCATTTCTAAGCATTCAAGTCAGTAAAGGACAGTAAGATCAGAGACAGGATCAACACTATGATAATGGAAGCTCATGAACTATGGCAAACATAGGGCCATGTACAGAAAAGGGACTATGAAGTGCATTCTGGACAGGAAAAAATGTAGGAATAACATGGCAAATTAAGGGTCCCAAAGTAAGGGAGTAAAATTGGAACATAATTTTTGGGAATTGGATAGAGAGTGAGATTTCCAACCCAACTACAAAAACAAGGGTGGCCACACAAGAGTGTGAACTCTCCCCTTTCAGGAATGTGGATACACTGAATAAGCCCATCAAGAACCACAATCAAAGCAATGACTCAACAGACACCTTGAATTCCATCGAAAATGGCATTCCCATGAAGAAAAACAACTGTTACACTAGGTGCAAACATGTCAACATAGGAACACAGGAAGTATGAAGAAAGAAGGAAGCACGCTCACAAAAGAACACATTAGTTTTCCTGAGATAGGTCCTGATTTGGAGGAAATCTATCAAATGTTTGAAACTCTTCAAAGTAAGAATTCTAAAGAAAGTCAATCTGATGCAAAAGGGAAGACAATTCAAAGAAATGAGAAAAGTACTGTATGATATGAATGAGACATTCAACAAAGAGAGAGAAATGATTAAAAACAAATGCTGGAATCGATTATTCTAGTCAATAAAGCAAAAATACAATTGAGAGCTTCAACAACAACAGAATATATAGAAGAGATGAGGACTTTTTAAATAATGCAGTCAGTCAAAAATTAAGACATAGGAATAGAAAAAAAACAAAGAAAGCCTACCTGATTTATTGGATACCATTAAGCAAGTGATATTCATATTACAGAGATATCTGAAGGAAAGGAGAAGGGAGAAGGCACTGAAAACTTAATTAATAGTTTGAAACTTTTCAAGTCTTGAAGAATACGGGGATATCCACATACGGGGAGTTCAACGAAAAAAAAAAAATAGCCAACAAAGGACCTTCTGCAACACATTTTAGAGTAACATGGTCCTAAGTTTAGAACAAGGAGAGAATCCTAGGGCCAGCAAGAGAAAAACATCATGTTACAGATGAGGAAAATCACTGGACTAACAAGTGACTTCTCAGCCTAACTTCTATATACCAGAAGAGAATGGGACGATACTTTCAAGTTTTTAAAGAAAAAAATCAAAACCAAAATACTATATCAAGTGAAGATACCCTTTAGAAATGAGGGAGAAATAAAATATTTCCCATAAAATCAAAAACTTTAGAGAAGTCTTCACCTCTAGAACATAGCTACAACAAATCCTCAAAGGAGGACTACATTACAAGGGACATGATTTATAATAATCATGAAAGTAGACGACAGTACCAAATTTACTAACAGAGTAGATACACAAAAGAGAAAGGAAATTCTATCTTATTGTGAAATGATAGAAAGCCTCCAAAATACAATAACAAACAATGGGAGGTAATACAAACCAGAATATACAAACAATAAGAAAGCAACAAAATGACAGGATTTAGTCTTATCTCTCAATATTAACCTTGACTATAAACTGATTAAATTTCCCATTTAAAAGACATAGGTTGGCTGAGTGGACAAAACAAAAAAACAAAAACAAGGACACACACAGATTGAAAGTCAAGGGTTAGAAAAAGTCATACCATCCAAATGGAAAACCAAAACCAACAGAAATAGTTATACTCATATCAGATTAAAAAGAGACTTTAAATTAAAAACCATAAAAAGAGACAAAGGAGAACATTATATATTGGTAAAGGATTGATAAAACATGAATACATAACACTCAAGTACAGCAAACTCAAGATCAACCCAGATATGTAAATCAAACATTAATATACCTAAAAGGAAAGATATAATCCAATCCTAATAGTACAGGATTTCAATGCCCCACTTTCATCAATGGACAGATCATACAGACATAAACTCAACAAAGATACATCAGAGTTGAACCATACTATATAGCAAATGGACATACAGTTATTTACAGAACATTTTGCCTGCCAGCCACAGAATATACATTCTTATCATAATCAAATGCCTCTCTTTCCAGGACAGAGCATATTTTAGACCATAAATCAAGTTAATTAAGAAACTTGAAATCATATCACATAATTTCCGAGAACATGAAAGAATAAAAGTTGAAATCAACAACAAAAGAAATAAAAGATTTGGGAAAGACATGCAACTGAACATGCCCCCTGACAGACCAGCAGATTACTGAAGAAATTAAAAGGTAAATCAAAAATTTTATTGTAGCAAATGATAACAAAACATTTCAAAATATATGGGATACAGGAAAGGCAGGATTAAGAAAAAATATTTACACCCAGAAGTACATACATTTAAAAAATAGAAATATTTTAAATTTAAAAATATAGCGATACATCTGAAAGTCTTCGAAAAGAAGGAACAGACCACATCCAGTATTAGCAGGAAAAACAAATCTCAAGAATAGGAAAAGAAATAAAATAGAAATTAAAACACTACAAAGGATCAATAAAATGAAAAGTTCTTAAAGATAAAAAGTCTTTTGCTAAAGTGTCAAATAAAATGCAAGTAAAATCAGAGATGAAAGAGGAGCCATCACAATGCGTACTGTAGAAATATAAAGGATCATAATACTACTTGCTAACAAATTGTAAATATTTGAGGAAATGGATACACACACAAGCGTAAATCAGGAAGATATAACAACTCTTAACAGATCAATAACAAGCAATTAAATTGAAGAACTAATTAAAAGTCTCCCATCCAGGACACGATGACTTCACAACTGAATTCTGTAAAACAGCTAACTGCAATGCCGCTCAAACTATTCCAAAATGTTGAAATAAATGGAACTCTGCCAAATTCTGAGGACAACATTACTCTGAAACTACAACCAGACACAGCACAAAGAGCAAAATACCCTCACTAAACAGAAATACAAAGACTCAACAAAATATTAGCAAGCTGAATCCAACACTACATCAAAAAGATCAGACTTCAGGAACAACTGGGATTTATTCCAGGGGTGCCAGGATGGTTCAATATTTTCAAATTAAAGATGAGATAAATCAAGTGAACATAATGTAAAACAAAACCAATATGAGCACCACAAAAGATGCAGAAAAAAGTTGTAAGATTCAACTCCCATTTATATCATATATTCTATCAAAATACTAATGATATTCATTACTAAACACAATCATAAAATTTAAATGAAACCACAAAAGACCCAGATAGTCAATGTGCTGAGCCTTGCCCTATCTCACTGTACAGTTGTCATCAAACAAAAATCACCATTATTTTAAAATTATGTTACCATTACTATAAATAGCAAAAAAGTACTCAATTATTGTCAAAATGGTTTCTATTTGTGAAAACCTCACAGAGCCACACTAGCATTGTTATAGTCCCATATATTAATACTCCCCATGGGGTACTTTGTCTGGAAATGTTTCTTGCAAATCAATAGTTGGCAATCCAAATATAGTAACAATGCTGTGAAATTTCAGGAAGTTCTTTTCAAGATCAAAATTATAAAAAAAAAAAAACAAATAGGACAGCCCCATGGTTTCTCTTTAAATATCACTAGTATGACTGGTCATCCATAGATACAAGAATCATACATTTGGTATAGGTTCAGTTGGAATACTCCTTTACTTTTTAAAAAGATACACTGAATTTAAGAACCCAAACTGATTTCCTATGTCATGTAGGCCTTACTTTTTTTTTTTCATTGTTCTAACTGGTGTCATATAGATGCATCATACACATTTGTAGAACAACACAAATGTAACAATATAATACATATGACACAATGCACTACAGATTGTAAGATGAAATGTATGGAGGTAATTGCTATAGGCTGTACACAGAGGGAAGAAAGTCAAACCAATTCCTTCATGGGCATTTGCCCCAGCAGTCAGATACCAAGGAGGTCACCTACATTCACTAGGAGAGACCCTCGTTTCCATCCCGGGCTCTGGATCCTGTTTACACCTTCCTGCTAATGCAGACTGAGGGAGGCAGCAGGTGATAGATTCCTACATCCCTGAGCAAGACCTGGAGTGAGTTTCTGTTTCCTGGCTCTGGCTTTGGCCTGGCACTGCTCCAGCAATTGCTGCATCAGGACAGTGAACTAGCACAAAGTAACTCTGTGTGTCTGTGTCTTCTGTCCCTCTGCCTCTCAAATAATTTTTCAAAGAAAAAAAAGCATTTTTCTTTATACTTCTAACACCATGTAATATTTATATTTAAAAATTCTAACAAGAGACAATACCTCAGGATCCAAAGTTGATTCTAGAACTTCATCTTCAGCTCCTAAGATTTTCATATCTATAAAATATTCACAGATCCACTAATGAGAATAATTAATACAGTGATTATAAATATATAAATACAATATATACAAGCATTTCAGAGGGTGGAAGCAATTTCAGGAGGAAGAAGTTAGTCATATGAAAAAAATAGCAAAAGAAAGATAAAAAGTAAATTGATATTCTATTTGCATATTCATATTTTACATCATATGACATTTAAGCAGAAATTATCCAATCACTATATATTTACACCCACTAACCATCTGGATGATTTTTGTGCAAGCCATGAACAGAATTTATTCTGCCTTTATCTCTTTGTTCTTTTTGAGCACTGTGAAAGCCAGCAATACCATCTTCATTATGTACACCAGCTGAAGTCGATGGTCCTTCCTAGAGAAAGAAAAAAAAAAACAGCTTTAGCAAAGATACTCAGTTGTTGCACCACTCATTCATTAAGATAGCGTCTATTGTATCCATCAAATCATAATAAAGATAAAAGAATCTATAGAAGACAGATTCTGCACTATTTCAAGTGGGCATGCATATATAGAATACTAAACTAAATTCACAGCAAGAAAATTAAATTCACAATAGAGTATTTTACCATGGTATTTAAACTGAAGTCTTGTGCATCCAAAGCAGTCAATACGTCAGCAACATCAAGTTTGTTCCAAAACCTTTACAGCAAAAATAAATAAAAGGGGTAAATTCTTTCCACAAAAAATAGGTAAAAGGCCAGCTATGCATACATATGTTTTGTGATGATTAAAATTTCACTTCTGTTTTAGAAAAGCTTTCTATTGCCTATTTCTGCCTCCACCTCTCTCACCTCACTGAGATAACAAATGATAAATAATGAATGAATGGTCAAAGTTTGGGTATCAGTCAAATACCCAAGTATCTGTGGCTTATACCCAGAAACTATTATTTCATGATTAGTGGATTGATGTTAATAGTCAAAAATATTAAGAGTGGAGACAATAAAATTATGGGATCTAGCTCAGGAGCCTACTGGTCACTGGGGCCTCTCCTCTGAAGACAGTTCTCCTGACAGTGTTGAATGGTATACAGCTATTCTCTTCCTGATTCCTGCATCGCCATGTCTTTCTCCCTCTGCATCCATCTCACCATCCACCACCCTCTCAAGGTACCAGAGTAATGGTGGCATCTAGTTTTAGACTGAGAATCTCAAAACTAAGCCCAAAGTAAACATCTTTCCATTATGTTAGCCCCACTCTAGTATTTTAACCAACAATCCACTGAAGCTCTAGAACTGATTTGCCAGCCAATCCTACCACTATCCTAACCCTACACGTATATGGGAAGGACAACAAAAATTTAAGGAAAGAGGTAGAGGTGAGGGGATATTTGAATTGGGCCAAAGTTCTATGTAGTTCAGCAACTTGCAGTCCCATTTTATTCAAGGGGTTATACACTACTCTAAGTAGGTGTCAAAGTAGACAATACTACATTCCACCTGAACAACCACTTTGCTAGGATGCTAAACACAGACTGGAGTACTACAAGGTGTTTTTCTTATGTTCTAGGAATCATTAATATCCTGATATGCTATGTGTTTTTGCTTCTGTCTATAGAAAAAGGGAATAATAATGGCAGAAATGGAACAATAGAAGAACAAAAGAGAAAATGAAAAAAAAAGTAGAAAAAAGTAAAAAATAGAGCAGGCAATGTGGTGTACTGGGTTAAGCTGCCACCTGCAATGACAACATTCCATATGGCTACCACTTTGTGTCCTGGCTGCTCCTCTTCTGACCCACCTCCCTGTTAACATACCCGAGAAAGCAGCAAAAGATGGTCCAAGTACTTTGGCTCCTGCAGCCTGCCTCCCCTAACCCTAGCCATAGCAGCCATTTGGGACGTAAATCAAGAGATGGAATCAATCAATCAATCAATCAATCTCTCTTTCTCCCTTTTCTGTCTTCTCTTTCCCCTATCAAAATAAATAATTCTTAAAAAAATTATTTAAAAAACTCAAAATTATTGAATTATCATAAATGAAGAACAAACAACTCTAATAAAAAAACAAAACTACATGTGACCATCTGAAAGGCAAAAGCACTCTGGGGAATCAGTAAGTAGAAATATCAATTACAAGCACCACATAAACAGATGCAAATGTATTTAATGTAACGGTGTATATGAGATATTCTTCTGCTCAGTAAATATTAGGATATGACTCATTTTTCTTGTGTCTTTGTTACAAACTATGGTCCTGTGACCACTGCTAAACATGATACCAGTTACCACTGCAAATGACAAAATCTTGGACTAACCAGGCTTCTTCAAAATTCTAGAGCAGAGTTAACATGTAACTGCATCTAAGTTTTTGAATTAATCTGAACCAGACCTGTAATCCTGATCCCAGTATTGCACAAGTGTCTATCATTCTATGCTAAGGAGCACGAGAACTGAATTTAGAAGAGGCAGGCTGACAATCAAATCACGAATCACCTACTTGTTAACAACAAGGCTACTGAAAACAGATCTTTGTAAAAATTAACAGTGGAAATAGGAGAGGGAGGAGGAGGACGGGAATGTAGGCAGCAGGGAAAGTAGAGTGGGAAATATCATTATATTCCTAAATCTGTATATATGAAATTTGTATACCTTGACTAAAATTTTAAAAAATTAATCACCAAGCTGACTTGCCCCAAACGGTAGTTAGAAACTTGCCAGGGGATTCCAATACAATCCCATCAAGGTGGCATGTACCAATGCCATCTCACTAGTCAAAGTGATCAATTTCAGTTCACAATTGATCATAATGATAGGGTTAAGAATCAAAGGGATCACATAAACAAGACTAGTGTCTGCTAATACTAACTGATAGAATTAAAAAGGAGAGAATAATCCAACATGGGAAGCGGGATACACAGCAGACCCATAGAATGGCAGATGTCTTAAACAGCACCCTGGCCTCAGAATCATCCCTTAAGGCATTTGCATCTGGCTGAAGATCCCATGAGAGTATTTTAGCCATGGAAAGCCAAGACACTCTGGAAAAAAAAAAAAAAGAGGACCTAAATGAAAGATCTCTGCGAGTGAGATCCCAGTAGAAAGAACGGGCCATCAAAGAAGGGGGTACCTTTCTCTGAAGGGAGGAGAGAACTTCCACTTTGACTATGACCTTGTCTAAGTAAGATTGAAGTCAGCGAACTCAAAAGGCTTCCATAGCCTTGGCAACTCATGACTCGAGCCTAGGGAGACTACTGACGCCATAAACACGAGTGTCAATTTGTTAAGTCAACAACAGGAGTCACTGTATACTTACTCCTCTTGTAGGATCTCTGTCCTTAATGTGTTGTTCAATGTGAAGTAATGTTATAACTAGTACTCAAACTGTATTTTACACTTTATGTTCTGTGTGGGTGCAAACTGATGAAATCTTTACTTAATATATACTAAATTGATCTTCTGTATATAAAGAGAATTGAAAATGAATCTTGATGTGAATGGGATGGGAGAGGGAGCAGGAGATGGGAGGGTTGCAGATGGGAGGGAAGTTATGGGGGGGAAAAGCCATTGTAATCCATAAACTGTACTTTGGAAATTTATATTTGCTAAATAAAAGTTAAAAAAATTAATCACCTTCTCTGAATTAAAGTTACCTTTGTAAGAAGTAGACTATATTAACAAAATTCCAAGTTACTTGATGACTATAAAAATGAAAATTAAGTACATGATATCTGTCAAATTCAGAGTAGAACATTCTACAAAGATTAATTATTTACATTTCATTAGTTACATATAATTATTAAAATCTGTAAAATCATACCTTCTTGTATTGAGTTCAGGACTTTCACCTCCTATTAAAGACAGTAAAATGCATTTCAAAAAAGCAGAGTAACACAGGATTTTAAAAGTATGATAAACTAACACCTTCTTTCAAAGTATATGTATGGGGGACAGGTGTTTGGCACAGCAGCGAATATACTTCATGGGAGGCCCACATCCCACATTGGAGTGCCTGGGTGTAATAACTTGGTTTCCCAATCCAGCTTACTGATAAGGCACACCTAGGAAGAAGATAATGGCTCAACGAATTAGGTCCCTAACACCCACATGAACCTAGATTGAGTTGTCGACTCCTGGTTTTCTTCTTGCCCAACCCCAGATGTTAAAGCCATTTGGGGGCATAATCCAGATAAAGTAAGGTATCTCTCTCTCTCTCTCTCTCTGCACTTCAAAGAAATTTTTAAAAAATAAATAAATTTAAACAATGAAAATATTCCTATGGGATCATACTTGTAGATTATATGAAAATCATTATTTATTACACTTCCAATAGGCAATTATTATATTAAGAATACTTACGTCTGCTCCTTTGCATTCATCAAATGTAACATGAAGAATAGAATTAAAATTTGATATGGAAAAGAGAGCTGCTATGTACAAGAACTATAATCATAATGGAACTCTATCAGACTGACAAAGTGGTAAAAGTAAAATCAGTATCAAAGTCTGGCAATATCCAATTATCATGATTTTTCAGGACTAACAGCACTAAGAACTGTTAGAAGAATGCACTTATTTAGTTTGGACAGAACACAGCACCTCTTGTCTTTTAGTCAACTGTTCAGGTTAGGTGCTGGTGGTATGGTACAGCCAATTAAGCTGCTGCTGGCAACACTGGCATACCATATCAGAGTGCCTATTCAAGTCCTGGCAGCTCCACATCTGATCTAGTTCCCAGATAATGTACCTGGGAAAGCAGCAGAAGATGGTCCAAGTGCTCAGACTCCTGACTCCCATGTGGGAGGCCAGGATAGAATCCCTGGCTCCTGGCTTGAGCTTAGCCCAGCCCCAGATATTGCAGACATTTGGAAAATGAAAGCATCTCTCTCTCTCTCTCTCTCTCTCTCTCTCTCTCTCTCTCTCTCATAATAAACCTTTTAAAAATTGTTCAATTTAGGATGCAACATTCTATCACAAGGAAGCTCTGCTTATGAGCACTATACTTTTCAGCATGGCAAATATGGGGAGTGGACCAGGGCCAAGGATGTTTGCAAATACTTTCCAGCTGCTAGTGAAGAACATGAGATCAATGGATGTACACTTGCTGATCTTTCTCTGGGGAAGGAGCTCTTTTAACAGCTCAAATTCACCTGCCACTTTAACTTCCCATGGAAAGAACCATTGGGAAGGGCACTTTATGGATTTATCAACTCTGAATCACACTATTTTAGAGATAAGCTTACGAAGAAACACTGCAGAGGGAATGCCATCACATACAGGAGGGCCGGGCTTTGATTTCTGGGTCCGCTCCTGATTCCACCATCCTGCTTACATGCCTCCACGGAGGCAGTAGGTTATGGTTCAAGTATTTGAGTTCCTGCTACACAGATATAAGACTCAGACTGGGTTCCTAGTTCCTAGATTTGACCTGTCATAGCCCTGGCTGTTGCAGGAATTTGGGGACTGAACCAGCAGTCAGAAAACATGTCTCTGTCTTTGCTCCTCTCTCTGCCTATTTAAAATAAATAAATTATGCGTATGTGTATGTATAAATAAAACAACTCACTCAAGCTACCACATGTGCCAAGAGTTGTCCTTCTTACTAAAATCAGAAAAAAATATTCTTTTCCATTTTGGGGAAAGCACATACTCATGCATGCATGCAAATATATACATGCACACACACATCATGTGACTTTCTTTGCATTTCTCATGACAGAGAATACAGTGAATAAAAAGTCAACCATGTCATAACAATATAGACCTCTCCGTAGTCATCCCTTGCAGGAAGTAGAAAAGTGAAGAGCATATTGACTCATCTATAGCAATCCCTCTCTGCCATCATTTCGAATCGCAGGGTAAGAATGAAAGACTTGGTGGTGTCAGTTTTGTCAAATGCAACCCTGCCTTTATGGGACTGTTTCATTCCATTGGGACTCATCCGGTCCCATTTCATGCAACAGGATGGTCCAGCAAGATGATGCATGATGTAATTTCTCTCAATCCTCCCCCATTACATAGTAAATGCTTATCAAAATCATACTTTGTCAACAAGTAAAGCATGTATCAGTGTCTATGCTGATGAGCAAAAACAAGGGAAAATGAAAGGATAAATGATATATTAAATACTCTTTAAACTCAATTATTTTAGGCCACAAACTTTTGGGGCCGGCCCTGTGGCATAGCGGGTAAAGCTGCAACCTGCAATGCCAGGATCCCATACAGGTGACAGTTCAGACCCAGCTGTTCCACTTCTGATCCAGCTCTCTGCTATGGCCTGGGAAAGCAGTAAAAGGTGGTCCATGTGCTTGGGGCCCTGCATCCACATGGAAAGACCCAGAGGAAGCTCCCAGCTCCTGGTTTCAGATCAGTGCAGCTCTGGCCATTGCAGTCAACTGGGGAGTGAACCAGTGGATGGAATTCCTCTCTCTCTTTTTTCCGCTCCTTCTCTCTCAGTGTAATTCTTTCAAATAAATCAATCAATCTTTTTTAAAAAGTATTCAAACTTTTAGAAACCTAAAAAGATACTCATTGTATTATTCCAAATATATGGCTATTCTAGGAACAGCAAAACTATGGAGATACTAAAAAACATAATAGAATCCAGGATTTAGGGGACAAAGAGGAATGAATGAATAGGCATAGCACGAAAGATTATTAAGAACAGTGAAACTATCTCTAAATGATACCATAATTTAGATATAGATTATTATGTATGTATCCAAATCTGAGCCCCAATGTAAAGTATGGATTTTGAGTGTTAATAATGTGTGAAGGTAGGTAGGTCCATCAATTGTAAAAACTGCATCATTTTCATGGAGTATATTGAAGATAATAGAGAAAGCTGGGTGTGCAGGCAAGTCATTGGGCACATGGGAAATCTCTGTGCCTTACTCTGAAATTTTCTCTGAATCTAAACCTGCTCTAAAAATTAAACTGCCAAAAAAAAAATTAAACTGCTAATAAAAATATGATAATCAATGAATGTCTTTTTACCACACATTACAATATGGAATAATCAGCTCAAAAACAAGAGATCAATAAAGATCAGTGACAGAGTAAGAGTATTATTTCCCAAGTTCAAATTCATGCAAGTATATAAAAGGGGCAGTGTTTGGCATAGCAGTTAAAACACCTCTGGGGATGCCAGCAACTCACATCAGAGTGCTTGTGTTTGACTTCTAGCTTCCTGCTACTGTACACCCCGGAAGGCACCAGGTGATGATCGAGAGAGTTGGGCCCCTGCCATCCATGTGGGAGACGAGTTTCTGACCAACTCTGCTATTGCAGGTATTTAGGGAGTGAACCAGAAGATGGGAGGTCTCTATTTTATCTCTGCATATTATACACAATTCACACATAAATATTATAAACAAAAAACTATTAAGTATTTATAATGCTTTAAATTTTAGAAAGAAATACATTGACTAACTACAAATTTTAAGTTACATCTGATAACCAGATACTCAATCCATTGCTCTTAGTTGAGTGGCAGACTGTTTGAGTCATCATCTGCTGTCTCCAAGGTATTCATTAGCAGGCATCTGAATTGAGAATGGAGCTGGAACTCAAACTCAGGCACTCCAATATGGTATGTGGGCACCCCAAGCAGCATCTTCACCATTACATCAAATGTCTACCTTGTGATTTTAATTGAATACTTAGGCAAGAAAATAACTGATAACATGTTATTTTGACAACACAAGTAACTTTTTAGTGATACAAATTGCTCAAAATAATGGATACACCTATGCTAAATTCAATTCATTCATTAAAAACATTTTATTTTTTTTTAATTTATTTGACAGAGTTAGACAGTGAGAGAGATGAGAGAGACAGAGAGAAAGGTCTTCCTTTTCCATTGGTTCACCCTCCAAATGGTTGCTATGGCCTGTGCACTGCACCAATCCGAAGCCAAGAGCCAGGTGCTTCCTCCTGGTCTCCAATGCGGGTGCAGGGCCCAAGCACTTGGGCCATCCTCCACTGCCTTCCCGGGCCACAGCAGAGAGCTGGACTGGAAGAGGGGCAACCAGGACAGAATCCGGCGCCCCGACCGGGACTAGAACCCAGAGTGCCGGCGCCGCAGGTAGAGGATTAGCCTAGTGAGCCGTAGCACCGGCCATATTTATTTATTTAAATGCAGAGTTATAGAGAGGCAGAGGCAGAGAGACAGAGATCTTCCATTGCTGGTTCACTCCCCAGCTGGCCATAATGGCCAAAGCTGGGCCATTCTGAAGCCAGGAGCTTCCTCTGGGTCTCTCACATGGGAGCAGGGACCCAAGGACTTGGTCCATCTTCTATTGCTTTCCTAGGCCAAAGCTGAGTGCTGGATCAGAAATGGAGCAGCCAGGACTTGAACTGACACCCATATGGAATGCTGGCACTGTAGATGGCAGCTTTACCTGCTGCACCACAGCATTGGCCCTGAAAAACATTTCTTACTCATCATATCTAAGGTGGAACCACTAGAAGTAGTTTACTATCAAAAGCCTTACCTGGATCTCTCTTTTTAAGCATTTCATAGCTTTGTTTTTCTTTATAATCCAAAATAAGCTGGTGATGTTTCCTATGTATAAAAAAGTGATAAAATTATGATTTTGCTTGCTCTCAACCAAACTGCTGAGAAGCAATAAAGTTATGATTTCAATATTGGTAAGCATTTAATAAATTCTTAAAAAGTATTTCTAACAGCATATCTGGTATCAGAACTTTGGCTATTACAATATGCTTAATAGTTATATATTCTACAAACTTTTTATAAGAGTACAGTTAAAAAAGAAAAAATGTAAGGTGAAGTGGCGATGAATTGAATGTGCTACAGCTCACTAAATTCAATAGTTAGCATGATGTAATGAAAGGTACCCTAAATTCAAGTCTTAGCTCTACAACCGACAGCTACTTCTTCTTGTACAAGTCATTTCCTTTAGCCTCAGTCTTCTTCTAAAACATAAGAACCTTCCAACAATTTTCACTAGGCTCTTATAAAGATTTAATAGATTAATATAAAATAAACATTCAAGAAAAAGTCAATCTATGGAATACTTTGTTGTTCAAATTCATTAAAGCATTTTGGAATCCCAAAGAAAATCTAATGTGTATTTTTCTTTGGATTTATTGGTTACATATGTGGTAGTTTTTAGAAAATGTTATTAATTTTGGTTATTGGCTGTTCCATGCGGCTTATAATTCTGGCTATCTCAGGTATCTCAGCTACTTAATAATTTTTTTTTGACAGAGTGGACAGTGAGAGAGAGAGAGACAGAGAGAAAGGTCTTCCTTTTCCATTGGTTCACCCCCCAATGGCCGCTGCAGCCAGCATGCTGCGGCCGGCACACCAAGCTGATCCGAAGCCAGGAGCCAGGTGCTTCCTCCTGGTCTCCCATGCGGGTGCAGGGCCCAAGCATTTGGGCCATCCTCCACTGCACTCCCAGGCCATAGCAGAGAGCTGGACTGGAAGAGGAGCAACCGGGACAGAATCCGGTGCCCTGACCAGGACTAGAACCCAGAGTGCCGGCGCCGTAGGCAGAGGAGTAGCCTATTGAGCCATGGCACCGGCTGCTACTTAATAATTTTAACTACATACATCATTGCATTAAGTTAGATAACATAAATGGCCCCCTATAACTGACTTAATCATTCACACAAAGGCCAGAAAACTGTCAAAAACTGATGCAAACTACTACAATTCCTTCTAACATCCTGAACTCTTAACCAGTTCATCTTTGTTAGAATGATGCTTAACCTCTCTGTTCAACTCCAGCTGACTTGGAAGACCAAACCCTAATCTTATACTTGGAACCTAATGATTTATGGATGGAGCACAGCACTTTTACAGCCAAGTAACGTACTTCAGATTCAGAGAACGTTCAAGAATGGCTTCCTGTAGGACAGAATTTGAAACTATTATGAACATGTGATCTGAGGTAGAGATGAAGTACTCTATTATTTGGCATACTTTCATTACTGCAGAAAACAGATTAGTTGAGGGGCCAACCCCACTTGATGCCCCACTCTGGGGAATAGTACATGGGCATTCCACAACCCAAAAAAAGATGCACACAGGACCTATGTGTCCCTTAGTGTACATATATGGTAGCAAAGCATACAGACACTGATATTTTACTGAAACATTTACTGAACCTATCACAGACTAAAATGATCCCAATGAGTATTTGCTAGCAAAGAAGACAAACAAGAGCCTTAAAACTAAGTCACCTTGAAGGATTAGGCTAAGATGTGGATTTCACCTAAGATTTTCAATGGATGAATCAATTTTCTCAGTATGTATGTGGTTAAACCTAGGCCAAGCTGCCTGAGTGGGGTGCTGATGCTTTGGGTACAATGGCTGAGTATGTAAGCATATGTAAGTCAACAAAGCATTTTAGCCTAAAAGTGTAAGGAAGGATCACCAAGGAAGAGTGGGGATTTGCATCAGTGAGGAAATCCTGGTAGCTTGGGTCAGTCATTATCAGACTGCAAGTGCAGTTTCAATAGCAACAGTGAAGGAATAGGAAAAAAAATAGAATTATTATAATGTCTCCAACTAATCCCCATCTGACTTGTGAAGGAAGATTGCCTTTGTTTGCCTTAAGGCACACCTTTGGCTCCTGAGAAACTCAGGAAGGATTTAGGAGATAGCTCCTGAAGGAACATATAAGATCTCCTGCAAAACTGGACCTTTCAAGGCCTAACTCATTAGAACAGTCAAAAATGTGACATTATTTGGACCTCCAACCACAGGAGTTAGACTTGCAATGATTCGGTCAATGTGGGTATAGCTAACCATAAATATCTTCAAATTCCTGAGACAAACAATCTCTTACCTTTTGCTACTTCTAACCAGTAAACACTTTTGCTTGGTTTCTGACTGATGAAGTATGCTGGTTCACTGTCATTCCCAAAGCCACAAAATCGTACCTCATCTAAAACATGCAATACCTATAAATATTTTAAACTTCACTTTTCTGTTGACTAGTATTTGAATGCAAAGACTAATATATTAAATTGAAGAACAGCATACTTCTCTGCAGGACATCCAGGGCTATCTTGGTGAGATACATCAATCTTCTGTTCCAGAAGAAGATTGACTATTCTGGTTGATCTATTCTGTTGGGCTAACATGAGGGTTGTTCTAAAATAAGAGAGAGATAACTTCATTATTAAAAACTTAAATAAAGTTGTTTAAAAAGCTATTTCGATGTATTTTACCCCTTTAATGTTTGCCTATGTAGAACTGGCCATTTACATGTATTAAAAGACATAAGCCTTCTGGGAGCTCAAGTACTCATTTCTAGAAATTACCTCCAAGGCTAAAGGAAAAAAGATCAAAAGGCAGCCCCTGAGGTATTCCACAAGAGAAATTGCTAATTTAAAGTCATTTAATGAAAAATAACTCTGTTGAGATCACTTATCTCAATCAGGCAAAGATTTAAACAGAGAACCCTGAATTTATCCCCTACTTTGACCTACTATACTATATATATTATAGTCAACAAGAAATCAGACAAGTGAAAGCAATTTGCAGGCTTAAAACTACTATAATGATAATTATGGTGATAGCAGTTTGATTCAACAATGCTGAGAAGCATGTGGTAGGTACTGAATGAAATTTTATATGCATAGAATCTTACATAGGCAATCTTTCCAAGATCATATATCTTGTATTTGGAATTTCTGGGAATTAAACACAGTATGTTGTGTCTTTTCACTTTATCACACACTATTTATCTTCATGAAAGGAAACGCTTACGGAACTAAAGTTCTATTTCTTCCTTCTTCCCATATTAATTACAAATAAAAATATCAAGAGCAGGTATTTAACCTGGCAGTTAACACACTGCTAAAGATGCTTTCTTCCCATATCAGAGTACCTAGGTTTAATTCCAAGATGCAGCTTCTGATTCCAGGCTCCTACCAATTCGGACCCTGATTTGTAGTGATGACTCAAGGAACTGACTCCTGCAACCCATAGGGGAGACCTGATTGTGTTTTCAGCTCAAAGCTTCAACTCAACCCAGCCTGGGTTGTTGCTGGAATTTGGGCAGTAATACCGTAGCGTTTCTGAGTTTCTCTCTCTCTCCTTCTCTCCCTCTCCCTCTGGATGTAACTCTCTCTCTCCCTGTGATAAAATTTTAAAGCACAACTTTAAAAATAAAACAAAATACCAAAATGCGCTGAAAATGAAACAGAAAACAAACAAACCTGATGTAACCACAGTATCTGTAATAACAACTTCTAGTCATATGGTGATAACCTAACACCAATCCTCTTAAGAGAAGGTAATTTAAGGCAAAAAGTCATTCAAGAGACAAAATGATTTTCAACTCCTATTTATGTTTAACAAAGCATCTTTAAAAGAAAGGTATGTAAGAAATATTAAAATACTAAAAATTAGAAAGCTCAATATTGAGTCATAAAGTGAACTCAAAGCTAAAAGTCCATACTTTGTCAAACTAGTAAAACTGAATAAAAGGTTATATAACCAAAACAAATCAGATTCTAAATAAAAAACACCAGTTGTTGGCCAGCGCCATGGTTCACTTGGCTAATCCTCCACCTGCGGCACAGGCACCCTGGGTTCTAGTCCCATTTGGGGTGCCAGATTCTGTCCCACTTGCTCCTCTTCCAGCCCAGCTCTTTGCTGTGGCCCGGGAACACAGTGGAGGATGGCCCAAGTGCTTGGGCCCTGCACCCGCATTGGAGACCAGGAG
This sequence comes from Lepus europaeus, assembly GCF_033115175.1. Lineage (NCBI taxonomy): Eukaryota > Metazoa > Chordata > Mammalia > Lagomorpha > Leporidae > Lepus > Lepus europaeus. Next base: position 81,522,399 of record NC_084840.1, on the reverse strand, counting down.
GAAGCACCTGGCTCCTAGCTTCAGATTGGGGCACTGCGATGGCCGTAGTGGCCATTTGGGGGGTGAACCAACAGAAGGAAGACCTTTCTCCCTGTCTCTCTCTCTCTCTCACTGTCTAACTCTGCCTGTCAAAAAAAAAAAAAAACAGTTGCTATCACAAGGGAGTATTAATTTATTGTTCCTTTTGCTACCCAGACTGAATAATTACTTTCCTTAATAATAGGTGAGTTGTGTGGCTATTTTCATTATATCTTAATAATATGTTAATCTTATTTTTATTAATTTAATGTTTATGACTTCAATGACTGTTGCCACTTGACCATTACTAATGTTATAAAAGAGTGAAATATTGTACCTATTCATGTTATCCACTGCATAAATATCTGCTTTGTTCACAATTAAAAATTCCACCATCTTCTCTCTATTTTCATGGACAGCAATTAAAAGTGGTGTGAAGCCATCCTGTAAAAAAATTCATAGTTCACAATATTACATATTTCTCAACTGAACTGGAAACATTTCAAATGATTCTATACACTTAAGACATACAATATAGAATGTAAGTACACTAGGCTCTTCATTTTCACCTCCTTGCCTTCACATGTGCTTTGCCTTCCTTTAAAAAACCGCCTCCCAATTGCCTCATTGCATGAAATCGTCATTTCTAAACTACACTTTAAACGTTTACTGGTTCCAAGAGTCTTTGCTTCTCTTAAAGCAATCTTCATAGCATATTCCAATTATGTGATTGCTTCCAATACAAACCAAGAACCTCTTGAGGGCAAAGGCTGTTATTTTTTAACTCTGTATTCCAGCACCTTAAGACACAGTTTCAGCAGCTTTAAGTGTTTTTATTGAACTGATTATCTACAGCAATGTATCTCTCTCTCATTCTATATATGTTTATATATATTATATATATGTTTATATATATATATTTTCTGCACAAATTATGTATTGAGCCTCAACAGGATTCCATGATCACCTAGGCTTGAGAAAGTTTACAGAACTATGCACCACACATTCCACAGGTTTCAGACAGTAGCAACTGGAAGACATGTGCCTTGTACTGAAGGGGACAGCCTCTGCATGGCATACCACTCAGTATTATGAGGTCAGGGATACCTGATTTGATTCTTTAAGAGAACCATGAAATTCAGGTACTGCCTGGGTCCCCTATATCTTACACATTGACATAATTCATTGAAGCAAATTACACAATCTCTGAACCAAATTCATTCTATTTCCTTCATGCTTTTCTATCAGCTAGAGATGTGATTCTAACTGGTTTTGTATAAAACAAGCATTGACATGTAAAACCTTTACTTTCTTTAGTATGCTCTATTTTATCAAATATCAAGCCTAATATGTCATAAAAGACTCATAATGCCAAATATACAAATTTCTAGCACTTAATTACATTCCATTTGTATTTAAACATGCCAGATTGTTTATCAAATGTAAATATTTAGTTCAAAAGATTGTTGATACTAAACTATTAAAAGAATTTCCATCTGTATTCTTACCAACATCATAGTTTTCAGTTTTAAATCTGCCATAATGATTAGGTGCCAGCGTTCTATGAACTTAACAGACATACAGAGATAGTCTATTACATAGCTTCAACTAGAAAAATGTTCACAATTTGCTCTTATTCTTTTTTGTGCCAAACAATTTTTATTTTCAAAAACAACTTTATTCATGACACATATTAAAAAAAATTCCCACCCTCAATAGACATGATCACTGGACCAGCACTGCCTGGAGATGGACTCATATTCATCTGCTTCTCTACCTCATTCTGCAGCTCTTTTAGCTTCTCAGCTTCCTCCTCCACCTCCCTGACTAGGGCTTTGATCGCTTCCAGCTCCGGGTCCTCAATGGCGCTGTCCCCCGGGTCACCCTCGACCAGTCCCAGCTCTTCCTCCTTGTTAAGAAACTGGCACAGTTTTAGCCAGGTGGCCGCACAGACCAGCTACCTGAGCCAGGCTCCACCCTCATCCTAATGGGATTCCTGCTCCTGCTTCCCTGCCTGCCCTCAGGCAAACTTTTAAAAGGGCCTGTTCCTGCGCGGTGCGCCGGCCGCAGCGCGCTACCGCGGCGGCCATTGGAGGGTGAACCAACGGCAAAAGGAAGACCTTTCTCTCTGTCTCTCTCTCACTGTCCACTCTGCCTGTCAAAAATAAAAAAAAAAAAAGGGCCTGTTCCTGAACACGTACTCTCTTGGCCTCTCTTGGCTTCTCTCCTCCTCTCGTCTCTCTTCTCCCTCCTGTCTCTCTCTCTTACAGTCTCCTTCTCTTTTTCCTTTGCTGCCCCTTCACTCCGGTCTGTAGGGTGTTCCCCAATAAACCCTTTCCCTTACTCTGGTGTCCGGTGTGCGACGGCTAACATTAAGATATAACATTGGTGCCATGACTCGGATAGCCTCATATTGGTAATCCAGTGACCCCCAGTGCTCTGTGGTCCTGGATTTCTGCCAGTCACAAAGCACACCTCTGGAACTCCTTCCACGCTACCGAATGCTCTGCGATCTCCATCCACACATTGGCCTTCCAAATTTTGAGGTAAGACGCGGAACAGGAAGCTCTCACAGCGACTCTACTTGTCTACTGAGCTGTGGTCTACTCTCATCTACATTCATCTGAGGCTCTTCTACTTTCTTCCAAGGTTGTAGTGCTAGACACCACAACTCCTACTTTAGGCCTTTAGCCTCTACGGACACTGTGTCCAGGCAACAGTGGGTGCGAGTGACGACTCCATCTCTGCTCGCCTTTTTACAGGCTAGGCCCTGGGCTCCAGCGGGCGCTTGGGTGACGACCCCGCCTTCTGCTCCCATATTCTCTGGCTAGTCAGACAGCCGGGATGCAAGGACGCTTGCAATCCACGGATCTGGCTCTACAGGTCCCAATGGGAACTTTTCTCGAACCGCATTCCATCTGATGGTCCCTCTCAAATTGGCCCCAGCCCTCAAAAAGTGGCCCTTCCCTGAGGGATTGGAAGTCAGAGTAGTTTGACCCTGCTAACACCTTTATCACTTCCTTGAGCATTCGGGAAAATGGAAGGAGATTCCATACATTCAAGCCTTTTCCTATCTTTGAACTAAACCTTCCCTGTGTACTTCTTGCTCTCCTGCTCAAGTCATTCTGGTCTCCAAGATTTGCACTAGGGGGCAGAGGCCTGAGCAAAAAAATCCTTTCTTCGGAGCGGAGCCGAGTGCGGCGGGGGCCAGCCGTGTGCGGCGGAAGCGGAGCCGAGTGCGGCGGGGGCCAGCCGTGTGCGGCGGAAGCGGAGCCGAGTGCGGCGGGGGCCAGCCGTGTGCGGCGGAAGCGGAGCCGAGTGCGGCGGGGGCCAGCCGTGTGCGGCGGAAGCGGAGCCGAGTGCGGCGGGGGCCAGCCGTGTGCGGCGGAAGCGGAGCCGAGTGCGGCGGGGGCCAGCCGTGTGCGGCGGAAGCGGAGCCGAGTGCGGCGGGGGCCAGCCGTGTGCGGCGGAAGCGGAGCCGAGTGCGGCGGGGGCCAGCCGAGTGCGGCGGAAGCGGAGCCGAGTGCGGCGGAAGCGGAGCCGAGTGCGGCGGAAGCCGAGTGCGGCGGGAGCCGAGTGCGGCGGGAGCCGAGTGCGGCGGGAGCCGAGTGCGGCGGGAGCCGAGTGCGGCGGGAGCCGAGTGCGGCGGGAGCCGAGTGCGGCGGGAGCCGAGTGCGGCGGGAGCCGAGTGCGGCGGGAGCCGAGTGCGGCGGGAGCCGAGTGACAGAATCTCACCAGCGCGGGAACCAACGGAGGAGGGTAAGACCTCAGAAACCCAAGACATTGAGGGGGGAGGGAAACAGAGGCCTCACCCTTCACTCAACAAGCAAAACAAAGAGCACTGCGATCTTACATATCTAAAGTGCAGCCAAACTCAATAACTTTAGCAAAACTGGAGAACACATTGAGGGCTGAATAAACTCTTGGTGTGGTCCCAGAGGTAGATCAAACGAATACTCACAGAGGCCAGATTTCAACTACCCTCAACTCCACTCCCAACTGAGTCAAAAAAAAAAAAAAAACATAAATTATCTCCAACATGCCAAACAATAAACATAGAAGCCGAGGTAACAAAAGCAAGGAAGACACTATGACGCCCCCAAAGGAGAAAGACACGCCAAAGCAAGATTATGAAGATGAAGAGATAGAGGAAATACAAGAAGCAGATCTCAAAAAAGTGATAGGAACATTAAGAAATTCTCAAAAACAAATTCTTGAACTACAGAAATCCTTAATGGACAAGATAGAAAATCTCTCCCGTGAAAATGAAATATTAAGGAGAAATCAAAATGAAATGAAAAAACTAGTAGAACATAAAATTGAGATACTGACAAAAAACCTCAATGAAATGAAGAACTCAATGGATCAAATGGCAAACACACTAGAGAGCCTTAAAAACAGAATGGGTGAAGCAGAAGAGAGAATATCGGAATTAGAAGACAGAGAACAGGAAAGGAAACAGGCAAATCAAAGAAAAGAAGAAGAAATCAGAAATCTAAAAAACACTGTCAGGAATCTACAGGATACTATTAAAAAACCCAACATTCGGGTTCTAGGAGTTCCTGAAGGCATGGAAAGGGAGAAAGGATTAGAAGGCCTTTTTAGTGAGATACTAGCAGAAAATTTCCCAGGTTTGGAGAAAGACAGAGGCATCCTAGTACAGGAAGCTCATAGAACCCCTAATAAACATGATCAAAAGAGAACCTCACCACGTCACGTCATAATCAAATTCACCACAGTGAAACACAAAGAAAAGATCCTAAAATGTGCAAGAGAGAAACGCCAGATTACTCTCAGAGGATCCCCAATTAGACTTACAGCTGACTTCTCATCAGAAACCCTACAAGCCAGGAGAGAATGGCAAGATATAGCCCAGGTACTAAGAGAGAAAAACTGCCAGCCCAGAATATTATATCCTGCAAAGCTCTCATTTGTGAATGAAGGTGAAATAAAGACCTTTCACAGCAAACAGAAACTGAAAGAATTTGTCGCCACTCGTCCAGCCCTGCAAAAGATGCTTAAAGATGTGTTACATACAGAAACACAGAAACACAGTAGCCAATATGAAGGAAGGTAAAGGAAGGAAACCTCACAACAAAAGAACACAGGAATCTCAAACCAGATATCAGAAAATATCTTTGGTAAATGGCAGGGCAAAGTTACTCCTTCTCAATAGTAACATTGAATGTTAATGGCTTGAACTGTCCAGTTAAAAGACACCGATTGGCGGATTGGGTTAAGGAACAAAACCCATCTTTTTGCTGCTTACAAGAAACTCATCTTTCCAACAATGATCCATACAGACTGAAAGTGAAAGGCTGGAAAAAGATATACCATGCCAACAGAAATGAAAAAAGAGCAGGTGTAGCCATCTTAATATCGGACAACATAAACTTTACCATAAAAACTGTCAGGAGAGACAAAGAGGGACACTATTTAATGATTAAGGGATCCATTCAACAGGAAGATATAACAATTATCAATGTATATGCACCGAATCACAGGGCACCAGCTTATTTAAAAGACTTGTTAAGGGACTTAAAGGGAGACTTAGACCCCAATACAATAGTACTGGGGGACTTCAATACTCCACTCTCAGAGATAGACAGATCATCAGGACAGAAGATCAACAAGGAGACAGCAGATTTAAATGACACTATAGCTCAAATGGATCTAACAGATATCTACAGAACATTTCATCCTACATCTAAGGACTTTACATTCTTCTCAGCAGTATATGGAACCTTCTCTAGGATTGACCACATACTAGGCCATAAAGCAAGTCTCAGCAAATTCAAAAGAATTAGAATCATACCATGCAGCTTCTCAGACCACAAAGGAATCAAATTGGAAATTAGCAACTCGGGAATCCCCAGAGCACGTGCAAACACATGGAGATTGAACAACATGCTCCTGAATGAACAATGGGTCATAGAAGAAATTAAAAGAGATATCAAAAATTTTCTGGAAGTAAATGAGGATAACACCACAACATACCAAAACCTATGGGATACAACAAAAGCAGTGTTAAGAGGAAAGTTTATATCAATAGGTGCCTACATCAAGAAATTGGAGAGGCACCAAATAGAAGAGCTTTCAAGTCATCTCAAGGATCTAGAAAATCTGCAGCAAACCAAACCCAAACCCAGTAGAAGAAGGGAAATAATTAAAATCAAAGAAGAAATCAACAAGATTGAATCCAAAAAAACATTACAAAAAATCAGCCAAACGAGGAGCTGGTTTTTTGAAAAAATAAACAAAATTGACACCCCATTGGCCCAACTCACTAAAAAAAGAAGAGAAAAGACCCAAATCAATAGGATCAGAGATGAAAAAGGAAACATAACAACAGACACAACAGAAATAAAAAGAATCATCAGAAATTACTACAAGGACTTGTATGCCAGCAAACAGGGAAATCTATCAGAAATGGACAGATTCTTGGACACATACAACCTACCTAAATTGAGCCAGGAAGACATAGGAAACCTAAACAGACCCATAACTGACACAGAAATAGAAACAGTAATAAAGGCCCTCCCAACAAAGAAAAGCCCAGGACCAGATGGATTCACCGCTGAGTTCTACCAGACATTTAGAGAAGAACTAACTCCAATGCTTCTCAAACTATTCAGAGCAATCGAAAAAGAAGGAATTCTCCCAAATTCTTTCTATGAAGCCAGCATCACCTTAATTCCTAAGCCGGAAAAAGATGCAGCATTGAAAGAGAATTACAGACCAATATCCCTGATGAACATAGATGCAAAAATCCTCAATAAAATTCTGGCCAATAGAATGCAACAACACATCAGAAAGATCATCCACCCAGACCAAGTGGGATTTATCCCTGGTATGCAAGGATGGTTCAACGTCCGCAAAACAATCAACGTAATACACCACATTAACAGACTGCAGAAGAAAAACCATATGATTCTCTCAATAGACGCAGAGAAAGCATTTGATAAAATACAACACCCTTTCATGATGAAAACTCTAAGCAAACTGGGTATGGAAGGAACATTCCTCAATACAATCAAAGCAATATATGAAAAACCCACGGCCAACATCCTATTGAATGGGGAAAAGTTGGAAGCATTTCCGCTGAGATCTGGTACCAGACAGGGATGCCCACTCTCACCACTGCTATTCAATATAGTTCTGGAAGTTTTAGCTAGAGCTATTAGGCAAGAAAAAGAAATTAAAGGGATACAAATCGGGAAGGAAGAAGTCAAACTATCCCTCTTTGCAGATGATATGATTCTTTATTTAGGGGACCCAAAGAACTCTACTAAGAGACTATTGGAACTCATCGAAGAGTTTGGCAAAGTAGCAGGATATAAAATCAATCCACAAAAATCAACAGCCTTTGTATACACAGGCAATGCCAAGGCTGAGGAAGAACTTCTAAAATCAATCCCATTCACAATAGCCACAAAAACAATCAAATACCTTGGAATAAACTTAACCAAGGACGTTAAAGAACTCTATGATGAAAACTACAAAACCTTAAAGAAAGAAATAGAAGAGGATACCAAAAAATGGAGAAATCTTCCATGCTCATGGATTGGAAGAATCAATATCATCAAAATGTCTATTCTCCCAAAAGCAATTTATACATTCAATGCAATACCAATCAAGATACCGAAGACATTCTTCTCAGATCTGGAAAAAATGATACTGAAATTCATATGGAGACACGGAAGACCTCGAATAGCCAAAGCAATCTTGTACAACAAAAACAAAGCCGGAGGCATCACAATACCTGATTTTAGGACATACTACAGGGCAGTTGTTATCAAAACAGCATGGTACTGGTACAGAAACAGATGGATAGACCAATGGAACAGAATAGAAACACCAGAAATCAATCCAAACATCTACAGCCAACTTATATTTGATCAAAGATCCAAAACTAATCCCTGGAATAAGGACAGTCTATTCAATAAATGGTGCTGGGAAAACTGGATTTCCATATGCAGAAGCTTAAAGCAAGACCCATACCTTTCACCTTACACAAAAATTCACTCAACGTGGATTAAAGACTTAAATCTACGGCCCGAAACCATCAAATTATTAGAGAGCATTGGAGAAACCCTGCAAGATATAGGTACAGGCAAAGACTTTTTGGAAAAGACCCCAGGAGCACAGGCAGTCAAAACCAAAATTAACATTTGGGATTGCATCAAATTGAGAAGTTTCTGTACTTCGAAAGAAATAATCAGGAAAGTGAAGAGGCAACCGACAGAATGGGAGAAAATATTTGCAAACTATACTACAGATAAAGGGTTGATAACCAGAATCTACAAAGAAATCAAGAAATTCCACAACAACAGAACAAACAACCCACTGAAGAGATGGGCCAAGGACCTCAATAGACACTTTTCAAAAGAAGAAATCCAAATGGCCAACAGACACATGAAAAAATGTTCAAGATCACTAGCAATCAGAGAAATGCAAATCAAAACCACAATGAGGTTTCACCTCACCCCGGTGAGAATGGCTCACATCCAGAAATCTACCAACAATAGATGCTGGAGAGGATGTGGGGAAAAAGGGACACTAACCCACTGTTGGTGGGAATGCAAACTGGTTAAGCCATTATGGAAGTCAGTCTGGAGATTCCTCAGAAACCTGAACATAACCCTACCATACAACCCAGCCATCCCACTCCTTGGAATTTACCCAAAGGAAATTAATTTGGCTAATAAAAAAGCCATCTGCACATTAATGTTTATTGCAGCTCAATTCACAATAGCTAAGACCTGGAACCAACCCAAATGCCCATCAACAGTAGACTGGATAAAGAAATTATGGGACATGTACTCCATAGAATACTATACAGCAGTAAGGAACAATGAAACCCAGTCATTTGAAACAAGATGGAGGGATCTGGAAAACATCATACTGAGTGAATTAAGCCAGTCCCAAAGAGACAAATATCATTTCTTTTCCCTGATCGGCGACAACTAACTGAGCACCAAAGGGGAAACCTACGGAAATGAAATGGACACTATAAGAAACAATGACCTGATCAGCTTAGGTCCTGACTCTAGGTATAGAATGTAATACTTTATCCTTATACTTTGCGTTTCTGTGTGGGCACAAACTGATGAGCTCTTTACTAATGATATACTGAAGTGATCCTCTGTATATAAAGAGAATTGGAAATGAAAAAAAAAAAATAACAACCTGGTATTGAAGGGGAAATGGCATAGAAAGTTAATTAATTTGAAAAAAAAAAAATCATGTGGGTTCTCTGTCTTTAATGTGCTGTACATTGCTATTTGATGCTATAATTAGTAATCCAATGGTAGTTTTTTTCACTTTGTAGTGCTATATGGGCAAAATGTTGAAAACTTTACCTAATATATACTAAGCTGATCTTCTGTATACAAAGAGAATTGAAAATGAATCCTTACATGAATGGAAGGGGAGAGGGAGCGGGAGAGGGGAGGGTTGCGGGCGGGAGGGAATTTACGGGAGGGGGGAAGCCATTGTAACCCATAAGCTGTACTTTGGAAATTTATATTCATTAAATAAAAATTAAAAAAAAAATAAATAAATAAATAAAAAAAAATAAATAAATAATTAAAAAAAAAAAAAAAAATCCTTTCTTCGGCCCCAATCCTGTTCCCGCCACTACCACAACCTCCTTTGATCCTGCACGTGAACCTCCCCCTTACCACTCCAATCTACAGGCACCCGCTCAGCCGCCTTCTGAGGCCTCAGCGGCTGAAGTTCCAGCGCCATTATCTCCCACGCAGCAGCTCCGGCCCTGGCTGCATCCTCACCTCCCCCTCCCATCGAATTCCAGGGGGTGGGGTCAACCTCTACTCCCACCTCCACTGCAATCTCTTCCATCTTATCTCAAGCCCCTATAAGACCCCTGCTAAAAGTAAATATTAAAATAATTTTAGCAAGGGTTAAAAAGTTTGGCTGCTGACAGTAGCCATTCCTTAAGATAACTGTGTCTCCACCTGCCTGCAGAATAACCTTGGGAAACTGCCTTGTGAAACTGCTCTGTGTAACTGTCTCACGCGATAACACTTGCAGGAGTCCGAAAAAGAGTTAAGAAAAACCGCAGAGCACGGACAGCCCGTACCACCCCCGCCCTGCTCGCCTTAGCTGATAAGAAGAAACTGCCAGCGACCCCCATCCCAAGCCCCTTACCTAGTAACCATTAACATATCCAATAAAATTGTAACACAACTTTTATCTTGCCCAATAGGATTGTAACATAACTAAATATGCTAATGCTGTGGTTTTAAGCTTTAAATACTCTGTAAACCTTTTGTCTGGGCTGCTCTCTCTCCCTCTGAGACGGTCCATTTGCAAATGAAATAAACTTCCCTCTTGCTATTTGCATCGATTGGAGTGGAGTCTGTGTTTCTGGGGGTCGCTCTGTAGGACACCTGGTGACAGGGGTCTTACACCCCTTGCTCCTCTATTCCTCAAAGCCATTCTCTGCCCACATGTACTTCTTCCCTAGCTCCTACCCCACTTCCTCCTCCATCTCCCCCTCTCACCTAGAAATTTGGACTTTATCTTAGAACCAGCCCTAGCCCAAAGTCTACTATCTCTGCCTTATCAGTTTGGATATGGCAGTCTCCATGGTCTCCAACTGGTCTTTTGTCCCTCTCTTGTCCCAGTCTTAGCATAAGAATAACAAGGGAATAGTAGTCCAACCCTGTTGGGCTCCCTGCTTATTGAGAAACAAATTAGGTATCCCACCCTTCTGATGGCTCTTTGTTTTATCAGGAGCAAGCCAGACAGGAGAATCAGATTTCCTGCATGGACCTGGCCCACTGTAACTAATTTTTCTTTAAATCTAAAAAGATCACTAGCTTTAAAAATATTGCTTTGTAAAATGCTGAACTTATTTTGCAATTTATTTTAACAGGTTTCCGGGTAATCAGTATTCAATGAAACAGCAATGGGTAATTAATTAGTACTTGTCTTAGATGAATGCAATTTTAATTTTAATTAAATTCAGATAAAATATATCAGCACCTTAAGTCATTTAGGTGTAACTAATTTAAATTGGGTAAAGGCGAGTAAAATGTGTCTAAATGTAAACTTTTGTATACTCAACATGTTATATTCTATAAAAACTATTTGGGTTAGTTTATAAACTGTCTGTGGAAATAGTTCAACACTGTTTAAAGTAACTCAGGCTAAAATTTGATGCGTTACCTTAATCTTAATTTGGAGATTTTAAGCAGGTAATTTCAAAATTAAATCAAGGACATTGGCAGATGGAAAACATCACAAGTATAGTAATCTATTCCTCTCTACTGTAAAATTAAAATCTGATTCTCTGTTGAAGCAATGAGTTAAAGTAATCTGTTATGTTCTCTTGATGTCTGCTAAATTCTAATTGTTTAAAAACAGCTAAATTTTTTAAGAGCTATGGGTTATTGAAATATGAGCTTATTTTCAAATATTTAAATAATCACCTTGTAACAGTGATCAAATTTGGTCTATATTATGTCATGATTTTAAGGAATCTTATTTCAACCAGATATTTTGAATTTTGAGCCTTCTTGACATTCTTGACAGACATTCAAAAAATCAAAAATCAAAGTTTCAAAGAATTTGGACTCAAATTTCCAGTAAATTCTGGACTTCAGTTTTTCCAGTTCAGGCCCAACTGAAAAAATCGAAGGACTTATGTCTCTCATCTTGTAGAGACACCAACTAATCAGACTATTTGGATTATATTAGAAGTACTGTCATGATGTGAAGTGGTACTAAATTTTAAGTTTCTATAATATAAAATGCTGTTGATACAAATGTCTGAAAATTAAAAAGTCTAATAATCTTGTATTACTAGACATGATGGTTATCTTAATGAGAAAGCCCCAGAGACCTAAAGATGGAAAATTCTTTGTAAAATCCTACAGGTGCTTTCAAAAATACTGTGTGCAGTAAGCAAATGCCTATTGTTGGCTAATAAGTTTATAATTTTAAATGTGGCAACTTAAAATTTTGTCGTCCACAGTTTTATATCAAAATTGCTGCTCATAAAACTAAAGCATTGTTGGTTTTGTTTAGCTGTCCTCCTATAGGTTCTGAGGGAATTTTTCCAGCCACATGTATTGTATTCAGTACTTTGGGATAACTCTAAACAGATGAAGCCAATAATATATTAAAGGTACCAACTGTAAAGTATGGTTAGCTGAGGTTACTAAAACAAAAAGTAATTCAAATCAATTGGTAATTTATAAACAGGAGTTATATTGAAACTGCTATATTGGTCTATTATGTTATATGTGTATACATATTGTATGTCTACATGGAAAAATTTATTAAAGTTTTATTTTTAAATGACTTATAGATAAAAGATTGTCCATAAATTTAAACAGTAAAATTATTCAAAGATATGTTTTAATTCATGTGACCTGAATCTCTGTATCAGATGTTTTAATTTTGTTGGTGGAAAGAAACTGAAGACATTCTATATGCTTGTGCTTAAGTTTGGTTAAACAAGCTACATCATGTTAGATATTTAAGAGATATTTTCAAATATGTATTTTTAATATTTATGGAAGGCTTTGGACCTTCTGGTAAATGTTTTCTTAAGTTGTCATCTAATGGGTAAAACTGCTTTCTAAGTTTTCAGTGATATTGCTATTGTCAGTAAGCGATCTGGGACTGGCTCCCCCATTTCTCTAAGCCCAACTTGTTCTCTCATTTCTCTATTCTCTTTGAGGTAGAAAACTATTACTATTATGAAGGAATCTCCAAGATTCAAAATTTGATTTTCGATCTTATAAAAAAGATGGCTAACATTTTTCTGTAATAGCATAGCCAAAATAAGAACTTAAATTATAATTTCTTAGCTAGATTTACTTCGCCACCAGCGAAGTAAACAGTAAGTAGAAAAAAACCTCCCTTTCAGACCAAAGGGAAAGAAAGTTTTAAAGTGAGAATATAGTTTTCCTCATGGGCATTGTCTGCCTCAACATAAACTACTACAGAACATGCCTGTGACTACAGACTTCTAGTTTAGGCCACCGAAGATTAGAGATGGGACTTGAGCACCCCCTTGACTTGCTTCCTCTGGTCTGCTTTAACAAAAATCAGGAGAAAAAGAAAGCTAGGCATCAGAAAAGTAGAGATAGGTGGCAGGCCTTTTAAAGGCTACTCTGCACAGTGATCTGCCCTCAAGGAGACCCAACAGGCCAGTCCACTGCAGTGGCTTTCAATGTGGCAAGCCTGGGCTTCAGCAGAAGTCAGCTATGAAGAGCCCTGGCAGCTCTGCCAGCCAAGAGTTGGATCACTGGAAATGGACCTGCCCTGGAATCCAAGGACGCCCAGGTCAGAGCCACAGATCTTACGGGCTCCAAGCTGAAAAGCCCTTCACTCAACCCAGCTTCCAAGGTGACCACTGCTGCTGAGGAGACGGTTAAATAGGGTAACACTGCAGGCAGAACTGTGTATTTCCTGTTGGAGTTGCCACTTGCCTTTACCTGGCCAGCTCTCCTCCCAGGCCAGCTAGGTAATGGAAGTCAACAGGGTGCCTTCCCAAGGAGGTTCACACCTCCCTTAGGATGTAGGCTATATGAAGAGATAGCTGAGTCTGAGCCTCATAATTTACAAGGCTTTAAAGCCCACCTGATTATTATCAAGCCCCTTCTGTCAGGTTCTATTTGCCTCTCAATCAGAAAACTTATTTGTAGCTTAACACCTGTGTCCTCTGTATCTAGCCCACTTGGGCCTCATTCCTTTGTAACCACAGCCTTTACTCTACCACCAATGGCTCTACTCCCAACCTGTGTGTACTGATGGTCCTCTCCCCCACTTTATGTTGTATGATTGTTCAGAATTTCTCTATAGACAAGCCCAGCTACCTGCAAAAGCTAAGTGGCCTTTTCTCCCAGTCTTGGCTGGGACCAGCTTTAAGCCACATCCATCAAACTGTCCCCACAAGGGTCCAGAGACCCCCATTCCCTCTCCTCTATGAAATGGTTAATGCTACTCTTAGAATCATTGGTTATTATTCTCAACCCTGTCTTTTATACTACAGTGTCTAAGTGTTTACAGCAGGTTATAATGGAACAAACGAAGGCCTTCAACAACCAGGCAGTCTACAGGAATATACTCGGCTGCTACAGGAATACACCAAATGCTGCTACAGGAATATACTCGGCTCCCCACCCAGGGGACAGCGAGCAGCCTGAGACATTGCCCCATGCCAGCAAAGAGTACCTCGTCACCCCATGTCAGCAGAAAGTAGCTCTAAAGACAGATCATTGTCCCTCTACCCCTCCTGGACTTTTGGGACTAATGTAACCCCATACAAACCCTGGTTTATAAAAAACAAAAGGGAGGAATGTTAGGAAACTGGCACAGTTTTAGCCAGGTGGCCGCACAGACCAGCTATCTGAGCCAGGCTCCACCCTCATCCTAATGGGATTCCTGCTCCTGCTTCCCTGCCTGCCCTCAGGCAAACTTTTAAAAGGGCCTGTTCCTGAACACGTACTCTCTTGGCCTCTCTTGGCTTCTCTCCTCCTCTCGTCTCTCTTCTCCCTCCTCTCTGTCTCTCTTACAGTCTCCTTCTCTTTTTCCTTTGCTGCCCCTTCACTCCGGTCTGTAGGGTGTTCCCCAATAAACCCTTTCCCTTACTCCGGTGTCCGGTGTGCGATGGCTAACATTAAGATAAGATATAACACTCCTGGTTGCCGGGGGCTCCCGAGCCAGGCCCAGGGCCCACAGTTCCCAGGGGTGCGCAGGGCTGGGGAGGCTCCTCTTTGGGATCGGGCTCTGGCAGCAGCTCCCCAGGCTCCAGTTCCTCAGACTCCAGGCCATTCCTGTAGTCCCTGGGGCCCCCCGGGGCCCCCTCCCCAGCCTCCCCACCAGCCTCTACTTATTAAAAGACTATCCATAGCAAATTTCTGAAGCTCCATAGAATGGCAGGGAATGACTGATGTTTGGCAGCTAGAGGGTGCTATTCCGTAAGCTGAGAGTCATCACCAATATTATTCCCAACTACAGAAAAAAAAATGAAGGTTTATGCTGTTGAAATAGGGCTAAGGGAAGTAGCTTCTAACAAACTCCAACTGTGCTAAAGATCTCTTAAGTTCTGGAGATCAGGGAAAAACCAGGAGTTTCTCAGAATCTCAAATATTTTTAAATACTCAATATTCATTTCCATGCCTTTTGTGATTTACTGCATAAAAATATTCGTATGATGAGCCTAGACTTGCAAGTCTTCTTGAAATGTCCACAGGTCACTGTGATGTACTACTCCAGCTGAGAACTAGTACAAGATACAACTACCACTTTCATCTCTTTTCTCGCCCAAAAGACCAGTTTCCTTCACCATTTGTGGACTCGACCAAAGAGAAATGATTAAGAGACAGACTCACTGAAAATTCCATTTAATTTTCTTGGGGAGGAGTAGATCAAGACTAGAAATTGACATTTTGAGATTTGATTATTGTTTACAGCCCTTGTCTACATCCTTAGAAATAGTGGTTTTTCTATGTACTATTTGTTGTACTTTTTACTTAGTGGAGATTTAAGCCTGTGATTATAAAGCAAATCCAAAGCATACCATTGCAAACACTAAGAGGACAATAAGGATGGAAGAGAGAGGGTGGGAGCAAAGGGAAGAGGGGGAGAGAGTGGGAAGTATAATTATGTTTTTCCCCCAAAGAAACCATTTATTTAACGAGTACAGATTTCATAAGTACAAATTCAGGAATACAGTGATTCTTCCCATCATATCTGCCTTCTCACCCTCACTCCCACCCCAGCTCCTCCTCCCTCTCCCTTCCACATTCTCGTTCTCCATTAAGAAAAAAAAAACAAACAAAAAAAAACACTGTTCCTAGGCAGTCAAGACACAGACTGTTCAAGTCATTGCTTCTCAAAGTGTCAATTTTACCTCCAGCTTTGTTTTTGTTGTTTGAGACTGCTTTGGCTATTCGAGGTCTCCTGTGTTTCCATATGAATTTCAGCATCATTTTTTCTAGATCTGAGAAGAATGTCTTTGGTATGTTTTTGATTGGTATCACATGGAATCTGTAGATTGCTTTTGGAAGAATGGTTATTTTGATAATATGGATTCCTCCAATCCATGAACATGGAAGATTTTTCCATTTTTTACATCTTCTATTTCTTTAATGTAACTCCATTGTAGAGATCTTTGACATCCTTGGTTAAATTTATTCCAAGGTAATTTCTTTTTTTGGTAGCTATTGTGAATGGAATTGATCTTAGAAGTTCATATTCAGCACAGGGTTTGTCTGCGTATACAAAGGCTGTTGATTTTTTGTATTGACTTTATAATTTTGTATTGATTTTTGTATTGATTTTATGAGTTCCAATAGTCTCTTGGTGGAGTATTTTGGATCCCCTATATAATCATGTCATCTGCAAATACAGATAGTTTGACTTCCTCTTTCCCAATTTGAATCCCTTTGATTTCTCCTTCTTGCCTAATGGCTCTGGCTAAAACTTCCAGGACTATATTGAACAGCAATGGAGAGAGTAGGTTCCTTGTCTGGTTTTGCATCTCCGTGGGGATGCTTCCAACTTTTCCCCATTCAATAGGAGGCTGGCAGTGGCTTTGTCATAAATTGCCTTGATTGTGCTGAGGAATGTTTTTTCTATACCCATTTTGCTTAAGTTTTCACCATGAAAGGGTGTTGTATTATATCAAATGTTTTCTCTGCATCTACTGAAATAGTCATATGATTTTTCTTCTTAAATTTATTAATGTGATATAGCACATTGATTGATTTGTGGATTTTGACTTGCATACCAGGGATAAATGCCACTTGGTCTGGGTGAATGATCTTTCTGCTGTGTTGTTGGATTCAAGTCACAAGAATTTTTTGAGGAATTTTGAATCTATGTTCATCAGGGAAGTTGGTTTGTAATTTTCTTTCTCTGTTTTATCTTTTTCAGGTTTAAGAATTAAAGTGATGCCGCATTCATATAAAGACTTTGAGGGGCTGGTGCTGTGGCACAGTGGGTTAACACCCTGGCCTGAAGCGCTGGCATCCCATATGGGTGCCAGTTCAAGACCCGGCCACTCCACTTCCTGTCCAGCTCTCTGCTATGGCCCGGGAAAGCAGTAAAAGATGGCCCAAGTCCTTGGGCCCCTGCACCCACGTGGGAAACTGGGAAGAAGCTCCTGACTCCTGGCTTCGGATCAGCACAGCTCTGGCAGTTGTGGCCATCTGTGGAGGGAACTTTTGGATGGAAGACCTCCCTCTCTCTCTCTCTGCCTCTCCTCTCTCTGTGTAACTCTGACTTTCATATAAATAAATAAATCTTTTTTTAAAAAAAGACTTTGAGAGGATTCCCTCCCTTTCAATTATTTTGAATAATTTGAGAAGAAGTGGAGTTAGTTCTTTAAATGTCTGGTAGCGTTCAGCAGTGAATCCATCTTGTCCTGGGATTTTCATTGTTAGGTGGGTCTTTATTACTGATTCAATTTCTGTCCTGGTTATAAGTCTGCTTAGGTTTTCTGTCTTCATGGCTCAATTTATGTAGTTTGTATGTGTCCAGGAATCTATTTCTTCCAGGTTTCCCAGTTTGTTTGCATACAACTCTTTGTAGTCATTTCTGATGAATCATTTTGTGGTGTCTTTGTTAAACTTCCTTTTTCATCTCTAATTTTATTAATTTGTGTCTTCTCCCTTTTTTGGTTATCTGGGCCAAAGGTATGTCAATTTTATTTTTTCAAAAAAACAATTCTTCATTTTGCTTTTCCTTTTTTTTTTTTTTTGGTTTCTCTAATTTGAATTATTTCTTTTTTACTACTATACTACTAGTTTGGGGTTTGGTTTGTTGTTGTTTTTCCATAACCTTGAGATGCATGGATAGTTCATTTATTTGGTACCCTTCCAGTTTCTTGATGTAGGCACCAATTGCTATAAACTTTCCTCTTAGCACTGCTTTTGCTGTATCCCACAAATTTTGGTATGTACTATTGTAATCTTCATTTGTTTAATGACATTTTTTATTTCTCTTTTGATTTTTTTCTATGACCCACTTTTCATTCAGGAGCATGCTGTTCATTCTCTATGTGTTTGCATGTGTTCCAGAGATTCCTGAGTTGCTGATTTCCAGCTTAATTAAATTGTGGTCTGAGAAGATGCATGGTATTCTTATTTTGAATTCGCTGAGATTTGCTTTATGGCCTAGCATGTGACAAATCTTAGAGATGGTTTCATGCACAGGTAAAGAATGTGTATTCTGCAACTGGAGGATGGAAAGTTATGTAGATATCCATTAGGGCCATTTGGTCTATAGTTTGATTAATTCTGCTGTTTCCTTGCTAATTTTCTGTCTGGTTGATCTGTCTATTGCTGAAAGTGGAGTACTAAAATCCCCCATTACTACTGTATTTGAGTCTAGGTCTCCCTTTAGAGCTCTTAACATTTCTTTTAAATGGCAAGGTGCCCTGTAATTAGGTGCATATATGTTTATTATAGTCACCTGTTCCTGTTGAATTGCTCCCTTAATCATTACATAGTGACCTTCTTTGTCTCTTTTAACACTTTTTGTGTTAAAGTCTATTTTGTCTGATATTACGATGGATACACCAGCTCTTTTTTGGTTCTGTTAGCATGGAATATCTTTTTCCATCCTTTCACTTTCGGTCTACATGCATCTTTATTGGTGAGATGTATTTCTTCTAGCAGCAAATAGATGGGTTTTGTTTCTTAATCCATTCAGCTAGTCTTTGTCTTTTAACTGGAGAGAGAAGGCCATTTACATTCACTGTGACTGTTGATAATCAATGACTTTGACCTGCCATTTTTCCAAATATATTCTTATTTTTTACTTTGGACTTCCTTTGTGCTTTACTGGGAGCTTTCCTTCCTTTACCTTCTTCTGTTGTGATGGCTGTGCTTCTGTGTTTCTGTGTGCAGCACATATTTAAGCATCTTCTGCAGGGCTAGACGGGTGGTAACGAATTCTTTCAGTTCCTGTTTGTCATGAAAGGTCGTTATTTCACCTTCATTCTTAAATGAAAGCTTTGCCAGGTATACGTATTCTGGATTGACAGTTTTTTTTCTCTTAAGATTTGGACTGTATTTTGCCATTCTTTTCTAGACAGTAGGGTTTCTGATGAGAAGGCTGCTGTTAGTCTACTAGGAGATCCTCTGAATGTAATATGGCATTTCTTTTGTGCACACTTTAGAATGTTTTCTTTATGTTTTACTGTGGAGAGTTTTATTAGAATGTGCTGTGCTAAAGATCTTTTCTGGATATGTTTATTAGGTGTGCTATGTACTTCCTACATACTTGGATATCCCTTTCGTTCTCCAAATCTGGGAAATTTTCTGTTATTTCACCAAAAAGGCTTTCTAATCCTTTCTCTCTTTCCACACCTTCAGCAACTCATATAACCTGTATGTTGGATCGTTTGTTAGTATCCTGTAGACTACCAACAGTGTCTTTTTAGTTTTCTAATTTCTTTTTTAAAAATTATTTATTTATGGCCGGCGCCGCAGCTCAATAGGCTAATCCTCCGCCTTGCGGCGCCAGCACACCGGGTTCTAGCCCCGGTCGGGGCACCAATCCTGTCCCGGTTGCCCCTCTTCCAGGCCAGCTCTCTGCTGTGGCCAGGGAGTGCAGTGGAGGATGGCCCAAGTCCTTGGGCCCTACACCCCATGGGAGACCAGGATAAGCACCTGGCTCCTGCCATCAGATCAGCGCAGTGCGCCGGCCACAGCGCGCCTACCGCGGCGGCCATTGGAGGGTGAACCAACGGCAAAAAGGAAGACCTTTCTCTCTATGTCTCTCTCTCACTGTCCACTCTGCCTGTCAAAAACTAAAAAAAAAAATTATTTATTTATTTGAAAGAGTTACACAGAGAGGGAGAGAGAGGAAGGGGGAGAGGGGGAGGAGGAGGGGGAGAAAGAGGTCTTCCACCCACTGGTTCACTCCCCAATTGGCCTCAACAGCTAGAGCTGAGCCAATCCAAAGCCAGGAGGCAGGAGCTTCTTCCGGGTCTCCCACGCAGGTGCAGCGGTCCAAGGACTTGGGCCATCTTCTACTGCTTTCCCAGGCCATAGCAGAGAGCTGGATCAGAAGAGGAGAAGCCAAGACTCAAACTGGTTCCCATATGGGATGCCGGTGCTTCAGGCCAGGGCTTTAATCCGCTGCCACAGTGCCGGCCCCTAGTTTTCTAATTTCTTTTTCTGTTTGGTCTGCCTGCATAATTCCCGATGCTTTGTCTTCTATGTTGGATATTCTTTCTTTTTCTTCAGCAATTCTGTTGTTAAGGCTCTCCACTTATTCTTTATTTGTTCTATAGAGTTCTTCATTTCCAAGATTTCATTTTGCTTTCTCTTTAAGATTTCAATTTCATGAAGAAATTTTCTTTCCTGTTATGTATGGATTTCATTAGTTCATGCATTTGCTTCTGATTACTTCTAAGTAATCCTATGATCAAGTTTTTTAATTCCATTTCTGATTTTTTATATCATCATCTTCACAATCTAGTATTAACGTGTTTTGTTCCTTGGGGGGTCATGTTGTCTTCCTTCTTTATCCTTGGATTGGTGCATTTTTTATTTGACATTTGTTGGGATACTCATTGGTTTCTTTGATTTTTCATTCTTGTGTCTTATCTTTGGATTATGTATGATTGTATAGGTGGAGTGACTGCTTTCAAGGAATAACTACAGGCGTGTGGTGGGAGTGGCCAGGGAGCTCCGCTCAGTGCTCCAGTGTGAAGGGCATGTCTGAGGTGACACAATCAGGTTTGGTGTGGAGAATATATATTATTTTAATCAGAGGGGAGGTTTCTCGTCTGTTGGTGTAGACTCAGCTAAGCTCCTCTCTTTGATGGAGACAAGTGGCTGGGTGCTAGTCCCAGTGAGTATATTATTAGTCCACTGTGCCACAAGGACCACACAAAGGATCTATGCAGTCCTCAGTATAAGCTCAGATTTCCCAGCAATATCTCTCACTGGGTAATTAGGGATCCCTGATCATGTGGAGCCTCCCACAGTGACTGCCCAATGTCCCAGCCACACCCTGGTTCTTCCCACACAGCCTCATTTTTTTCACAGCCCCAGAACACAAGCCTCCCATAGTCACGAGTACATAGCCCCCTGTCTATTCTCCTCACCAGACTCAGGAGTCTCCACTTGGATGGTTGCTGGGCACAGTCAGGAGCTGGTGCAGCTGTTAGGATTGTCCCAAATGGCACCTTCTGTCAGCTTGTTACAGGATGCCTTTGCAGGATGATCAGGGAGAGAGAAAAGTACTTCTGCTTTGTTTTTTCTCCTCTAGTTTGGTGGGTACACTATCCACCACAGAGATCCAAGCTGGATTCCCTCTAGGCTCTTCCTGAAGATTTTTCACCAGTTGCTTAGGCTGCTGCAACTGGTGCAGTCTGGTCTCACCTTACTCTCCAATGCTGGTACAGAGGCTCTCGGCTTGTGGGGTCCTAAATTGTGTGTGTCTTTGCCTTCCACGTAAGTCCACTGTGTTCCTCCAATTTATGTCGAGTATCCTCTGCTATTTTCTCCCTAACTCTTCCTTCTAATTATGTTCTTAAAACTGTATATGTGAGTTACAAAAAAATTTATTTCCTTTAGATAAGTAGCATACATTTTAAAAAGAGAAACCTTAGTGATCATGCTTTCACCTTGTTCCATTCGATATGAAGAATAAAATGCTCCATACCCATACACAAATTCTAAAGATCACAATACTTAGAATTCTGGTACACACAACTTGTTAAAAATACAGTACTATGTTAAACAAACTTAATTTATACTTTTCTTGGGGGCTGGTATTATGGCAATAGCAGATTAAGCTGCCACCTCCAATACCAGCATACCATAAAGGCACTAGTTCAAGTCCCAGCTGCTCCACTTCTGATCCAGCTCCCTGACAATGCACTTGGGAAAGCAGCATAAGATGGCCCAAGTCTTTGAGTCCCTGAACCCATGTGGGAGAACCATCAAGACACTATAGATTTGAGAACTGAATTTAAACTCTTATCTAAGCAGTTCGTTTCAACAACAGACTGTCAGTTAATTATGAATTCTTTCAA
This sequence comes from Lepus europaeus, assembly GCF_033115175.1. NCBI lineage: Eukaryota > Metazoa > Chordata > Mammalia > Lagomorpha > Leporidae > Lepus > Lepus europaeus. Next base: position 81,500,345 of record NC_084840.1, on the reverse strand, counting down.
CTCCTTTGCCACTTGATTGCCTCCTATTCTCTCCATATCTGGTTTTCCCCAAATGTTTCTATAATGAGTCTCAAGGCAAGTTTAGAAATTAGTTAACTTCATTTACCATAGTATGAACAATTATACCCAAAACTGAAGAACACTTTGTCTAAACATAGAAGAAAAAAAGATCAAAATATCATCATAGTATTTCTCCTCAATTAACTAATTTCCAGATTTCGGATGGCTCTCCCCTTTTCCTTCTCCAAGTTTCACTCACAGTCCTTGCCAGTGAGATTACTCCATTTTTAATACATTAATTTATTCAGAAAATTGACAACAGTAAGATTTCTATATAACGATTTTGTCTTGAGTTTTAATCTAAAGCCATTAAAAAGAAAAAATTTGCTTTTCTATTTTGTATAATAGAAACAATGTGAATGTGAAAATACATGAAAAAAAGGTTTTAACAACCCCACCCACTGTGTACACAAAGACTGTCTACAAATGCATACAAGGAGTCTGCACTCAAATTCTTTCATAAAAGTATCAATGTATAAAGTGAAATGATAAACGATCATTTAGAATATTTTTATTCCATACATGCTTGAGTTTCCAAATATGGAAGACTGACTCTACACATCAGAATATTAAAACAAAGGTATTTCAAATAGTTTGAAAATACATTGGTTGAACAGTACCTTATTTATTCTTTCAATATCTGCATTGTGCAGAAGCAGTTGTTTGCCTATTTTTAGGTTCTCATTACAGGCAGCATAATGAAGGGCAGTGTTGCCATTCTCATCCATATGGTTTGGGTCAGCACCGTGATGTAGTAGGATCGCAGCACATTCCTCATGGTTATATTGAGTGGCCTGTCAAGAATACACCAATAAATAGATTGCAATTTCTAGGAATACAAAATAAATATTCCACTGCTTTCACAATTAAACGATATAAATTCATTTTTACTCTGTGAATGTAAACAAAATCTTCCACACATTAGAAATATTGGGTACTATATACCTTCATCAGCGGTGTCATGTTCACATTGTCAATGGCATCGATATGACAATGCTGCTCTATCAGGAGCTTCACGACTTCTATATGGCCGTTGGTGCAGGCCAAATGCAGAGCAGTCCTGTGAAAACGAGAGGGCTTTTATGAAAATGATAGCATACAATCTCCTGACAGATAATTATTCAGGCAACTGTAAGTATTCAATAGCATGTTCTTCAATCCTGAAAGTCTTCTTCTCCTAAAGAAACATAGTATTTATGAGCTTTTATTGTTCACTACACTAATTACAGAGCAGTCTGTTTGAAAAGAAAGAGCATGGACCTAACATTCAGCACAATGCAATACAAATCCTACTTGAAGTTGTCACTTATTAGCTATCACTTGGCCTCTCTGGGCCTCAATTTCCTCATCAATAAAATGGGGAGGGGGGAATAATACTTATCTCTATCATATAAAGTTTTCTCTGCTATCTTGTATTTAATATAGAACACACAAACAATGTATAAGAATGAAACTGGCATCTTATGATTATTATGTATAGCCTTTGTCTATATTCCTGTGGCACAATTATCTTTCTACTTTTTACTTGTTGAACATTAAGGTTAGTGGTGCATTAAGCCTGTGATTATAAAGTAAACTGAAGGTTCATCATTGCAAAATTAAAGGAACAAAAATGAAATACAAGAAGGAGGGGGTATTGAGGGAGGGATGGAGGAAAGGATAGAATTGTATCTATGAAATCTGTTATCATTGTATTTATAAAAATTCTTAAAAATATTTATCTCAGTTTACAACTGTGATGCTTGAATGAGTATCTATGCAAAATATTTAGAGTACTGACCAACACAACTAAAACACCTCAAAAATTACTCGATATGCTCACTACTATTGTTACTACTTATCAAATATACTATTTCAATTTAGTAAAATAATACAAATGTCCCAACTTCACAGGTGTGTTTCAGATATTAGAGATAATATTGTATTTCAATGACCCAAACATGCTCATTTCCTCTCATTTTTGCATATCTGGCATTGGGTGATCCTTAGCATAATTCATGACTATTTCCACTCTAATTTGCAGCATTTGGAAAATCCTCTCATTGACACATAAAATGGGCATCACACAATCCACGGTGTCTTGTTTAGTGCTACATGGCATATACAGCAGGTCTATGGCAATTCTAGTTATACAGATTCCATTTATGTAAATTTTAGTTTCTAAGTCTTAAAGAAGAGGACTGAGGTAACAAAAATACTTAAAAACAAAGTATTTCTCAATTTTCAAAATTAAAGTCAAAGGAAACTTGAGATTCAAATAAATACCTATACCTGACTGTACTCTTTATTTATGCTTAGAGAATGAATGAAAAATCTAATGACTAGTATTAGCATTTAATGCTCATACAATGAGAGCTAAAGTTATATTTTATAATGTCTTTCACACACACTTTTATTTGAAAGGAGGAAAGAACACTTTCCAATGAGATTGAGTCCTAGTACTTCAATTTTAAATCTCTCAATTTAATGAGGATGGGCAGGGAAACATAAACTTGTAAAGGATGCAAGAGATCTAAGATACAGAATATGCCTGTCTGTTACATAATATGTATTCAGGTTACAGTTGATGAATAAATTGGTTGATGAATAAAACCACTTGGGGATTTCAATATCTTTAAAGAAAGCTTTTATAAATCAAAACTTCTGCAATAATAACAGTCATTTAAGTTTGTTATTTTTTCTTTTCAGAAGGACACATTCCAACTAAAATTAATCGATACTCATTCTTATAATAAATATATATAGTAAAAACAAATGTATATGACAAAAGGTCTACATAATGACACAAGCAGATAAAATGATTCCCTTTACTCTGCACGAGGCTAAACATAGGCAGGAGATTCCAAACCCCACACAGAGATACAAATATTAAGTGAGAAATTAGGTTTATCTGTGGATACATATTTCTCCCCCTCCCAAGGATTATCTCAATAATACACTTTATTACTTGAGTTTCTTACAAATGTTCACCCTAGAAATCATAGATAAGAAAATTTCACATATAATTCAAATACCCCCAAATCACTGAGTTTACCACATTCTGTACATTTTGCTGGCTAACAGAGGGCATAGTCTATATAAATGTATAATTAAGCTGCCTTTTTTCTCATAACAATTGCCCATTTGCATATTCACATACATCAGTGTCTATCCCACCTTCAGTGGTCTCTTATCAATGCATGCTCTCTAACTTATAAAATCCATTCTATGGGTTCTTATTACTACTTTATTACAACAAGCAGTGATGCGAGAAACAAATCCTATGTCTGTTTCCTAAAGATGATTTGATGGAATAGAATTGAAGGGTAGACGGCGTATACATTTTTAAAATGTGATACAGTATTTTCCACCAAATTCTCTATTCCAAAATTCATAAGCAATTTAAACTTTAAGCAGTGGCAAACATAACACTACTCTTCATTCTCAAAAACTATGTGGTTGGAACAACTTTTCATTCCTCCTTCAACTTAAATTTCTTCTCTCACCAGGATTGCTAAATACTGTTTTCTATGTCTATGGATCAATTGCAATCTGCAAAAAACTATGCCCAATTTCAAATTAGAGTCTAACTTTTTTGTTCACTTGAATAAACTGTGTAAAAATGAAGATGTTTCATCCAAAATATATATGCTGTGAATGTTTTTGCAAGTGTGTTTATTTTGTAACTTTTCTTGATACAGAGCTGTAAATTTTATTTTGCTAACTAAACTTTCAAAATGCTTCTGATATCATTTTAAGATCTTTGTTAAGAGAAAATGTACTGATGAGCATCTGTGTTTTTCTTCAAGAACTTTTCTCATTGTGTATTTTTTTTTTTTTTTTTACTTTTTATCCCACCAGGAACTTAGCTTTGTAACATTAAAAATCAAGCTGGTTTCCTCCGGTTAAGAGGCATTTCATTCATAAATAATTCATGGTTTCCTAATAATATTAAATGTAACCAGTATCAATTTCTAAATCTTTGCATAGATTTTGATGTTTCTGAATGTCCTACTCAGTTCTTCATCTATTGGCCTACTGTAGGTAAGTGGTTAGCTTCTGGAAATTAACAGCGAATTTTTATATGTGGAATTTTGTTCACTACATTATGACTTAATGCCACCACCACAGTACATGGCAGGCAGAATATCTAACTCAAAACTTTTAAGACTTGGCTACTTCTATGTGATTTATGCGGAACTGGTAAACACTTAAGGAACACACAGGCATCGCCCCCCTTCAGTGTTTCCAGCCACAGATCCCCCTGTCCAAAACACGGACACACAGGCGTGCAGGGCCATCGGATTTTATTCAAAGAACTCTAGCCCAGGACTGATCATGGAAATGCTCTCACTATAGGGTTGTGACGAGCGGCTGCACAGGATTAACTTGTGGGCTGAGTCACACTAACCAGTCCATGGAAATGAGGAGTTCAAGACCCCTTTAAAGTTGCTGTCCCCCACTCCAGGACGCGGCGGGGCGCTCAGGGGGTCTCCGTCCCCGGTGCGGGAGGCCACCGTGCAGGGACAGGAGAGGCGGGAGGGGAGCGCTTCGTCCGCCCGGGCCGCCCCGCCCCGCCCCGCGCCCCGCCCCGCGCACCGTTACCTGTTGCCCTCGTCTCTGTCGTTAACTTTGCTTCTCCGAAGCAGGAGAAGGAGGCGAACCCTGTACGCGTCGCCCTCGCTGGCAGCCCTCTGGAGCTCCCCGAGTTCCTCCTCCACGACGCGGCCACGGGACTGGGGTCGAACCTCCAGCCCGTTCCCGCGCCCGTCGGAGGACGTCTGGAGCACCTGGCGCCTCATGGCTGAGTAGGAAAGAAATCGCTTCATTTCTGAAGTGGACGGCGGCTTTCCGCCACCTCCGGAGCCCAAAATCCGAGTAAACGAGCCGTCTGGCCACCACGTCCACGCAAGGCAGGTCCGCGGTCTCCAACTCCTCAGCACGGGAAGACGGTCGCCCAGCAACCGCCGCCACGCGCCAGTGGGCGCCCCGCCCAGGCAGGCGGCCCCGACGAGCACGCGCAGAACCTCCCAACGCCCAGCTGCAACCAGACTTGGGTGGGTCTTTGCTAAGGAAAAACACCAATCATTCGAAAAGCAGTGTTTATACTCAGCTGGAGCTAGAGTGGCTTGGAACTGCAGAATTCTGGCCAGCGCCGCGGCTCAATAGGATAACCCTCCACCTTGCGGCGCTGGCACACCGGGCCGCCGGATTCTGTCCTGGTTGCCCCTCTTCCAGGCCAGCTCTCTGCTGTGGCCCGGGAGTGCAGTGGAGGATGACCCAAGTGCTTGGGCCCTGCACCCGCATGGGAGACCAGGAGAAGCACCTGGCTCCTGCCTTCGGATCAGCGCGGTGCGCCGGCCGCAGCGGCCATTGGAGGGTGAACCAATGGAAAAAGGAAGACCTTTCTCTCTCACTGTCCACTCTGCCTGCCAAAAAACAAACAAAAAGAAACCACACACACACACACACGACTGCAGAATTCTGAAGGCCTACAACGCCTCTGAAAATGTCTAAAAAAAAAAAAAGAAAGAAAAAGAGAAAGAAAATGTTTCAGCTCCTTATCTTTCAGTTTATTTCCTTTCAACATCACCTTTGTTCCACTGGTCTCCATGGAAATTTAGCAGGTGCAAACACAAACCACTTTTCATGCTTGCAGAGGCCATGGCTGTCAGTGTGATCTAGAGGAAATCATGGCATTTTTTCAAGAAAAATGAAAACCAAATTCTTCATCATTCCTTCCCTCTCTTTCAGCCCAGCTTAAGTTTACCTTTGCATTACTTTTTTGTTTTTTACTGTTCCTGTACATATTTGAAGATTTCGTCCAGCCATGATTTATTTTGGAGTAATGTGTAACTTTTAAGAACCTTTTTATTGTTAATGGCTGTTCACTTCTCCCAAACATTTCCTTATTCAGTACTGAGTTAAAGTGGCACTTTATTTCACCTTAAGTTTTCAGTTTTTTGTTTGCTTGTCTCGTTGCAGTCTGCTTCGTGCATCAGTACTCCTCTAACTTCATCAATAAAATTTACTGTGTATGTGAATCTAATCTCATTTGCACCTCTTTTGTATCTGCTAATCTGCCAGGTCATTTTCAGGTGGCAGAGGATAACTTTATCAGAAGCTGGTGGAGCCTTCACACTGGCTAAAGCTATTTTATGTCTTCTGTCTCCTTTAACCTTTACAAAACCTCCTTTGGGAAGAAGCTTATTTATTTATTGCATTGTACACAGAAAACTTGGGGATTGGCCAGCGCCGTGGCTTAACAGGCTAATCCTCTGCCTAGCGGCACTGGCACACCAGGTTCTAGTCCCGGTCGGGGCGCCGGATTCTGTCCTGGTTGCTCCTCTTCCAGGCCAGCTCTCTGCTGTGGCCAGGGAGTGCAGTGGAGGATGGCCCAAGTGCTTGGGCCCTGCACCCCATGGGAGACCAGGAGAAGCACCTGGCTCCTGGCTTTGGATCAGCACGATGTGCCGGCCGCAGCGGCCATTGGAGGGTGAACCAAGGGCAAAAAGGAAGACCTTTCTCTCTCTCTCTCTCTCACTATCCACTCTGGCTGTCAAAAAGAAAAAAAAAAGAAAAAAAGAAAACTTGGGGATCAAGTATTAGAAATTGACAATTGAAATCAGAAATACACAGCTAGCAAGAGGCAGAGGGCCTCAGACTTAGCCCTTCCTGTTCCACATCCAGCATAATTTCAAGAACACACTCAGAGCCAAGCAGGTAACCATAGGCCATGTTATATGATCATCAGGAAAGCTGAATAGTTACATCTTATTTAAAACATTAAAAAACACAAATGCAACTTTTCAGCTTAATATTTTACAATAAAATATGAAACTCTTTACCACAACTAAACAAACCGACTATCCTAACCCTGGCCTTCTAAATGTTCATTAAAATACTTTCAGTTCCTTACTAATTAGAATTTTATAATAAAAAGTACTACACAGATTCACTGAGGCCCTTCTCCAAGAAACCAAAAGTCCTTCAGAAACACTACCTTGGAACACAAAATGACAAGAGCTGGCATTGTGGTGCAGCTTGCAATGCCAGCAACCAATCTTGGAGTGCCAGTTTAAGTCCCAGGTGCTACACTCCTGATCCAGCTCACTGCTAATGCACCTGGGTGGCACAGAGGAGGCCCAAGTATGTGAGACCCTGCCTTCCACGTGGGAAAGCTGGACAGAATTCCTTGCTTGTGGTTTCTGCCTGGTGCAGCCCTGGCTGTTGGGGCGTTTGAGGAGTGAAGCAGTGGATGGAAACATGCTCTGTGTGTGTGTGTCTTTCTCTCTCTTTATCCCTCTCTCCCTTTCTGTCGTTCTGCATTTCAAATAAATAAATGTATTTTTTAAAATATCACCACCTTTTGCCTTGGAGAAATGTTCACCACCCCAACCCCCCCACTAATGCTGCCTCATAATTCTGGTTTAATGAGACTGTTTATGGGACTGATCAACTTCAAGACCAATCCCATCAACTGTCCAGGAATGCTCCATCCATTCAAAGCAATCACAGGTTTGGCTCCACACTAAGGCAGGCAGGTATGGACTGAGAAACACCTCCTATACCTAAGCATGCCCAGACTGCCAAGTGGACTGCACAGAAGGGGTACGTAAGTCAAGAGCATCTTTCTTTGATTAGGAGAAGGATTCAGCAGCACCATCAGTAGAAGCTGATGTTGTATACAGTATAGAGGTCTTCCCAGTTCTCCCACTGGCTAACAATGTCCCACCAGAGCTCTGATGCTTCCAATGGCTTCTCATCTGGTCCACTCATTCATTCAGTACAGGCCCTGTCGCTGACCTCTCCCCAGATGCAGACTAGTAGAGTCACCAATCATCAGAATCTGGCCCCAACCTGTACATCCAGGCCCACTTCCGTCTACTACCTCCCAGACAGTCTTGGATCTCATTACCATGGTGGCAACCAACTCAGTATAGGTAACCCATAGCACAGTCCCTTCCACAGGAATATGCACGGAGTCCTGGAGTACAGACACTGCACATAACATTGACATCAAAACCTGGCAACGATCACACCTTGTTTGTAATCACCCTGGTGAAGGTTGGGAGGGGCCCTTTTATGCTCTTTCCACTGGCTCCCTGGGGCCAGCATCCTAGCACAGCCAGAAATAGAGGCGGTCCAGTTCCAAGTTCATGGATACTCCCACCCCCCTAAACACATGCCTGCAAGGTTACAAATGCTAGGAACATTTCTTCCCGGACAAGGCCAAGAATAAAAACAGTGAAGAACCTCACCCTCTGCCCTTGGCAGAAACTGGGAAAGACCATCAGATACTACTTCATAATCTCCTCTCTTTACTATCTGATTCACTTGAGTGCTTATGAACTTCTGGCTACCAGTGGCCAACCTGGTAAGCCAATGCAAGGTTGTTTGTAGCAAACATTTTTCGGGTGAAAAGGAAAGGTCACTAGAATCCATCTACTCCATCAACAAATAGGCAGTTCTACGTATCACACTGGAAACTGGCTCAAAATGCTACAAAAATTCATCCCTTCCACCTCTAAAACCTACACTGAAGGGTCAGGCGTCTCCACCTTCCCCTCCCAAGGGCTCTCCTGGCCATTCCTCAGCTGCCCTGATGCCCTACCATCCTGCCTGGCTAGAAATCTCCCGCAATCTGGGCCCCCAACTCATTCATCCTCCAGGTACTCAGCTAGACAGAAAAGTGGTCTCAGACGTTGTAGACCTTGGAAGAACTGAGGCAGTGCCTTGGGGTTCTGAGCCCTCCCCGCGAGGCCACTCACCCATTCTGTTCCTGCTGAAAACCTGGCACCTCCAGGGCTTTATTCAACTACGCTTCACGGGCTTTAGGAAAAGCAGGCCTGGGAATGAGGAGGTGGTCTGGGAGGACAAGCGGACCTCCACCCATAGGATCCACAGTCTTTGCCTCACGAATCCACATCCTTCTCTTCCCAACTGTGCACCCACCTCCCACACCGCCCCCTAGCAGCACTGGCAAGTAGAGCCTTGGGCCACACCCAGGACATCCCTGCCTTCCCCCTGCCACTGGATGTGACAAGTTACAGATTTTTATGTTAGGTTATTTACTCCGTGCATCTGTGGCAGTAAATGAGATGTCAGAGTTGGTGTTTGACTGATCTCTGCAACTGTGCATGACAAGAGACCTGGAAAATGATATGCATGTCCCACAGGAAGGGGTGGGGAAAGCCAGAGAGCTGGACATTTGGACTGGCAGAGACAATAAAGCTGAGGAAGTAATGGATAAGAGTCTAAGAACTTTCTGGACTGCAAAGGAAACATTTGACAAAGTGAAGAGGCAACTGATAGACTGGGAGAAAAGCCTGAGAAGTATGAAACTGAAAAAGAAGTGATATCCAAAATCTCTAAAGAGCTCAAGAAACTCAAAAGCAACAAAACAAACAATCCAGCTAAGGAATGGGCAAAGGACTTCCACAGGCATTTTTTCAAAGGACAAATTTCAAATGGCCAACAGACACACATAAACATGCTCAGGGGGCCGGTGATGTAGCGCAGCAGGTTAAAGCCCTGGCCTGAAGCCCTGGCATCCCATTTGGGCGCCAGTTCTAGTCCCAGCTGCTCCTCTTCCGATCCAGCTCTCTGCTATGGCCTGGGATAGCACTAGAAAGCGGCCCAAGTCCTTGGGACCCTGCACCCACATGGGAGACCCGAAGAAGCTTCTGGCTCCTGGCTTCAGATCGGCACAGCTCTGGCAGCTGTGGCCATCTGGGGAGTGAACCACCAGATGGAAGACCTCTCTCTCTCTCTTTCTCACTCGCTCTCTCTCTCTGCCTCTCTATAACTCTTTCAAATAAATAAATCTTAAACAAAAAAAAAAAAAAACATGCTCAGGACTACTACCGTCAGGGAAGTGAAAAGCCAAACCACAATGAGAATTCATCTCACACTAGGCAGAGTGGTTATCATCCAAAAATCAAAAAACAATAAATTCCTGCAAGGATGTGGAGAAAACGATACCTTTCTACTGCTGGTGGGAATACAAATTAGCACAACCATTATGGAAGATAATATGGAGGTTCTTCAGAAATCTGAAAGTAGTTCTACACTCAACCATCTCACTCCTGGTAATTTACCCAAATGAAAAGAAACCAGCATATGAAAGAGTCATCTGTACCCTCATGTTTATTGCAGCTCAATTCACAAAAGCCAAGCTATGGAATCAACCTATATGTTCAGTAACTGAACACTGGATAAAGAAAATGTGGTATATAAACAATATAGAATTCTACTGAGCTAGAAGAAAAAAGAATGATACCCTGTCTTTAGCCAGAAAATAGATGCAACTAGAAATCAATATGCTTAGTGAAATAAGCCAGTCCCAAAAAGACAAATATCATATGTTTCCCCTGATTTGTGGTAACTAATACAGAGTATAAACATTAATGTATATGAGCATAATTGAGATCAACAATGGACAAAACTGACATTTGGAGATTTGATTGCTGTTTACAGCCTTTGTCTATGCTCCTGAGGAGCAGTGGTTTTTCTACTTACTACTCATCGAATTCTTTATTTACTGGAGGGTTAAGCTCATGATCATCAAACAAACTCAAAGTATGTCACTGTAAAAACTGAAGGAGAAAGTAAGGAAAGGAGGAGGATGATGGTGGGAGCATGGGAGAGGGAGATGGGTGGGAAGTATCATGGTGCTCTTAAACCTATACATATATATATATATATATGAAATATGTGAAATTTGTTCACCTTATATAAATTAAAAATGTAAAACAAGAAAAATTCAAATTTCAACTGGATTTGTATTTTCACTCTGAAGTCTAGGTCAAAGCCACCAAACTATAAAGGCTGCTGATGCTTCTTGACTAATTGTTCTTCATCATTTTAAAGAAAACATCATGAATAATGTCCATCCTATGGATCTAATGGCAAGTCAATGACAAACAGGAGATACGTATGTACAAATGCAGGAAAAAGTTAAATGACCAGGTATTTCCAACAAAAGTTATTATAGAGGTGCAGGCTTCTGTCTGAGTGGTTAAAGATATCCACATCCGATCCTTATCTCTGCTTCTTATCCAGCCGTCTACTTCACAGGGACCCATGGAGGCAACAGATGACATCTCAATACTTGGGGCCTGCCAACCAAGCGGTAGATCTGGATTGAGTTCCAGGCTCCTGGTTTTGTCTTGGCCAGACCCAGCTCACTCTTGTGTGCCTTCTCTCTCTCTCTCTCTCTCTCGCTCTCGCTCTCTCTTTTTCTATTTCTTCGGTTCAAACAATTGAATAAATATTTACCAAAAAAAAGAAAAACATATGGGCTGACTAGCAATCATACACTCTTGAGAAATCTGCTGAGCTTTAAAAAAATTAGTCTTAGTTATTCACTACATGTAAACTGTTATACAGAGAAATTTTTCTCTATTTTAGATTTTAGAAATCAATTCAGGTATAACAATAATCACTCTAGGGACACACGTCTGGTATAGAGGTTAAGACACTGCTTATGACACCTACATCCCATGTCAGAGGGTCTCGGATCAAGTTCTGGCTTCACTCCTGTTTCCAGCTTCCTTCTGATGCCTGCCCTGTGAGACAGAAGTGATGGATCAAGCATCTAGGTCCCTGCCACGCAAGTAGGAGACTCAGATTGTGTTCATGGCTCCTAGATTCAGCACTGCCCAGCCTTATCTATTGTGGGCATTTGGGGAGTAAATCAGCAGATGGGATTTCTCTCTCTCCACCCCCTCTTCTCCTTCTCCTTCCTTTTAAATAATGATAATAATAATAACAATAATCACTTTGAATGTTAATGATTTCATGCTACAATTAAACTTAACAAGAGCTTGTCAAAGTGGATCATGAAGCAAAACCCACCTATAGCCTTATACTGTCCTCAGGAGACTCATTTAGATATAAAGACATATGTGTAAAAATTAAGCAGATAGAGAATAAGCCATGCTAACACTAATCAGAAGAAAGTGGAAGTAGATATATTAATTTCACACCATGCAGACCACAGGGAAGGAAAAGTTCTCAGTGATAAAGAAGGGCATTAAATTGACAGTAGGATTGATTCTCTAAGAATGCTTAGTGGTTCTTAAAGAGAACATAAAAATAGGAGGCAAAGTTACAAGAACAGAAAGGAGGAATTCATGAATCCATCTTTATCATTGGAGACTTCAACATACCTCCACCAGAAACAAACAATTCCAAACAATAAATACATAGTCAAATTCAGCAACACCATCAACTGGACACATTAAACACCTGTAGATTTCTTTACTGACAACAGAAGAATATATATTTTTTCTCAAGTTCAGGTGGACAAGTTCAAATGGACTATCCACCAAAGTATTCCACATTCTCAGGCATAAAATATACTTCAACAAATTCAAAGAAGCATCATACAACGTATGCTCTCATATCATAATGGAGATATTCTTGAAATGAATAATAAAAAGATAACCTAAAAGATTCCAAAATAGTTGGAGTTTAAACAACACACTTCTGCATAACCATGAGTCAAAGAATAAATCTCAAGAGAAAATTCCAAATATTTTAAACAAAATGAAAATCAAAATACAACTTATTTGTGGGTTGCAGCAAAAGCATTACCCAAAGAAAACTTGTGGCAATGAATGCATAAACTACAAAGAATATGTAAAATACATAATCTAAACTTCTACAATAAGAAAAAAAGAAGAGCAAATTAAATTCACAGGAAGAAGTAGGGAAAAATAGAGCAATAAATTTCTCTAACTACTTTATATATAAGCTATTTAGGAACATATTCTTGAGTTTTATTTCCATTTATTTACTCTCAAAATCTGCATAAGGAAAACCAGGCTTTATTATCATTTTTACTGAAACAGAAAATCATTTTAAAGAAACAGCTTTGGAAAATTAAGTGAGTTTTCCAATGTTACAGCTACTTTAACCAGTTCCGGCAGTAAATATTGGGTCATAGAAGTTCATTTCTTTAATTGGGTATATTAACCTAATTGCTAACCAATTGTGTGTGTGTGTGTGTGTGTGTGTGTGTGAGAGAGAGAGAGAGAGAGAGAGAGAGAGAGAGAGAGAGAGAGAACACCATCAAATTGCTACAGGAACGCATGGGGAAAATGCTGCAACCAATAGTAATGAAGATGTAGAGAAAGGGGAACTCTTACAGACTGTTGGTGGGAAGGTAAATCAATGTAGCCACTGTCAAAAACAGCATGCAGACTGTTTAAAAACATAGAAATAGACTTTGCACTATAATAAAGAAATCCCCCTGCTGGATTTATACCCCAAAGACATGAACACATTGTGTAAAAGAAAAACTATTCCACCATGTTTATAGCAACACTATGCACAAAAGCCACAGTGTGGAATCAACAGAGTTGCCCATTATAATATCAATGGAAAAAGAGAATGTGTTACATACAACAGAATTGCAGCCATCTGGGGAGTGAACCATGAAACAGAACCTCTTGATCTCTCCCTCTCCCTCTCTCTCTCTCTGCCTCTCCTCTCTCTGTGTAACTCTGACTTTCAAATAAATAAATCTTTTTAAAAAATGAAATTCTACTATTTGAATTAAAATGGCTGGAACTGGGGGACATTTTAGGTGAAATAAACTAACACAGAAAGGCAAGTACTGCATGTACTTCACTTAAATGTGGGAGCGAAATTTTTAAAAAAAGAAAAAAAGAAATGCCTGTGTGTTGTTGTGTTTTGTTGCAAATAGTGTTTTGTTAAACTTTGTTCAAAATCATCATTTTTTGCTAGTGAAGTCAGACACTTCTTTTACATTTGGGAAAGCTATCTTTAAAAAATATAAAAAATAAACAAGGTAGGGGAGAAGCTTGCTGGTATTTGACCCACAAGCTTATGTGCTCTGAGAATCATTTCAGCCAGTTGAAATCTAGAATACATTGTGCGCCCCATGACTGATTCCGTGCAGTCTTGGCCAACATCATGCTGGGTGGTGGTATATTAGGAAAAGGTTCACTAAAATGGGGTGAAGTGAAATAGGATGTCTTAAACACAATACTGAACTGTATTTTTTTTTAATTATTTCATTTGACCCTGAATATTTTAGAATTACAAGAATCTTCAACAATGTTTATAAGTCCATATCAGTGTTTATGATAGTATGCTTGAACCCTAAAACAAAACAAAGGACATTGTTTATTTACATATCTACCTAGATAATCACCACAACTTAATTATGTAGCTTTCAAAGGCAAATATCATTTCTGGCTCCCTCTTCAGCTCCCCTTTCTCAGGGTAAGCACAGATGCTATTCAATGAATGAATATGTGGTAAACTGTAAGAAGATCACATGTGTCCATCCTGAACAAGCAGTCTTCTGTATGTCTGATTATCTTTGATGGAAAAATTTCTCTAAATATTGCTTCTATGTGTCTCAGTAATGTAGTGTTATTATTATATTTGGATTAACACTGAAGACAATTTAAGTGTGAGCAAAAATAGGTTGTGAAGATCACAGAGCGTGAGTCTACTGAAACAGAAAGTTCAAGGATTCTGCAAAATTAACTCTTTCCTGTTGACCAGTAAACCTTCACTTGAGTTCTCTCTACTTCATCCTATTAAACGTTGACATCAATAGTTATGTCATATAGCTGTTCTGTGATATATATATCATTTAATAAGTATTTGACAAATATTAATAATTACATATATACATATATATAATTATGGTTACTACTTTTACTGGTAATGCGTGGCACAACAATGCAAGCTCTGAGCACAAGAGTACCTGACTTCAAATCTGAAAACTGTCAATTACTAGTTGATTACTATTGAGAGTTCTATTCTGCTTTGTTTGAGACCATTTTTATACTAACCCTTCCCCCTCCTCTTTAATGTGCAGGTATTGTGATACTTACTCCCCTAGAATTTTTATAAAGATAAAATAATGATCTCAGCACTGTGATGGATGTAACAATGTAATCAGCTCTGCCTATTATATGAAATCTTGCTTTTACTGACCTCTTTTTATTCATAACAAACAAGAAAGGATGAATTTTAGTATATGTTTCTATGTAACTTTCAAATGAAATTTGAAAAAAGTATTCAAAATTCAAAAAGTATCATGAGAACAAATAAACTGGCTGAGATCATGATTCTTGTCTTCCTGCAGTAACAACATGTAATCATTCTGAAATCCTGCAGACTTACCTAAAGCAAGAATGAGTTTTAGACCTATAATTTCTTCAAATGCTGAGTAAGTCCATGGTTTTGGAAGAAAAATAAATAAAAATACTAATATATTTCATAATAATGAAATAATTCAACAAACATATAGGGGAACACATTAACCATTATTTCCCATGATAAATATCTAAGTTCCAAAATTAGTAAGAAGTTGCATGCTCATGACTGAAGTATTTAAATTTTATGCATTTAAATCAATATGTAGATACAGTCATGCAAATTTAGAGTGCTAACAAATTTGACATTTGATTTTTTATATAAAATCAGCAACTAAAAATACATGATAGTGGCTGGCATTATGACACAGTTGGTTATGTCAGTACAAGAAGGCTTGAATGCTTGGCCCTGCCACCTATGTGGGAAATCCAGATGGATTTCAAGGTTCCTGGCTTGAGGCTGTCCCAGAGCTGTCCCTTGCAGCTATTTGAGTAGTGAATCAGCAGACTGAAGATCTCTGTTCTTCTGTCTCTAACTCTGACTTTCAAGTAAATAAATAAATAAGTATTTTTAAAAGTATGTGAAATAAATCACATATTGTAGCTTATCCCTTTTCTTAGAAAAATACTGTTGACGATTTTATAATTTAGTTCATTCAGATTAAACCTTAGTAATTACCATCAAAGTTTCTATTATCCAGTCAAGGCTTCTCCAACTTTTCAAAATTGCATGGTATTACTAATTTATTATTTTATTTTATTTTTTTTTTTGTTGAAACTTTTATTTAATGAATATAAATTTCCAAAGTACAGCTTATGGATTACCATGGCTTCCCCTCCATAACTTCCCTCCCACCCACAACCCTCCCCTTTCCCGCTCCCTCTCCCCTTCCATTCACATCAAGATTCATTTTCAATTCTCTTTATATAAAGATCAGTTTAGTATATATTAAGTAATTTATTATTTTATTGATTTATATGTTTATTTGTTCAAGAGAACATATTACTCTCAAGCTTTACCATGAATTTTGAGAGTGCTTACCAATAAATAATATAAAAGTTTCCGCTCTAAATGAGATTACATTACACATTTCATTTTGCAAATCAGCTAATATTAAAGAAATTGGTAAATAATTCCTATTATGCATAAATGCTTCTTATTAACATCTCTATGGTCTTGTTCTTAAGAGGAACCATAAATATTAGAATTTGCAGACACTAAACACATAAACTATGTCATTTAAACAAAAATTATTATTTTTTGACAGGCAGAGTGGACAGTGAGAGAGAGAGAGAGACAGAGAGAAAGGTCTTCCTTTTCTGTTGGTTCACCCCCAAATGGCCACTGTGGCCGGCGCCTGCAGCCGGCACACTGCGCTGATCCGAAGCCAGGAGCCAGCGGATGCAGGGCCCACAGCAGAGAACTGGACTGGAAGAGGAGCAACTGGGACAGAATCCAGCGCCACGACTGGGACTAGAAACCAGTGTGCCAGCACCACAGGTGGAGGATTAGCCTATTGAGCCACGGCACCGGCCAACAAAAATTATTTTAACACCCATTATAAATTAAAACTGTTTTATTTAAAATGACCAAAAACTCACAGTTGTAGCCAAATTTACACACACACAGTTTGTTTTTCATATCCAATGCAGTGCATCTCACTACAGTATGCTACTTAAAGATCAAAGATGCTTCTATCTTATAATTTCACCTAGGCAGAATACATTGGTTTCATTTGTGCAAGCTAAAATGAGAGATTTTGGAAAGCATGAAAGTAATTTCTTAACAGTCTTGTAGAGATAGGCATATGATCTTTTGATGTTTCTAATGGAAGTCAAGATTGGCCAGTTGAGCTACTTAGTGCCATAGGGGCTATATAATGTGAATCATGTGGATATTTAGAAAGTATAAGTCTTCTGGTCACCAAATAGCTTTTTGATTCTTTTAATGTAAAAAGATTCTCATAATGTAAAATGACAAGTTGTATAATCAATTTTAAATATGAAGCCAGAAAAAATTATAGTCACTAACATACATGTACATGTATGTTCAAAATGTCTGTATGTTATGAATATAAAAGTTATTAAGAATTAAATTCATGAGAAGTCTTATAACGTTCAGAAAAAACAAGTATTGTGAAAAAACTACAAGGAATTAAAAATTTTTAACAAAATAGATATCTTTTAGTTTCAGTTACCCATGATTTTTAAAATTAGTCTCATATATAATAAATGCATCTATAACCATATATAGTGGAAAAACCTTTATATATTTATCTAGACACATACATGCATACTCTAACATTAGAACATGATAATGATAGGAGATACTTAGCAGTAAGTAATCTGGAAAATTTAAATATTCTCAGGAAGTCATGAGTAAAAGCTTTCAGAGCTTACAATAATTGGTAGGAACTTTCTTAATTAGATCCTCTGATCTTGCTTCTACAAGTGGCTTCTAGACTTTACCTAGTCCCCAAAATAATATTTTAAATATTTGGAATGTTCCTTTTACCTGATCAAATTTAGCAATGTCTGAAATTATTCTTGGACCTCATACTCTCTTGGAGTCTACATAGCCTTCCAAGCATGCTTTATGCATGTGAGTGAAAAGACACATAGCACTGTTTTATTTTTTTATTTTTTATTTTTTTGACAGGCAGAGTGGACAGTAGAGGGAGACAGAGAGAAAGGTCTTCCTTTTGCCGTTGGTTCACCCTCCAATGGCTGCTGTGGCCGGTGCACCGCGCTGATCCAATGGCAGGAGCCAGGTGCTTCTCCTGGTCTCCCATGGGGTGCAGGGCCCAAGCACTTGGGCTATCCTCCACTGCACTCCCTGGCCACAGCAGAGAGCTGGCCTGGAAGAGGGGCAACCGGGACAGAATCGGTGCCCCGACCGGGACTAGAACCCGGTGTGCCAGCGCCGCAAGGCGGAGGATTAGCCTAGTGAGCGGCGGTGCCAGCAGCACTGTTTTAAACAGATTCTTTTTTAATGATATAAATATTAATTTGAAAGTCAAAGTTAGAGAGAGAGGGAGAGACAGATCTTCTACCTACTGTTTCACTCCCCATATGGGAGCAATAGTCAACTGGCTGGGCCACACTAAAGCCAGGATCCAGGAACTCCATCCAAGTCTCCCAGGATATGCAAAGGCCCAAGTACTTAGGCATCTTTGGTTCCTCTCCCAGCTGTATCAGGAGGGTCTTAAATTCTTAAAATTACTTTTCTCTTTGATTATAGCAGAAATTAAACGAAATGACATAGCTTTGTTTAAAAATTATGAAATTTTTAATGTTTATTACTGACTTCAATATTACCTACATGAACTCCTCCGTCACCTGAACACACATCTCTCGATGATCACACACGTGTTGTCTGGGCTCCCTGCCACCAGCTCCCTCCCCAACACACATCCAAGTAAAGGATGTCACTGCAAACCTCCCGAATGCAGGGCCCGGTGTGGGTCAGTGCCACACAGGGAGCATCCGGCACCTTTGCTGCAGCTCCTGTCAGGCGCGTGGCCCAGCCCTCTGAGAAGTCCGGGACAGTCCAAGGACACCCCCTAGTCCTATCCTCGACCTCACGCCCGTGGTTCTCGCCATTCTCAGTGGAACGGTGCGGGTCATCCTCGCCCTTCTGCTTCTCCTCTCATCCTCCGGCCCAGTGGCCCTTTGAGCCCTGTGGCTGCAGTAGCACAGACAACCCTCAGCCACTCATTGAAACCGGGGGTCGGGGGGGGCGTGCATTTCCAGAATCCACGGAAGCCCACCCAAGCCCACTCAGCTTCCAATCCCAGAAACTCGTTCTGTCTGAGAGGGAACCGGCTATTTTCGTCCCGACGGACCACAGACACAACTCCCGCGCCACCTGCCGCTGTCCTACCCAGAGCCACGGGGCTGTCAGCCCATCCACGCGGCCAGCAGGGTGCCTGGCACCTGCAGCTCGCACCCGCCCCTCCGCCTGGCTCCCACAGGGTGTCAGGAAGCACTCTCTGGACCCTGGCGGGAAAACCCGCCATGCCCCATAGGGGAGGATGCCAGAGCATGCAGCTTCCCCCTCCCCTCCGCCGAGGACCAAGCCTCTGCCGGCCCCCACACCTTCCCTCCTGAACCCACACTCCAGGCACCGGGCTTGCCCCACCCCCTCTGGACACCTGGAGGGCCTGGGTGCGGGCCCCCAGTGCCCGCCCACCCAACAGTCCTGGCGCATTCGGCTTGCCAGCACGCCCCGCGCTCCCTGCTCCATGTCAAGCTGGCCCGGGCCCGGGCCTGGGCCTGGGCCTGGGCCTCGGCGGCATTTGGGGGGGCCGACGCCGCAGCTTCTTGACCTCCCCGCGCACAAACTCACCGTTTCCGTGCGTCCCGAGAGAGCCGGTCCCAAGACAGCCACAGGCGGGGGCACATCGGGCTGAGGAGATTCCTCCCGAGGTCACCTACCACTCAGCCCGGTGCTCCGACTCGCCTCCGCTCGCTGCGCCTGGACCTGCCAAGCTGGCCGCCTCCACGGGATCACACCCCCGCCCTCCGCCCACGCACGCAGACGCACCCTGACGTCACAGAGGGCAGGGCCAGGGAGCCCCGCCCCAGGGCTCGCCCCTCAGCCCGAGGCTCCGCCCCCTTCTCACCTACCATGGAGGGGGGGCCCCCATCACCTCTTGACACCTGCCTGGCCTCTCCACACCTGGCAGCCAGGCCCGCCTCGCACCAGCCACACTCCTCCTCGCTTTCCCCAAGCAAGACCTTTCACATTCATCAATGCAATGCATCAAGCTTTGCTTTAGATCTTGCCTTGGGGGTTGCACTGGAAACTGATCATGGAACCCAAGATCACTTTTCTTCGCCTCAGCACATTGTACCTTAGGCATCGACATACCTCATGCTCCCTGAGTTCAATGTTCTGATAATGCAACTTTTGTTTCGGGTTCGCTTGTCATTTTAATTCACTGTGCCTAGAGTGGCTTCTCCACCTCTGCTTGCTCACATCCACCATTTCCGCGGGCGCAGGACACGCGTGGCCCCCATGAGATCCCCACACAGGACCTGTGGGGCAGAGGGGGCACCTCGAGAGGGCACTGCCTTTGGTTCGGCCCACTCCAGCCATTGTGGTCATCTGGAGAGTGATCCAGAAGCTGGAAGTCCCCTCCCTCCCTCCCTCCTCCCCTCGCTCCCCCCACCCCTCTGCCTCTATCTCTGCCTCTCCTAACTCTGTGTTTCCAACAAATAAACAACATCTGTTTCAAAATGGAATCCCGTTTGTCTCTTTTTGTCGTCATGGCCTGTGCTGTTGGGATCTTGTCCAAGACGCACATCCGTGCCTCGGAGCTCTGGACGCCGCCACTCACATGGCACAGCCCTCTGAGGTTCTTGGCTCCTGCTTTCCCCCTGGACCATCACCGGCACTTGGGGGCCTTTCGAGCGTGTGGCAGGAACAGGGACGGTTTCCCGCCCCGTGCTAGCATGTCCCTGTGTCACACTCTCCTCTCGTGCCGTGTATCCGTCCCCACAGATACTTGGATGACTTCCAAGGCACTGGAAATTCAGGAACACTCTAGTTGTTAGTTTTTGGGGGGGGGTCGGGTGGGGGGAGTTTCTTGTTTGTTGAGATTTGCTTCTTTGTTTGAAAAGCAGAAACAGAGAGGCAGAGGGAGAGGCAGAGGCAGAAAGAGAGAAGGAGAAGGAGAGAGAGAAAGGACTTCCCAGCTTCACCGCGATTCCCTTACGGACGTCCTTCTGTCTTCCTTGAGCCCAAGAAATGCTGAGGGGTCTCTGCTTTCCCACTCGCGCACTCAGCACAGGCCGCCACCTAGAGCTCACCGATGCACTCAGAGTCACCACTTCACAGGCTGCTTCCAAGGCTGTGCAGCTCGCCTCACCTCAAAGCTTCTTTGGGCTCCAGTCATCACAGACGCGTCACATGCCCTCTCCCACACCACAGACAAAAATGCCTCCTGGCACGGCGCTACAGCCGATCTCCGTCTCTATTGCCTTCCCAACTAGAAACGGGAAGTCCCCCGCCCCAGAGCCCGATTCCAAGAGGCCCCATGCCAAAACCAGTGGACAAAGCGCTGGTCAGGGCTCAGCTTGTCCAGAACCCCAGGACCCTAAAGCGCCCGCAGCAGAATGACACAACATCCCCCGTGGGCTTCAAAGCGATACATGGCACGTTCGTTTCCACAGAAGCAAGCGCTGTCTTGTCCATCCAGAAGACACTAGGCCCGTGCGCAAGAATCCTCTGTGCACACAAGGGAGGGACACCGGAGGAGCCATATGCAAAGGCAAGGGAGAACAGGGAGAAGAACGGCAAGGGATCGGGAAAGGGGGAAGCCAGTGCTTACTCCTCCACCTGCAAGGAGCTCCCTGCTCCCCTCCAGGCTTTGAGGAAACAGTCCACAAGCACAAAGCGGGACGCTCCCTTGGATCCTGTCAAGCCTCGTGTCGCCACAACCCTGGGCACGCCTGCCTCGCACTTCCAGGACACTGTAGCTCCTACAAGAGCAGAGGACTTTGCTCTGTGTCCTTGGGTTTTCTGTTGCTGCTCTCAGCCCTACTGGGGAGCTCAAGAGGCATCAGCTGCACGAAGGACAGGAGGCTTGTCCTCTCCCGAGGTGCCACGACGTGCAACTGCACTCAATTCAGCTGGCACAGAGAGAAAACCACCCCAACGGACACCAAGTCCACCTTTTAAGGGAAGCACACGCGCTGGCATTCGTGTCCCATGGTCTGCGTCCCAGCAACCAACATGAACTCCTCCGTCACCTGAACACACATCTCTCGATGATCACACACGTGTTGTCTGGGCTCCCTGCCACCAGCTCTCTCCCCAACACACATCCAAGTAAAGGATGTCACTGCAAACCTCCCGAATGCAGGGCCCGGTGTGGGTCAGTGCCACACAGGGAGCATCCGGCACCTTTGCTGCAGTTCCTGTCAGGCGCGTGGCCCAGCCCTCTGAGAAGTCCGGGACAGTCCAAGGACACCCCCTAGTCCTATCCTCGACCTCACGCCCGTGGTTCTCGCCATTCTCAGTGGAACGGTGCGGGTCATCCTCTTGCCCTTCTGCTTCTCCTCTCATCCTCTGGCCCAGTGGCCCTTTGAGCCCTGTGGCTGCAGTAGCACAGACAACCCTCAGCCACTCATTGAAACCGGGGGTCGGGGGCGTGCATTTCCGGAATCCACGGAAGCCCACCCAAGCCCACTCAGCTTCCAATCCCAGAAACTCGTTCTGAGAGGGAACCGGCTATTTTCGTCCCGACGGACCACAGACACAACTCCCGCGCCACCTGCCGCTGTCCTACCCAGAGCCACGGGGCTGTCAGCCCATCCACGCGGCCAGCAGGGTGCCTGGCACCTGCAGCTCGCACCCGCCCCTCTGCCTGGCTCCCACAGGGTGTCAGGAAGCACTCTCTGGACCCTGGCGGGAAAACCCGCCATGCCCCATAGGGGAGGATGCCAGAGCATGCAGCTTCCCCCTCCCCTCCCCCGAGGACCAAGCCTCTGCCGGCCCCCACACCTTCCCTCCTGAACCCACACTCCAGGCACCGGGCTTGCCCCACCCCCTCTGGACACCTGGAGGGCCTGGGTGCGGGCCCCCAGTGCCCGCCCACCCAACAGTCCCGGCGCATTCGGCTTGCCAGCACGCCCCGCGCTCCCTGCTCCATGTCAAGCTGGCCCGGGCCTGGGCCTGGGCCTGGGCCTGGGCCTCGGCGGCATTTGGGGGGGCCGACGCCGCAGCTTCTTGACCTCCCCGCGCACAAACTCACCGTTTCCGTGCGTCCCGAGAGAGCCGGTCCCAAGACAGCCACAGGCGGGGGCACATCGGGCTGAGGAGATTCCTCCCGAGGTCACCTACCACTCAGCCCGGTGCTCCGACTCGCCTCCGCTCGCTGCGCCTGGACCTGCCAAGCTGGCCGCCTCCACGGGATCACGCCCCCGCCCTCCGCCCACGCACGCAGACGCACCCTGACGTCACAGAGGGCAGGGCCAGGGAGCCCCGCCCCAGGGCTCGCCCCTCAGCCCGAGGCTCCGCCCCCTTCTCACCTACCATGGAGGGGGGGCCCCCATCACCTCTTGACACCTGCCTGGCCTCTCCACACCTGGCAGCCAGGCCCGCCTCGCACCAGCCACACTCCTCCTCGCTTTCCCCAAGCAAGACCTTTCACATTCATCAATGCAATGCATCAAGCTTTGCTTTAGATCTTGCCTTGGGGGTTGCACTGGAAACTGATCATGGAACCCAAGATCACTTTTCTTCGCCTCAGCACATTGTACCTTAGGCATCAACATACCTCATGCTCCCTGAGTTCAATGTTCTGATAATGCAACTTTTGTTTCGGGTTCGCTTGTCATTTTAATTCACTGTGCCTAGAGTGGCTTCTCCACCTCTGCTTGCTCACATCCACCATTTCCGCGGGCGCAGGACACGCGTGGCCCCCATGAGATCCCCACACAGGACCTGTGGGGCAGAGGGGGCACCTCGAGAGGGCACTGCCTTCGGTTCGGCCCACTCCAGCCATTGTGGTCATCTGGAGAGTGATCCAGAAGCTGGAAGTCCCCTCCCTCCCTCCCTCCTCCCCTCGCTCCCCCCACCCCTCTGCCTCTATCTCTGCCTCTCCTAACTCTGTGTTTCCAACAAATAAACAACATCTGTTTCAAAATGGAATCCCGTTTGTCTCTTTTTGTCGTCATGGCCTGTGCTGTTGGGATCTTGTCCAAGACGCACATCCGTGCCTCGGAGCTCTGGACGCCGCCACTCACATGGCACAGCCCTCTGAGGTTCTTGGCTCCTGCTTTCCCCCTGGACCATCACCGGCACTTGGGGGCCTTTCGAGCGTGTGGCAGGAACAGGGACGGTTTCCCGCCCCGTGCTAGCATGTCCCTGTGTCACACTCTCCTCTCGTGCCGTGTATCCGTCCCCACAGATACTTGGATGACTTCCAAGGCACTGGAAATTCAGGAACACTCTAGTTGTTAGTTTTTGGGGGGGGGTCGGGTGGGGGGAGTTTCTTGTTTGTTGAGATTTGCTTCTTTGTTTGAAAAGCAGAAACAGAGAGGCAGAGGGAGAGGCAGAGGCAGAAAGAGAGAAGGAGAAGGAGAGAGAGAAAGGACTTCCCAGCTTCACCGCGATTCCCTTACGGACGTCCTTCTGTCTTCCTTGAGCCCAAGAAATGCTGAGGGGTCTCTGCTTTCCCACTCGCGCACTCAGCACAGGCCGCCACCTAGAGCTCACCGATGCACTCAGAGTCACCACTTCACAGGCTGCTTCCAAGGCTGTGCAGCTCGCCTCACCTCAAAGCTTCTTTGGGCTCCAGTCATCACAGACGCGTCACATGCCCTCTCCCACACCACAGACAAAAATGCCTCCTGGCACGGCGCTACAGCCGATCTCCGTCTCTATTGCCTTCCCAACTAGAAACGGGAAGTCCCCCGCCCCAGAGCCCGATTCCAAGAGGCCCCATGCCAAAACCAGTGGACAAAGCGCTGGTCAGGGCTCAGCTTGTCCAGAACCCCAGGACCCTAAAGCGCCCGCAGCAGAATGACACAACATCCCCCGTGGGCTTCAAAGCGATACATGGCACGTTCGTTTCCACAGAAGCAAGCGCTGTCTTGTCCATCCAGAAGACACTAGGCCCGTGCGCAAGAATCCTCTGTGCACACAAGGGAGGGACACCGGAGGAGCCATATGCAAAGGCAAGGGAGAACAGGGAGAAGAACGGCAAGGGATCGGGAAAGGGGGAAGCCAGTGCTTACTCCTCCACCTGCAAGGAGCTCCCTGCTCCCCTCCAGGCTTTGAGGAAACAGTCCACAAGCACAAAGCGGGACGCTCCCTTGGATCCTGTCAAGCCTCGTGTCGCCACAACCCTGGGCACGCCTGCCTCGCACTTCCAGGACACTGTAGCTCCTACAAGAGCAGAGGACTTTGCTCTGTGTCCTTGGGTTTTCTGTTGCTGCTCTCAGCCCTACTGGGGAGCTCAAGAGGCATCAGCTGCACGAAGGACAGGAGGCTTGTCCTCTCCCGAGGTGCCACGACGTGCAACTGCACTCAATTCAGCTGGCACAGAGAGAAAACCACCCCAACGGACACCAAGTCCACCTTTTAAGGGAAGCACACGCGCTGGCATTCGTGTCCCATGGTCTGCGTCCCAGCAACCAACATGAACTCCTCCGTCACCTGAACACACATCTCTCGATGATCACACACGTGTTGTCTGGGCTCCCTGCCACCAGCTCTCTCCCCAACACACATCCAAGTAAAGGATGTCACTGCAAACCTCCCGAATGCAGGGCCCGGTGTGGGTCAGTGCCACACAGGGAGCATCCGGCACCTTTGCTGCAGTTCCTGTCAGGCGCGTGGCCCAGCCCTCTGAGAAGTCCGGGACAGTCCAAGGACACCCCCTAGTCCTATCCTCGACCTCACGCCCGTGGTTCTCGCCATTCTCAGTGGAACGGTGCGGGTCATCCTCTTGCCCTTCTGCTTCTCCTCTCATCCTCTGGCCCAGTGGCCCTTTGAGCCCTGTGGCTGCAGTAGCACAGACAACCCTCAGCCACTCATTGAAACCGGGGGTCGGGGGCGTGCATTTCCGGAATCCACGGAAGCCCACCCAAGCCCACTCAGCTTCCAATCCCAGAAACTCGTTCTGTCTGAGAGGGAACCGGCTATTTTCGTCCCGACGGACCACAGACACAACTCCCGCGCCACCTGCCGCTGTCCTACCCAGAGCCACGGGGCTGTCAGCCCATCCACGCGGCCAGCAGGGTGCCTGGCACCTGCAGCTCGCACCCGCCCCTCTGCCTGGCTCCCACAGGGTGTCAGGAAGCACTCTCTGGACCCTGGCGGGAAAACCCGCCATGCCCCATAGGGGAGGATGCCAGAGCATGCAGCTTCCCCCTCCCCTCCCCCGAGGACCAAGCCTCTGCCGGCCCCCACACCTTCCCTCCTGAACCCACACTCCAGGCACCGGGCTTGCCCCACCCCCTCTGGACACCTGGAGGGCCTGGGTGCGGGCCCCCAGTGCCCGCCCACCCAACAGTCCCGGCGCATTCGGCTTGCCAGCACGCCCCGCGCTCCCTGCTCCATGTCAAGCTGGCCCGGGCCTGGGCCTGGGCCTGGGCCTGGGCCTCGGCGGCATTTGGGGGGGCCGACGCCGCAGCTTCTTGACCTCCCCGCGCACAAACTCACCGTTTCCGTGCGTCCCGAGAGAGCCGGTCCCAAGACAGCCACAGGCGGGGGCACATCGGGCTGAGGAGATTCCTCCCGAGGTCACCTACCACTCAGCCCGGTGCTCCGGCTCGCCTCCGCTCGCTGCGCCTGGACCTGCCAAGCTGGCCGCCTCCACGGGATCACACCCCCGCCCTCCGCCCACGCACGCAGACGCACCCTGACGTCACAGAGGGCAGGGCCAGGGAGCCCCGCCCCAGGGCTCGCCCCTCAGCCCGAGGCTCCGCCCCCTTCTCACCTACCATGGAGGGGGGGCCCCCATCACCTCTTGACACCTGCCTGGCCTCTCCACACCTGGCAGCCAGGCCCGCCTCGCACCAGCCACACTCCTCCTCGCTTTCCCCAAGCAAGACCTTTCACATTCATCAATGCAATGCATCAAGCTTTGCTTTAGATCTTGCCTTGGGGGTTGCACTGGAAACTGATCATGGAACCCAAGATCACTTTTCTTCGCCTCAGCACATTGTACCTTAGGCATCGACATACCTCATGCTCCCTGAGTTCAATGTTCTGATAATGCAACTTTTGTTTCGGGTTCGCTTGTCATTTTAATTCACTGTGCCTAGAGTGGCTTCTCCACCTCTGCTTGCTCACATCCACCATTTCCGCGGGCGCAGGACACGCGTGGCCCCCATGAGATCCCCACACAGGACCTGTGGGGCAGAGGGGGCACCTCGAGAGGGCACTGCCTTCGGTTCGGCCCACTCCAGCCATTGTGGTCATCTGGAGAGTGATCCAGAAGCTGGAAGTCCCCTCCCTCCCTCCCTCCTCCCCTCGCTCCCCCCACCCCTCTGCCTCTATCTCTGCCTCTCCTAACTCTGTGTTTCCAACAAATAAACAACATCTGTTTCAAAATGGAATCCCGTTTGTCTCTTTTTGTCGTCATGGCCTGTGCTGTTGGGATCTTGTCCAAGACGCACATCCGTGCCTCGGAGCTCTGGACGCCGCCACTCACATGGCACAGCCCTCTGAGGTTCTTGGCTCCTGCTTTCCCCCTGGACCATCACCGGCACTTGGGGGCCTTTCGAGCGTGTGGCAGGAACAGGGACGGTTTCCCGCCCCGTGCTAGCATGTCCCTGTGTCACACTCTCCTCTCGTGCCGTGTATCCGTCCCCACAGATACTTGGATGACTTCCAAGGCACTGGAAATTCAGGAACACTCTAGTTGTTAGTTTTTGGGGGGGGGTCGGGTGGGGGGAGTTTCTTGTTTGTTGAGATTTGCTTCTTTGTTTGAAAAGCAGAAACAGAGAGGCAGAGGGAGAGGCAGAGGCAGAAAGAGAGAAGGAGAAGGAGAGAGAGAAAGGACTTCCCAGCTTCACCGCGATTCCCTTACGGACGTCCTTCTGTCTTCCTTGAGCCCAAGAAATGCTGAGGGGTCTCTGCTTTCCCACTCGCGCACTCAGCACAGGCCGCCACCTAGAGCTCACCGATGCACTCAGAGTCACCACTTCACAGGCTGCTTCCAAGGCTGTGCAGCTCGCCTCACCTCAAAGCTTCTTTGGGCTCCAGTCATCACAGACGCGTCACATGCCCTCTCCCACACCACAGACAAAAATGCCTCCTGGCACGGCGCTACAGCCGATCTCCGTCTCTATTGCCTTCCCAACTAGAAACGGGAAGTCCCCCGCCCCAGAGCCCGATTCCAAGAGGCCCCATGCCAAAACCAGTGGACAAAGCGCTGGTCAGGGCTCAGCTTGTCCAGAACCCCAGGACCCTAAAGCGCCCGCAGCAGAATGACACAACATCCCCCGTGGGCTTCAAAGCGATACATGGCACGTTCGTTTCCACAGAAGCAAGCGCTGTCTTGTCCATCCAGAAGACACTAGGCCCGTGCGCAAGAATCCTCTGTGCACACAAGGGAGGGACACCGGAGGAGCCATATGCAAAGGCAAGGGAGAACAGGGAGAAGAACGGCAAGGGATCGGGAAAGGGGGAAGCCAGTGCTTACTCCTCCACCTGCAAGGAGCTCCCTGCTCCCCTCCAGGCTTTGAGGAAACAGTCCACAAGCACAAAGCGGGACGCTCCCTTGGATCCTGTCAAGCCTCGTGTCGCCACAACCCTGGGCACGCCTGCCTCGCACTTCCAGGACACTGTAGCTCCTACAAGAGCAGAGGACTTTGCTCTGTGTCCTTGGGTTTTCTGTTGCTGCTCTCAGCCCTACTGGGGAGCTCAAGAGGCATCAGCTGCACGAAGGACAGGAGGCTTGTCCTCTCCCGAGGTGCCACGACGTGCAACTGCACTCAATTCAGCTGGCACAGAGAGAAAACCACCCCAACGGACACCAAGTCCACCTTTTAAGGGAAGCACACGCGCTGGCATTCGTGTCCCATGGTCTGCGTCCCAGCAACCAACATGAACTCCTCCGTCACCTGAACACACATCTCTCGATGATCACACACGTGTTGTCTGGGCTCCCTGCCACCAGCTCTCTCCCCAACACACATCCAAGTAAAGGATGTCACTGCAAACCTCCCGAATGCAGGGCCCGGTGTGGGTCAGTGCCACACAGGGAGCATCCGGCACCTTTGCTGCAGTTCCTGTCAGGCGCGTGGCCCAGCCCTCTGAGAAGTCCGGGACAGTCCAAGGACACCCCCTAGTCCTATCCTCGACCTCACGCCCGTGGTTCTCGCCATTCTCAGTGGAACGGTGCGGGTCATCCTCTTGCCCTTCTGCTTCTCCTCTCATCCTCTGGCCCAGTGGCCCTTTGAGCCCTGTGGCTGCAGTAGCACAGACAACCCTCAGCCACTCATTGAAACCGGGGGTCGGGGGCGTGCATTTCCGGAATCCACGGAAGCCCACCCAAGCCCACTCAGCTTCCAATCCCAGAAACTCGTTCTGAGAGGGAACCGGCTATTTTCGTCCCGACGGACCACAGACACAACTCCCGCGCCACCTGCCGCTGTCCTACCCAGAGCCACGGGGCTGTCAGCCCATCCACGCGGCCAGCAGGGTGCCTGGCACCTGCAGCTCGCACCCGCCCCTCTGCCTGGCTCCCACAGGGTGTCAGGAAGCACTCTCTGGACCCTGGCGGGAAAACCCGCCATGCCCCATAGGGGAGGATGCCAGAGCATGCAGCTTCCCCCTCCCCTCCCCCGAGGACCAAGCCTCTGCCGGCCCCCACACCTTCCCTCCTGAACCCACACTCCAGGCACCGGGCTTGCCCCACCCCCTCTGGACACCTGGAGGGCCTGGGTGCGGGCCCCCAGTGCCCGCCCACCCAACAGTCCCGGCGCATTCGGCTTGCCAGCACGCCCCGCGCTCCCTGCTCCATGTCAAGCTGGCCCGGGCCTGGGCCTGGGCCTGGGCCTGGGCCTCGGCGGCATTTGGGGGGGCCGACGCCGCAGCTTCTTGACCTCCCCGCGCACAAACTCACCGTTTCCGTGCGTCCCGAGAGAGCCGGTCCCAAGACAGCCACAGGCGGGGGCACATCGGGCTGAGGAGATTCCTCCCGAGGTCACCTACCACTCAGCCCGGTGCTCCGACTCGCCTCCGCTCGCTGCGCCTGGACCTGCCAAGCTGGCCGCCTCCACGGGATCACACCCCCGCCCTCCGCCCACGCACGCAGACGCACCCTGACGTCACAGAGGGCAGGGCCAGGGAGCCCCGCCCCAGGGCTCGCCCCTCAGCCCGAGGCTCCGCCCCCTTCTCACCTACCATGGAGGGGGGGCCCCCATCACCTCTTGACACCTGCCTGGCCTCTCCACACCTGGCAGCCAGGCCCGCCTCGCACCAGCCACACTCCTCCTCGCTTTCCCCAAGCAAGACCTTTCACATTCATCAATGCAATGCATCAAGCTTTGCTTTAGATCTTGCCTTGGGGGTTGCACTGGAAACTGATCATGGAACCCAAGATCACTTTTCTTCGCCTCAGCACATTGTACCTTAGGCATCGACATACCTCATGCTCCCTGAGTTCAATGTTCTGATAATGCAACTTTTGTTTCGGGTTCGCTTGTCATTTTAATTCACTGTGCCTAGAGTGGCTTCTCCACCTCTGCTTGCTCACATCCACCATTTCCGCGGGCGCAGGACACGCGTGGCCCCCATGAGATCCCCACACAGGACCTGTGGGGCAGAGGGGGCACCTCGAGAGGGCACTGCCTTCGGTTCGGCCCACTCCAGCCATTGTGGTCATCTGGAGAGTGATCCAGAAGCTGGAAGTCCCCTCCCTCCCTCCCTCCTCCCCTCGCTCCCCCCACCCCTCTGCCTCTATCTCTGCCTCTCCTAACTCTGTGTTTCCAACAAATAAACAACATCTGTTTCAAAATGGAATCCCGTTTGTCTCTTTTTGTCGTCATGGCCTGTGCTGTTGGGATCTTGTCCAAGACGCACATCCGTGCCTCGGAGCTCTGGACGCCGCCACTCACATGGCACAGCCCTCTGAGGTTCTTGGCTCCTGCTTTCCCCCTGGACCATCACCGGCACTTGGGGGCCTTTCGAGCGTGTGGCAGGAACAGGGACGGTTTCCCGCCCCGTGCTAGCATGTCCCTGTGTCACACTCTCCTCTCGTGCCGTGTATCCGTCCCCACAGATACTTGGATGACTTCCAAGGCACTGGAAATTCAGGAACACTCTAGTTGTTAGTTTTTGGGGGGGGTCGGGTGGGGGGAGTTTCTTGTTTGTTGAGATTTGCTTCTTTGTTTGAAAAGCAGAAACAGAGAGGCAGAGGGAGAGGCAGAGGCAGAAAGAGAGAAGGAGAAGGAGAGAGAGAAAGGACTTCCCAGCTTCACCGCGATTCCCTTACGGACGTCCTTCTGTCTTCCTTGAGCCCAAGAAATGCTGAGGGGTCTCTGCTTTCCCACTCGCGCACTCAGCACAGGCCGCCACCTAGAGCTCACCGATGCACTCAGAGTCACCACTTCACAGGCTGCTTCCAAGGCTGTGCAGCTCGCCTCACCTCAAAGCTTCTTTGGGCTCCAGTCATCACAGACGCGTCACATGCCCTCTCCCACACCACAGACAAAAATGCCTCCTGGCACGGCGCTACAGCCGATCTCCGTCTCTATTGCCTTCCCAACTAGAAACGGGAAGTCCCCCGCCCCAGAGCCCGATTCCAAGAGGCCCCATGCCAAAACCAGTGGACAAAGCGCTGGTCAGGGCTCAGCTTGTCCAGAACCCCAGGACCCTAAAGCGCCCGCAGCAGAATGACACAACATCCCCCGTGGGCTTCAAAGCGATACATGGCACGTTCGTTTCCACAGAAGCAAGCGCTGTCTTGTCCATCCAGAAGACACTAGGCCCGTGCGCAAGAATCCTCTGTGCACACAAGGGAGGGACACCGGAGGAGCCATATGCAAAGGCAAGGGAGAACAGGGAGAAGAACGGCAAGGGATCGGGAAAGGGGGAAGCCAGTGCTTACTCCTCCACCTGCAAGGAGCTCCCTGCTCCCCTCCAGGCTTTGAGGAAACAGTCCACAAGCACAAAGCGGGACGCTCCCTTGGATCCTGTCAAGCCTCGTGTCGCCACAACCCTGGGCACGCCTGCCTCGCACTTCCAGGACACTGTAGCTCCTACAAGAGCAGAGGACTTTGCTCTGTGTCCTTGGGTTTTCTGTTGCTGCTCTCAGCCCTACTGGGGAGCTCAAGAGGCATCAGCTGCACGAAGGACAGGAGGCTTGTCCTCTCCCGAGGTGCCACGACGTGCAACTGCACTCAATTCAGCTGGCACAGAGAGAAAACCACCCCAACGGACACCAAGTCCACCTTTTAAGGGAAGCACACGCGCTGGCATTCGTGTCCCATGGTCTGCGTCCCAGCAACCAACATGAACTCCTCCGTCACCTGAACACACATCTCTCGATGATCACACACGTGTTGTCTGGGCTCCCTGCCACCAGCTCTCTCCCCAACACACATCCAAGTAAAGGATGTCACTGCAAACCTCCCGAATGCAGGGCCCGGTGTGGGTCAGTGCCACACAGGGAGCATCCGGCACCTTTGCTGCAGTTCCTGTCAGGCGCGTGGCCCAGCCCTCTGAGAAGTCCGGGACAGTCCAAGGACACCCCCTAGTCCTATCCTCGACCTCACGCCCGTGGTTCTCGCCATTCTCAGTGGAACGGTGCGGGTCATCCTCTTGCCCTTCTGCTTCTCCTCTCATCCTCTGGCCCAGTGGCCCTTTGAGCCCTGTGGCTGCAGTAGCACAGACAACCCTCAGCCACTCATTGAAACCGGGGGTCGGGGGCGTGCATTTCCGGAATCCACGGAAGCCCACCCAAGCCCACTCAGCTTCCAATCCCAGAAACTCGTTCTGAGAGGGAACCGGCTATTTTCGTCCCGACGGACCACAGACACAACTCCCGCGCCACCTGCCGCTGTCCTACCCAGAGCCACGGGGCTGTCAGCCCATCCACGCGGCCAGCAGGGTGCCTGGCACCTGCAGCTCGCACCCGCCCCTCTGCCTGGCTCCCACAGGGTGTCAGGAAGCACTCTCTGGACCCTGGCGGGAAAACCCGCCATGCCCCATAGGGGAGGATGCCAGAGCATGCAGCTTCCCCCTCCCCTCCCCCGAGGACCAAGCCTCTGCCGGCCCCCACACCTTCCCTCCTGAACCCACACTCCAGGCACCGGGCTTGCCCCACCCCCTCTGGACACCTGGAGGGCCTGGGTGCGGGCCCCCAGTGCCCGCCCACCCAACAGTCCCGGCGCATTCGGCTTGCCAGCACGCCCCGCGCTCCCTGCTCCATGTCAAGCTGGCCCGGGCCTGGGCCTGGGCCTGGGCCTGGGC
This sequence comes from Lepus europaeus, assembly GCF_033115175.1. Classification (NCBI taxonomy): domain Eukaryota; kingdom Metazoa; phylum Chordata; class Mammalia; order Lagomorpha; family Leporidae; genus Lepus; species Lepus europaeus. The sequence goes on along the minus strand of NC_084840.1, from coordinate 81,467,225 downwards.
CTCGGCGGCATTTGGGGGGGCCGACGCCGCAGCTTCTTGACCTCCCCGCGCACAAACTCACCGTTTCCGTGCGTCCCGAGAGAGCCGGTCCCAAGACAGCCACAGGCGGGGGCACATCGGGCTGAGGAGATTCCTCCCGAGGTCACCTACCACTCAGCCCGGTGCTCCGACTCGCCTCCGCTCGCTGCGCCTGGACCTGCCAAGCTGGCCGCCTCCACGGGATCACACCCCCGCCCTCCGCCCACGCACGCAGACGCACCCTGACGTCACAGAGGGCAGGGCCAGGGAGCCCCGCCCCAGGGCTCGCCCCTCAGCCCGAGGCTCCGCCCCCTTCTCACCTACCATGGAGGGGGGGCCCCCATCACCTCTTGACACCTGCCTGGCCTCTCCACACCTGGCAGCCAGGCCCGCCTCGCACCAGCCACACTCCTCCTCGCTTTCCCCAAGCAAGACCTTTCACATTCATCAATGCAATGCATCAAGCTTTGCTTTAGATCTTGCCTTGGGGGTTGCACTGGAAACTGATCATGGAACCCAAGATCACTTTTCTTCGCCTCAGCACATTGTACCTTAGGCATCAACATACCTCATGCTCCCTGAGTTCAATGTTCTGATAATGCAACTTTTGTTTCGGGTTCGCTTGTCATTTTAATTCACTGTGCCTAGAGTGGCTTCTCCACCTCTGCTTGCTCACATCCACCATTTCCGCGGGCGCAGGACACGCGTGGCCCCCATGAGATCCCCACACAGGACCTGTGGGGCAGAGGGGGCACCTCGAGAGGGCACTGCCTTCGGTTCGGCCCACTCCAGCCATTGTGGTCATCTGGAGAGTGATCCAGAAGCTGGAAGTCCCCTCCCTCCCTCCCTCCTCCCCTCGCTCCCCCCACCCCTCTGCCTCTATCTCTGCCTCTCCTAACTCTGTGTTTCCAACAAATAAACAACATCTGTTTCAAAATGGAATCCCGTTTGTCTCTTTTTGTCGTCATGGCCTGTGCTGTTGGGATCTTGTCCAAGACGCACATCCGTGCCTCGGAGCTCTGGACGCCGCCACTCACATGGCACAGCCCTCTGAGGTTCTTGGCTCCTGCTTTCCCCCTGGACCATCACCGGCACTTGGGGGCCTTTCGAGCGTGTGGCAGGAACAGGGACGGTTTCCCGCCCCGTGCTAGCATGTCCCTGTGTCACACTCTCCTCTCGTGCCGTGTATCCGTCCCCACAGATACTTGGATGACTTCCAAGGCACTGGAAATTCAGGAACACTCTAGTTGTTAGTTTTTGGGGGGGGGTCGGGTGGGGGGAGTTTCTTGTTTGTTGAGATTTGCTTCTTTGTTTGAAAAGCAGAAACAGAGAGGCAGAGGGAGAGGCAGAGGCAGAAAGAGAGAAGGAGAAGGAGAGAGAGAAAGGACTTCCCAGCTTCACCGCGATTCCCTTACGGACGTCCTTCTGTCTTCCTTGAGCCCAAGAAATGCTGAGGGGTCTCTGCTTTCCCACTCGCGCACTCAGCACAGGCCGCCACCTAGAGCTCACCGATGCACTCAGAGTCACCACTTCACAGGCTGCTTCCAAGGCTGTGCAGCTCGCCTCACCTCAAAGCTTCTTTGGGCTCCAGTCATCACAGACGCGTCACATGCCCTCTCCCACACCACAGACAAAAATGCCTCCTGGCACGGCGCTACAGCCGATCTCCGTCTCTATTGCCTTCCCAACTAGAAACGGGAAGTCCCCCGCCCCAGAGCCCGATTCCAAGAGGCCCCATGCCAAAACCAGTGGACAAAGCGCTGGTCAGGGCTCAGCTTGTCCAGAACCCCAGGACCCTAAAGCGCCCGCAGCAGAATGACACAACATCCCCCGTGGGCTTCAAAGCGATACATGGCACGTTCGTTTCCACAGAAGCAAGCGCTGTCTTGTCCATCCAGAAGACACTAGGCCCGTGCGCAAGAATCCTCTGTGCACACAAGGGAGGGACACCGGAGGAGCCATATGCAAAGGCAAGGGAGAACAGGGAGAAGAACGGCAAGGGATCGGGAAAGGGGGAAGCCAGTGCTTACTCCTCCACCTGCAAGGAGCTCCCTGCTCCCCTCCAGGCTTTGAGGAAACAGTCCACAAGCACAAAGCGGGACGCTCCCTTGGATCCTGTCAAGCCTCGTGTCGCCACAACCCTGGGCACGCCTGCCTCGCACTTCCAGGACACTGTAGCTCCTACAAGAGCAGAGGACTTTGCTCTGTGTCCTTGGGTTTTCTGTTGCTGCTCTCAGCCCTACTGGGGAGCTCAAGAGGCATCAGCTGCACGAAGGACAGGAGGCTTGTCCTCTCCCGAGGTGCCACGACGTGCAACTGCACTCAATTCAGCTGGCACAGAGAGAAAACCACCCCAACGGACACCAAGTCCACCTTTTAAGGGAAGCACACGCGCTGGCATTCGTGTCCCATGGTCTGCGTCCCAGCAACCAACATGAACTCCTCCGTCACCTGAACACACATCTCTCGATGATCACACACGTGTTGTCTGGGCTCCCTGCCACCAGCTCTCTCCCCAACACACATCCAAGTAAAGGATGTCACTGCAAACCTCCCGAATGCAGGGCCCGGTGTGGGTCAGTGCCACACAGGGAGCATCCGGCACCTTTGCTGCAGTTCCTGTCAGGCGCGTGGCCCAGCCCTCTGAGAAGTCCGGGACAGTCCAAGGACACCCCCTAGTCCTATCCTCGACCTCACGCCCGTGGTTCTCGCCATTCTCAGTGGAACGGTGCGGGTCATCCTCTTGCCCTTCTGCTTCTCCTCTCATCCTCTGGCCCAGTGGCCCTTTGAGCCCTGTGGCTGCAGTAGCACAGACAACCCTCAGCCACTCATTGAAACCGGGGGTCGGGGGCGTGCATTTCCGGAATCCACGGAAGCCCACCCAAGCCCACTCAGCTTCCAATCCCAGAAACTCGTTCTGAGAGGGAACCGGCTATTTTCGTCCCGACGGACCACAGACACAACTCCCGCGCCACCTGCCGCTGTCCTACCCAGAGCCACGGGGCTGTCAGCCCATCCACGCGGCCAGCAGGGTGCCTGGCACCTGCAGCTCGCACCCGCCCCTCTGCCTGGCTCCCACAGGGTGTCAGGAAGCACTCTCTGGACCCTGGCGGGAAAACCCGCCATGCCCCATAGGGGAGGATGCCAGAGCATGCAGCTTCCCCCTCCCCTCCCCCGAGGACCAAGCCTCTGCCGGCCCCCACACCTTCCCTCCTGAACCCACACTCCAGGCACCGGGCTTGCCCCACCCCCTCTGGACACCTGGAGGGCCTGGGTGCGGGCCCCCAGTGCCCGCCCACCCAACAGTCCCGGCGCATTCGGCTTGCCAGCACGCCCCGCGCTCCCTGCTCCATGTCAAGCTGGCCCGGGCCTGGGCCTGGGCCTGGGCCTGGGCGGCATTTGGGGGGGCCGACGCCGCAGCTTCTTGACCTCCCCGCGCACAAACTCACCGTTTCCGTGCGTCCCGAGAGAGCCGGTCCCAAGACAGCCACAGGCGGGGGCACATCGGGCTGAGGAGATTCCTCCCGAGGTCACCTACCACTCAGCCCGGTGCTCCGACTCGCCTCCGCTCGCTGCGCCTGGACCTGCCAAGCTGGCCGCCTCCATGGGATCATGCCCCCCCCCGCCCTCCGCCCACGCACGCAGACGCACCCTGACGTCACAGAGGGCAGGGCCAGGGAGCCCCGCCCCAGGGCTCGCCCCTCAGCCCGAGGCTCCGCCCCCTTCTCACCTACCATGGAGGGGGGGCCCCCATCACCTCTTGACACCTGCCTGGCCTCTCCACACCTGGCAGCCAGGCCCGCCTCGCACCAGCCACACTCCTCCTCGCTTTCCCCAAGCAAGACCTTTCACATTCATCAATGCAATGCATCAAGCTTTGCTTTAGATCTTGCCTTGGGGGTTGCACTGGAAACTGATCATGGAACCCAAGATCACTTTTCTTCGCCTCAGCACATTGTACCTTAGGCATCGACATACCTCATGCTCCCTGAGTTCAATGTTCTGATAATGCAACTTTTGTTTCGGGTTCGCTTGTCATTTTAATTCACTGTGCCTAGAGTGGCTTCTCCACCTCTGCTTGCTCACATCCACCATTTCCGCGGGCGCAGGACATGCGTGGACCCCATGAGATCCTCACACAGGACCTGTGGGGCAGAGGGGGCACCTCGAGAGGGCACTGCCTTCGGTTCGGCCCACTCCAGCCATTGTGGTCATCTGGAGAGTGATCCAGAAGCTGGAAGTCCCCTCCCTCCCTCCCTCCTCCCCTCGCTCTCCCCACCCCTCTGCCTCTGTCTCTGCCTCTCCTAACTCTGTGTTTCCAACAAATAAACAACATCTGTTTCAAAATGGAATCCCGTTTGTCTCTTTTTGTCGTCATGGCCTGTGCTGTTGGGATCTTGTCCAAGACGCACATCCGTGCCTCGGAGCTCTGGACGCCGCCACTCACATGGCACAGCCCTCTGAGGTTCTTGGCTCCTGCTTTCCCCCTGGACCATCACCGGCACTTGGGGGCCTTTCGAGCGTGTGGCAGGAACAGGGACGGTTTCCCGCCCCGTGCTAGCATGTCCCTGTGTCACACTCTCCTCTCGTGCCGTGTATCCGTCCCCACAGATACTTGGATGACTTCCAAGGCACTGGAAATTCAGGAACACTCTAGTTGTTAGTTTTTGGGGGGGGGGTCGGGTGGGGGGAGTTTCTTGTTTGTTGAGATTTGCTTCTTTGTTTGAAAAGCAGAAACAGAGAGGCAGAGGGAGAGGCAGAGGCAGAAAGAGAGAAGGAGAAGGAGAGAGAGAAAGGACTTCCCAGCTTCACCGCGATTCCCTTACGGACGTCCTTCTGTCTTCCTTGAGCCCAAGAAATGCTGAGGGGTCTCTGCTTTCCCACTCGCGCACTCAGCACAGGCCGCCACCTAGAGCTCACCGATGCACTCAGAGTCACCACTTCACAGGCTGCTTCCAAGGCTGTGCAGCTCGCCTCACCTCAAAGCTTCTTTGGGCTCCAGTCATCACAGACGCGTCACATGCCCTCTCCCACACCACAGACAAAAATGCCTCCTGGCACGGCGCTACAGCCGATCTCCGTCTCTATTGCCTTCCCAACTAGAAACGGGAAGTCCCCCGCCCCAGAGCCCGATTCCAAGAGGCCCCATGCCAAAACCAGTGGACAAAGCGCTGGTCAGGGCTCAGCTTGTCCAGAACCCCAGGACCCTAAAGCGCCCGCAGCAGAATGACACAACATCCCCCGTGGGCTTCAAAGCGATACATGGCACGTTCGTTTCCACAGAAGCAAGCGCTGTCTTGTCCATCCAGAAGACACTAGGCCCGTGCGCAAGAATCCTCTGTGCACACAAGGGAGGGACACCGGAGGAGCCATATGCAAAGGCAAGGGAGAACAGGGAGAAGAACGGCAAGGGATCGGGAAAGGGGGAAGCCAGTGCTTACTCCTCCACCTGCAAGGAGCTCCCTGCTCCCCTCCAGGCTTTGAGGAAACAGTCCACAAGCACAAAGCGGGACGCTCCCTTGGATCCTGTCAAGCCTCGTGTCGCCACAACCCTGGGCACGCCTGCCTCGCACTTCCAGGACACTGTAGCTCCTACAAGAGCAGAGGACTTTGCTCTGTGTCCTTGGGTTTTCTGTTGCTGCTCTCAGCCCTACTGGGGAGCTCAAGAGGCATCAGCTGCACGAAGGACAGGAGGCTTGTCCTCTCCCGAGGTGCCACGACGTGCAACTGCACTCAATTCAGCTGGCACAGAGAGAAAACCACCCCAACGGACACCAAGTCCACCTTTTAAGGGAAGCACACGCGCTGGCATTCGTGTCCCATGGTCTGCGTCCCAGCAACCAACATGAACTCCTCCGTCACCTGAACACACATCTCTCGATGATCACACACGTGTTGTCTGGGCTCCCTGCCACCAGCTCTCTCCCCAACACACATCCAAGTAAAGGATGTCACTGCAAACCTCCCGAATGCAGGGCCCGGTGTGGGTCAGTGCCACACAGGGAGCATCCGGCACCTTTGCTGCAGTTCCTGTCAGGCGCGTGGCCCAGCCCTCTGAGAAGTCCGGGACAGTCCAAGGACACCCCCTAGTCCTATCCTCGACCTCACGCCCGTGGTTCTCGCCATTCTCAGTGGAACGGTGCGGGTCATCCTCTTGCCCTTCTGCTTCTCCTCTCATCCTCTGGCCCAGTGGCCCTTTGAGCCCTGTGGCTGCAGTAGCACAGACAACCCTCAGCCACTCATTGAAACCGGGGGTCGGGGGCGTGCATTTCCGGAATCCACGGAAGCCCACCCAAGCCCACTCAGCTTCCAATCCCAGAAACTCGTTCTGAGAGGGAACCGGCTATTTTCGTCCCGACGGACCACAGACACAACTCCCGCGCCACCTGCCGCTGTCCTACCCAGAGCCACGGGGCTGTCAGCCCATCCACGCGGCCAGCAGGGTGCCTGGCACCTGCAGCTTGCACCCGCCCCTCTGCCTGGCTCCCACAGGGTGTCAGGAAGCACTCTCTGGACCCTGGCGGGAAAACCCGCCATGCCCCATAGGGGAGGATGCCAGAGCATGCAGCTTCCCCCTCCCCTCCCCCGAGGACCAAGCCTCTGCCGGCCCCCACACCTTCCCTCCTGAACCCACACTCCAGGCACCGGGCTTGCCCCACCCCCTCTGGACACCTGGAGGGCCTGGGTGCGGGCCCCCAGTGCCCGCCCACCCAACAGTCCCGGCGCATTCGGCTTGCCAGCACGCCCCGCGCTCCCTGCTCCATGTCAAGCTGGCCCGGGCCTGGGCCTGGGCCTGGGCCTGGGCCTCGGCGGCATTTGGGGGGGCCGACGCCGCAGCTTCTTGACCTCCCCGCGCACAAACTCACCGTTTCCGTGCGTCCCGAGAGAGCCGGTCCCAAGACAGCCACAGGCGGGGGCACATCGGGCTGAGGAGATTCCTCCCGAGGTCACCTACCACTCAGCCCGGTGCTCCGACTCGCCTCCGCTCGCTGCGCCTGGACCTGCCAAGCTGGCCGCCTCCACGGGATCACACCCCCGCCCTCCGCCCACGCACGCAGACGCACCCTGACGTCACAGAGGGCAGGGCCAGGGAGCCCCGCCCCAGGGCTCGCCCCTCAGCCCGAGGCTCCGCCCCCTTCTCACCTACCATGGAGGGGGGGCCCCCATCACCTCTTGACACCTGCCTGGCCTCTCCACACCTGGCAGCCAGGCCCGCCTCGCACCAGCCACACTCCTCCTCGCTTTCCCCAAGCAAGACCTTTCACATTCATCAATGCAATGCATCAAGCTTTGCTTTAGATCTTGCCTTGGGGGTTGCACTGGAAACTGATCATGGAACCCAAGATCACTTTTCTTCGCCTCAGCACATTGTACCTTAGGCATCAACATACCTCATGCTCCCTGAGTTCAATGTTCTGATAATGCAACTTTTGTTTCGGGTTCGCTTGTCATTTTAATTCACTGTGCCTAGAGTGGCTTCTCCACCTCTGCTTGCTCACATCCACCATTTCCGCGGGCGCAGGACACGCGTGGCCCCCATGAGATCCCCACACAGGACCTGTGGGGCAGAGGGGGCACCTCGAGAGGGCACTGCCTTCGGTTCGGCCCACTCCAGCCATTGTGGTCATCTGGAGAGTGATCCAGAAGCTGGAAGTCCCCTCCCTCCCTCCCTCCTCCCCTCGCTCCCCCCACCCCTCTGCCTCTATCTCTGCCTCTCCTAACTCTGTGTTTCCAACAAATAAACAACATCTGTTTCAAAATGGAATCCCGTTTGTCTCTTTTTGTCGTCATGGCCTGTGCTGTTGGGATCTTGTCCAAGACGCACATCCGTGCCTCGGAGCTCTGGACGCCGCCACTCACATGGCACAGCCCTCTGAGGTTCTTGGCTCCTGCTTTCCCCCTGGACCATCACCGGCACTTGGGGGCCTTTCGAGCGTGTGGCAGGAACAGGGACGGTTTCCCGCCCCGTGCTAGCATGTCCCTGTGTCACACTCTCCTCTCGTGCCGTGTATCCGTCCCCACAGATACTTGGATGACTTCCAAGGCACTGGAAATTCAGGAACACTCTAGTTGTTAGTTTTTGGGGGGGGGTCGGGTGGGGGGAGTTTCTTGTTTGTTGAGATTTGCTTCTTTGTTTGAAAAGCAGAAACAGAGAGGCAGAGGGAGAGGCAGAGGCAGAAAGAGAGAAGGAGAAGGAGAGAGAGAAAGGACTTCCCAGCTTCACCGCGATTCCCTTACGGACGTCCTTCTGTCTTCCTTGAGCCCAAGAAATGCTGAGGGGTCTCTGCTTTCCCACTCGCGCACTCAGCACAGGCCGCCACCTAGAGCTCACCGATGCACTCAGAGTCACCACTTCACAGGCTGCTTCCAAGGCTGTGCAGCTCGCCTCACCTCAAAGCTTCTTTGGGCTCCAGTCATCACAGACGCGTCACATGCCCTCTCCCACACCACAGACAAAAATGCCTCCTGGCACGGCGCTACAGCCGATCTCCGTCTCTATTGCCTTCCCAACTAGAAACGGGAAGTCCCCCGCCCCAGAGCCCGATTCCAAGAGGCCCCATGCCAAAACCAGTGGACAAAGCGCTGGTCAGGGCTCAGCTTGTCCAGAACCCCAGGACCCTAAAGCGCCCGCAGCAGAATGACACAACATCCCCCGTGGGCTTCAAAGCGATACATGGCACGTTCGTTTCCACAGAAGCAAGCGCTGTCTTGTCCATCCAGAAGACACTAGGCCCGTGCGCAAGAATCCTCTGTGCACACAAGGGAGGGACACCGGAGGAGCCATATGCAAAGGCAAGGGAGAACAGGGAGAAGAACGGCAAGGGATCGGGAAAGGGGGAAGCCAGTGCTTACTCCTCCACCTGCAAGGAGCTCCCTGCTCCCCTCCAGGCTTTGAGGAAACAGTCCACAAGCACAAAGCGGGACGCTCCCTTGGATCCTGTCAAGCCTCGTGTCGCCACAACCCTGGGCACGCCTGCCTCGCACTTCCAGGACACTGTAGCTCCTACAAGAGCAGAGGACTTTGCTCTGTGTCCTTGGGTTTTCTGTTGCTGCTCTCAGCCCTACTGGGGAGCTCAAGAGGCATCAGCTGCACGAAGGACAGGAGGCTTGTCCTCTCCCGAGGTGCCACGACGTGCAACTGCACTCAATTCAGCTGGCACAGAGAGAAAACCACCCCAACGGACACCAAGTCCACCTTTTAAGGGAAGCACACGCGCTGGCATTCGTGTCCCATGGTCTGCGTCCCAGCAACCAACATGAACTCCTCCGTCACCTGAACACACATCTCTCGATGATCACACACGTGTTGTCTGGGCTCCCTGCCACCAGCTCTCTCCCCAACACACATCCAAGTAAAGGATGTCACTGCAAACCTCCCGAATGCAGGGCCCGGTGTGGGTCAGTGCCACACAGGGAGCATCCGGCACCTTTGCTGCAGTTCCTGTCAGGCGCGTGGCCCAGCCCTCTGAGAAGTCCGGGACAGTCCAAGGACACCCCCTAGTCCTATCCTCGACCTCACGCCCGTGGTTCTCGCCATTCTCAGTGGAACGGTGCGGGTCATCCTCTTGCCCTTCTGCTTCTCCTCTCATCCTCTGGCCCAGTGGCCCTTTGAGCCCTGTGGCTGCAGTAGCACAGACAACCCTCAGCCACTCATTGAAACCGGGGGTCGGGGGCGTGCATTTCCGGAATCCACGGAAGCCCACCCAAGCCCACTCAGCTTCCAATCCCAGAAACTCGTTCTGAGAGGGAACCGGCTATTTTCGTCCCGACGGACCACAGACACAACTCCCGCGCCACCTGCCGCTGTCCTACCCAGAGCCACGGGGCTGTCAGCCCATCCACGCGGCCAGCAGGGTGCCTGGCACCTGCAGCTCGCACCCGCCCCTCTGCCTGGCTCCCACAGGGTGTCAGGAAGCACTCTCTGGACCCTGGCGGGAAAACCCGCCATGCCCCATAGGGGAGGATGCCAGAGCATGCAGCTTCCCCCTCCCCTCCCCCGAGGACCAAGCCTCTGCCGGCCCCCACACCTTCCCTCCTGAACCCACACTCCAGGCACCGGGCTTGCCCCACCCCCTCTGGACACCTGGAGGGCCTGGGTGCGGGCCCCCAGTGCCCGCCCACCCAACAGTCCCGGCGCATTCGGCTTGCCAGCACGCCCCGCGCTCCCTGCTCCATGTCAAGCTGGCCCGGGCCTGGGCCTGGGCCTGGGCCTGGGCCTCGGCGGCATTTGGGGGGGCCGACGCCGCAGCTTCTTGACCTCCCCGCGCACAAACTCACCGTTTCCGTGCGTCCCGAGAGAGCCGGTCCCAAGACAGCCACAGGCGGGGGCACATCGGGCTGAGGAGATTCCTCCCGAGGTCACCTACCACTCAGCCCGGTGCTCCGACTCGCCTCCGCTCGCTGCGCCTGGACCTGCCAAGCTGGCCGCCTCCACGGGATCATGCCCCCCCCCCGCCCTCCGCCCACGCACGCAGACGCACCCTGACGTCACAGAGGGCAGGGCCAGGGAGCCCCGCCCCAGGGCTCGCCCCTCAGCCCGAGGCTCCGCCCCCTTCTCACCTACCATGGAGGGGGGGCCCCCATCACCTCTTGACACCTGCCTGGCCTCTCCACACCTGGCAGCCAGGCCCGCCTCGCACCAGCCACACTCCTCCTCGCTTTCCCCAAGCAAGACCTTTCACATTCATCAATGCAATGCATCAAGCTTTGCTTTAGATCTTGCCTTGGGGGTTGCACTGGAAACTGATCATGGAACCCAAGATCACTTTTCTTCGCCTCAGCACATTGTACCTTAGGCATCAACATACCTCATGCTCCCTGAGTTCAATGTTCTGATAATGCAACTTTTGTTTCGGGTTCGCTTGTCATTTTAATTCACTGTGCCTAGAGTGGCTTCTCCACCTCTGCTTGCTCACATCCACCATTTCCGCGGGCGCAGGACACGCGTGGCCCCCATGAGATCCCCACACAGGACCTGTGGGGCAGAGGGGGCACCTCGAGAGGGCACTGCCTTTGGTTCGGCCCACTCCAGCCATTGTGGTCATCTGGAGAGTGATCCAGAAGCTGGAAGTCCCCTCCCTCCCTCCCTCCTCCCCTCGCTCCCCCCACCCCTCTGCCTCTATCTCTGCCTCTCCTAACTCTGTGTTTCCAACAAATAAACAACATCTGTTTCAAAATGGAATCCCGTTTGTCTCTTTTTGTCGTCATGGCCTGTGCTGTTGGGATCTTGTCCAAGACGCACATCCGTGCCTCGGAGCTCTGGACGCCGCCACTCACATGGCACAGCCCTCTGAGGTTCTTGGCTCCTGCTTTCCCCCTGGACCATCACCGGCACTTGGGGGCCTTTCGAGCGTGTGGCAGGAACAGGGACGGTTTCCCGCCCCGTGCTAGCATGTCCCTGTGTCACACTCTCCTCTCGTGCCGTGTATCCGTCCCCACAGATACTTGGATGACTTCCAAGGCACTGGAAATTCAGGAACACTCTAGTTGTTAGTTTTTGGGGGGGGGTCGGGTGGGGGGAGTTTCTTGTTTGTTGAGATTTGCTTCTTTGTTTGAAAAGCAGAAACAGAGAGGCAGAGGGAGAGGCAGAGGCAGAAAGAGAGAAGGAGAAGGAGAGAGAGAAAGGACTTCCCAGCTTCACCGCGATTCCCTTACGGACGTCCTTCTGTCTTCCTTGAGCCCAAGAAATGCTGAGGGGTCTCTGCTTTCCCACTCGCGCACTCAGCACAGGCCGCCACCTAGAGCTCACCGATGCACTCAGAGTCACCACTTCACAGGCTGCTTCCAAGGCTGTGCAGCTCGCCTCACCTCAAAGCTTCTTTGGGCTCCAGTCATCACAGACGCGTCACATGCCCTCTCCCACACCACAGACAAAAATGCCTCCTGGCACGGCGCTACAGCCGATCTCCGTCTCTATTGCCTTCCCAACTAGAAACGGGAAGTCCCCCGCCCCAGAGCCCGATTCCAAGAGGCCCCATGCCAAAACCAGTGGACAAAGCGCTGGTCAGGGCTCAGCTTGTCCAGAACCCCAGGACCCTAAAGCGCCCGCAGCAGAATGACACAACATCCCCCGTGGGCTTCAAAGCGATACATGGCACGTTCGTTTCCACAGAAGCAAGCGCTGTCTTGTCCATCCAGAAGACACTAGGCCCGTGCGCAAGAATCCTCTGTGCACACAAGGGAGGGACACCGGAGGAGCCATATGCAAAGGCAAGGGAGAACAGGGAGAAGAACGGCAAGGGATCGGGAAAGGGGGAAGCCAGTGCTTACTCCTCCACCTGCAAGGAGCTCCCTGCTCCCCTCCAGGCTTTGAGGAAACAGTCCACAAGCACAAAGCGGGACGCTCCCTTGGATCCTGTCAAGCCTCGTGTCGCCACAACCCTGGGCACGCCTGCCTCGCACTTCCAGGACACTGTAGCTCCTACAAGAGCAGAGGACTTTGCTCTGTGTCCTTGGGTTTTCTGTTGCTGCTCTCAGCCCTACTGGGGAGCTCAAGAGGCATCAGCTGCACGAAGGACAGGAGGCTTGTCCTCTCCCGAGGTGCCACGACGTGCAACTGCACTCAATTCAGCTGGCACAGAGAGAAAACCACCCCAACGGACACCAAGTCCACCTTTTAAGGGAAGCACACGCGCTGGCATTCGTGTCCCATGGTCTGCGTCCCAGCAACCAACATGAACTCCTCCGTCACCTGAACACACATCTCTCGATGATCACACACGTGTTGTCTGGGCTCCCTGCCACCAGCTCTCTCCCCAACACACATCCAAGTAAAGGATGTCACTGCAAACCTCCCGAATGCAGGGCCCGGTGTGGGTCAGTGCCACACAGGGAGCATCCGGCACCTTTGCTGCAGTTCCTGTCAGGCGCGTGGCCCAGCCCTCTGAGAAGTCCGGGACAGTCCAAGGACACCCCCTAGTCCTATCCTCGACCTCACGCCCGTGGTTCTCGCCATTCTCAGTGGAACGGTGCGGGTCATCCTCTTGCCCTTCTGCTTCTCCTCTCATCCTCTGGCCCAGTGGCCCTTTGAGCCCTGTGGCTGCAGTAGCACAGACAACCCTCAGCCACTCATTGAAACCGGGGGTCGGGGGCGTGCATTTCCGGAATCCACGGAAGCCCACCCAAGCCCACTCAGCTTCCAATCCCAGAAACTCGTTCTGAGAGGGAACCGGCTATTTTCGTCCCGACGGACCACAGACACAACTCCCGCGCCACCTGCCGCTGTCCTACCCAGAGCCACGGGGCTGTCAGCCCATCCACGCGGCCAGCAGGGTGCCTGGCACCTGCAGCTCGCACCCGCCCCTCTGCCTGGCTCCCACAGGGTGTCAGGAAGCACTCTCTGGACCCTGGCGGGAAAACCCGCCATGCCCCATAGGGGAGGATGCCAGAGCATGCAGCTTCCCCCTCCCCTCCCCCGAGGACCAAGCCTCTGCCGGCCCCCACACCTTCCCTCCTGAACCCACACTCCAGGCACCGGGCTTGCCCCACCCCCTCTGGACACCTGGAGGGCCTGGGTGCGGGCCCCCAGTGCCCGCCCACCCAACAGTCCCGGCGCATTCGGCTTGCCAGCACGCCCCGCGCTCCCTGCTCCATGTCAAGCTGGCCCGGGCCTGGGCCTGGGCCTGGGCCTGGGCCTCGGCGGCATTTGGGGGGGCCGACGCCGCAGCTTCTTGACCTCCCCGCGCACAAACTCACCGTTTCCGTGCGTCCCGAGAGAGCCGGTCCCAAGACAGCCACAGGCGGGGGCACATCGGGCTGAGGAGATTCCTCCCGAGGTCACCTACCACTCAGCCCGGTGCTCCGGCTCGCCTCCGCTCGCTGCGCCTGGACCTGCCAAGCTGGCCGCCTCCACGGGATCACACCCCCGCCCTCCGCCCACGCACGCAGACGCACCCTGACGTCACAGAGGGCAGGGCCAGGGAGCCCCGCCCCAGGGCTCGCCCCTCAGCCCGAGGCTCCGCCCCCTTCTCACCTACCATGGAGGGGGGGCCCCCATCACCTCTTGACACCTGCCTGGCCTCTCCACACCTGGCAGCCAGGCCCGCCTCGCACCAGCCACACTCCTCCTCGCTTTCCCCAAGCAAGACCTTTCACATTCATCAATGCAATGCATCAAGCTTTGCTTTAGATCTTGCCTTGGGGGTTGCACTGGAAACTGATCATGGAACCCAAGATCACTTTTCTTCGCCTCAGCACATTGTACCTTAGGCATCGACATACCTCATGCTCCCTGAGTTCAATGTTCTGATAATGCAACTTTTGTTTCGGGTTCGCTTGTCATTTTAATTCACTGTGCCTAGAGTGGCTTCTCCACCTCTGCTTGCTCACATCCACCATTTCCGCGGGCGCAGGACACGCGTGGCCCCCATGAGATCCCCACACAGGACCTGTGGGGCAGAGGGGGCACCTCGAGAGGGCACTGCCTTTGGTTCGGCCCACTCCAGCCATTGTGGTCATCTGGAGAGTGATCCAGAAGCTGGAAGTCCCCTCCCTCCCTCCCTCCTCCCCTCGCTCCCCCCACCCCTCTGCCTCTATCTCTGCCTCTCCTAACTCTGTGTTTCCAACAAATAAACAACATCTGTTTCAAAATGGAATCCCGTTTGTCTCTTTTTGTCGTCATGGCCTGTGCTGTTGGGATCTTGTCCAAGACGCACATCCGTGCCTCGGAGCTCTGGACGCCGCCACTCACATGGCACAGCCCTCTGAGGTTCTTGGCTCCTGCTTTCCCCCTGGACCATCACCGGCACTTGGGGGCCTTTCGAGCGTGTGGCAGGAACAGGGACGGTTTCCCGCCCCGTGCTAGCATGTCCCTGTGTCACACTCTCCTCTCGTGCCGTGTATCCGTCCCCACAGATACTTGGATGACTTCCAAGGCACTGGAAATTCAGGAACACTCTAGTTGTTAGTTTTTGGGGGGGGGGTCGGGTGGGGGGAGTTTCTTGTTTGTTGAGATTTGCTTCTTTGTTTGAAAAGCAGAAACAGAGAGGCAGAGGGAGAGGCAGAGGCAGAAAGAGAGAAGGAGAAGGAGAGAGAGAAAGGACTTCCCAGCTTCACCGCGATTCCCTTACGGACGTCCTTCTGTCTTCCTTGAGCCCAAGAAATGCTGAGGGGTCTCTGCTTTCCCACTCGCGCACTCAGCACAGGCCGCCACCTAGAGCTCACCGATGCACTCAGAGTCACCACTTCACAGGCTGCTTCCAAGGCTGTGCAGCTCGCCTCACCTCAAAGCTTCTTTGGGCTCCAGTCATCACAGACGCGTCACATGCCCTCTCCCACACCACAGACAAAAATGCCTCCTGGCACGGCGCTACAGCCGATCTCCGTCTCTATTGCCTTCCCAACTAGAAACGGGAAGTCCCCCGCCCCAGAGCCCGATTCCAAGAGGCCCCATGCCAAAACCAGTGGACAAAGCGCTGGTCAGGGCTCAGCTTGTCCAGAACCCCAGGACCCTAAAGCGCCCGCAGCAGAATGACACAACATCCCCCGTGGGCTTCAAAGCGATACATGGCACGTTCGTTTCCACAGAAGCAAGCGCTGTCTTGTCCATCCAGAAGACACTAGGCCCGTGCGCAAGAATCCTCTGTGCACACAAGGGAGGGACACCGGAGGAGCCATATGCAAAGGCAAGGGAGAACAGGGAGAAGAACGGCAAGGGATCGGGAAAGGGGGAAGCCAGTGCTTACTCCTCCACCTGCAAGGAGCTCCCTGCTCCCCTCCAGGCTTTGAGGAAACAGTCCACAAGCACAAAGCGGGACGCTCCCTTGGATCCTGTCAAGCCTCGTGTCGCCACAACCCTGGGCACGCCTGCCTCGCACTTCCAGGACACTGTAGCTCCTACAAGAGCAGAGGACTTTGCTCTGTGTCCTTGGGTTTTCTGTTGCTGCTCTCAGCCCTACTGGGGAGCTCAAGAGGCATCAGCTGCACGAAGGACAGGAGGCTTGTCCTCTCCCGAGGTGCCACGACGTGCAACTGCACTCAATTCAGCTGGCACAGAGAGAAAACCACCCCAACGGACACCAAGTCCACCTTTTAAGGGAAGCACACGCGCTGGCATTCGTGTCCCATGGTCTGCGTCCCAGCAACCAACATGAACTCCTCCGTCACCTGAACACACATCTCTCGATGATCACACACGTGTTGTCTGGGCTCCCTGCCACCAGCTCTCTCCCCAACACACATCCAAGTAAAGGATGTCACTGCAAACCTCCCGAATGCAGGGCCCGGTGTGGGTCAGTGCCACACAGGGAGCATCCGGCACCTTTGCTGCAGTTCCTGTCAGGCGCGTGGCCCAGCCCTCTGAGAAGTCCGGGACAGTCCAAGGACACCCCCTAGTCCTATCCTCGACCTCACGCCCGTGGTTCTCGCCATTCTCAGTGGAACGGTGCGGGTCATCCTCTTGCCCTTCTGCTTCTCCTCTCATCCTCTGGCCCAGTGGCCCTTTGAGCCCTGTGGCTGCAGTAGCACAGACAACCCTCAGCCACTCATTGAAACCGGGGGTCGGGGGCGTGCATTTCCGGAATCCACGGAAGCCCACCCAAGCCCACTCAGCTTCCAATCCCAGAAACTCGTTCTGAGAGGGAACCGGCTATTTTCGTCCCGACGGACCACAGACACAACTCCCGCGCCACCTGCCGCTGTCCTACCCAGAGCCACGGGGCTGTCAGCCCATCCACGCGGCCAGCAGGGTGCCTGGCACCTGCAGCTTGCACCCGCCCCTCTGCCTGGCTCCCACAGGGTGTCAGGAAGCACTCTCTGGACCCTGGCGGGAAAACCCGCCATGCCCCATAGGGGAGGATGCCAGAGCATGCAGCTTCCCCCTCCCCTCCCCCGAGGACCAAGCCTCTGCCGGCCCCCACACCTTCCCTCCTGAACCCACACTCCAGGCACCGGGCTTGCCCCACCCCCTCTGGACACCTGGAGGGCCTGGGTGCGGGCCCCCAGTGCCCGCCCACCCAACAGTCCCGGCGCATTCGGCTTGCCAGCACGCCCCGCGCTCCCTGCTCCATGTCAAGCTGGCCCGGGCCTGGGCCTGGGCCTGGGCCTGGGCCTCGGCGGCATTTGGGGGGGCCGACGCCGCAGCTTCTTGACCTCCCCGCGCACAAACTCACCGTTTCCGTGCGTCCCGAGAGAGCCGGTCCCAAGACAGCCACAGGCGGGGGCACATCGGGCTGAGGAGATTCCTCCCGAGGTCACCTACCACTCAGCCCGGTGCTCCGACTCGCCTCCGCTCGCTGCGCCTGGACCTGCCAAGCTGGCCGCCTCCACGGGATCACACCCCCGCCCTCCGCCCACGCACGCAGACGCACCCTGACGTCACAGAGGGCAGGGCCAGGGAGCCCCGCCCCAGGGCTCGCCCCTCAGCCCGAGGCTCCGCCCCCTTCTCACCTACCATGGAGGGGGGGCCCCCATCACCTCTTGACACCTGCCTGGCCTCTCCACACCTGGCAGCCAGGCCCGCCTCGCACCAGCCACACTCCTCCTCGCTTTCCCCAAGCAAGACCTTTCACATTCATCAATGCAATGCATCAAGCTTTGCTTTAGATCTTGCCTTGGGGGTTGCACTGGAAACTGATCATGGAACCCAAGATCACTTTTCTTCGCCTCAGCACATTGTACCTTAGGCATCAACATACCTCATGCTCCCTGAGTTCAATGTTCTGATAATGCAACTTTTGTTTCGGGTTCGCTTGTCATTTTAATTCACTGTGCCTAGAGTGGCTTCTCCACCTCTGCTTGCTCACATCCACCATTTCCGCGGGCGCAGGACACGCGTGGCCCCCATGAGATCCCCACACAGGACCTGTGGGGCAGAGGGGGCACCTCGAGAGGGCACTGCCTTCGGTTCGGCCCACTCCAGCCATTGTGGTCATCTGGAGAGTGATCCAGAAGCTGGAAGTCCCCTCCCTCCCTCCCTCCTCCCCTCGCTCCCCCCACCCCTCTGCCTCTATCTCTGCCTCTCCTAACTCTGTGTTTCCAACAAATAAACAACATCTGTTTCAAAATGGAATCCCGTTTGTCTCTTTTTGTCGTCATGGCCTGTGCTGTTGGGATCTTGTCCAAGACGCACATCCGTGCCTCGGAGCTCTGGACGCCGCCACTCACATGGCACAGCCCTCTGAGGTTCTTGGCTCCTGCTTTCCCCCTGGACCATCACCGGCACTTGGGGGCCTTTCGAGCGTGTGGCAGGAACAGGGACGGTTTCCCGCCCCGTGCTAGCATGTCCCTGTGTCACACTCTCCTCTCGTGCCGTGTATCCGTCCCCACAGATACTTGGATGACTTCCAAGGCACTGGAAATTCAGGAACACTCTAGTTGTTAGTTTTTGGGGGGGGGTCGGGTGGGGGGAGTTTCTTGTTTGTTGAGATTTGCTTCTTTGTTTGAAAAGCAGAAACAGAGAGGCAGAGGGAGAGGCAGAGGCAGAAAGAGAGAAGGAGAAGGAGAGAGAGAAAGGACTTCCCAGCTTCACCGCGATTCCCTTACGGACGTCCTTCTGTCTTCCTTGAGCCCAAGAAATGCTGAGGGGTCTCTGCTTTCCCACTCGCGCACTCAGCACAGGCCGCCACCTAGAGCTCACCGATGCACTCAGAGTCACCACTTCACAGGCTGCTTCCAAGGCTGTGCAGCTCGCCTCACCTCAAAGCTTCTTTGGGCTCCAGTCATCACAGACGCGTCACATGCCCTCTCCCACACCACAGACAAAAATGCCTCCTGGCACGGCGCTACAGCCGATCTCCGTCTCTATTGCCTTCCCAACTAGAAACGGGAAGTCCCCCGCCCCAGAGCCCGATTCCAAGAGGCCCCATGCCAAAACCAGTGGACAAAGCGCTGGTCAGGGCTCAGCTTGTCCAGAACCCCAGGACCCTAAAGCGCCCGCAGCAGAATGACACAACATCCCCCGTGGGCTTCAAAGCGATACATGGCACGTTCGTTTCCACAGAAGCAAGCGCTGTCTTGTCCATCCAGAAGACACTAGGCCCGTGCGCAAGAATCCTCTGTGCACACAAGGGAGGGACACCGGAGGAGCCATATGCAAAGGCAAGGGAGAACAGGGAGAAGAACGGCAAGGGATCGGGAAAGGGGGAAGCCAGTGCTTACTCCTCCACCTGCAAGGAGCTCCCTGCTCCCCTCCAGGCTTTGAGGAAACAGTCCACAAGCACAAAGCGGGACGCTCCCTTGGATCCTGTCAAGCCTCGTGTCGCCACAACCCTGGGCACGCCTGCCTCGCACTTCCAGGACACTGTAGCTCCTACAAGAGCAGAGGACTTTGCTCTGTGTCCTTGGGTTTTCTGTTGCTGCTCTCAGCCCTACTGGGGAGCTCAAGAGGCATCAGCTGCACGAAGGACAGGAGGCTTGTCCTCTCCCGAGGTGCCACGACGTGCAACTGCACTCAATTCAGCTGGCACAGAGAGAAAACCACCCCAACGGACACCAAGTCCACCTTTTAAGGGAAGCACACGCGCTGGCATTCGTGTCCCATGGTCTGCGTCCCAGCAACCAACATGAACTCCTCCGTCACCTGAACACACATCTCTCGATGATCACACACGTGTTGTCTGGGCTCCCTGCCACCAGCTCTCTCCCCAACACACATCCAAGTAAAGGATGTCACTGCAAACCTCCCGAATGCAGGGCCCGGTGTGGGTCAGTGCCACACAGGGAGCATCCGGCACCTTTGCTGCAGTTCCTGTCAGGCGCGTGGCCCAGCCCTCTGAGAAGTCCGGGACAGTCCAAGGACACCCCCTAGTCCTATCCTCGACCTCACGCCCGTGGTTCTCGCCATTCTCAGTGGAACGGTGCGGGTCATCCTCTTGCCCTTCTGCTTCTCCTCTCATCCTCTGGCCCAGTGGCCCTTTGAGCCCTGTGGCTGCAGTAGCACAGACAACCCTCAGCCACTCATTGAAACCGGGGGTCGGGGGCGTGCATTTCCGGAATCCACGGAAGCCCACCCAAGCCCACTCAGCTTCCAATCCCAGAAACTCGTTCTGAGAGGGAACCGGCTATTTTCGTCCCGACGGACCACAGACACAACTCCCGCGCCACCTGCCGCTGTCCTACCCAGAGCCACGGGGCTGTCAGCCCATCCACGCGGCCAGCAGGGTGCCTGGCACCTGCAGCTCGCACCCGCCCCTCTGCCTGGCTCCCACAGGGTGTCAGGAAGCACTCTCTGGACCCTGGCGGGAAAACCCGCCATGCCCCATAGGGGAGGATGCCAGAGCATGCAGCTTCCCCCTCCCCTCCCCCGAGGACCAAGCCTCTGCCGGCCCCCACACCTTCCCTCCTGAACCCACACTCCAGGCACCGGGCTTGCCCCACCCCCTCTGGACACCTGGAGGGCCTGGGTGCGGGCCCCCAGTGCCCGCCCACCCAACAGTCCCGGCGCATTCGGCTTGCCAGCACGCCCCGCGCTCCCTGCTCCATGTCAAGCTGGCCCGGGCCTGGGCCTGGGCCTGGGCCTGGGCGGCATTTGGGGGGGCCGACGCCGCAGCTTCTTGACCTCCCCGCGCACAAACTCACCGTTTCCGTGCGTCCCGAGAGAGCCGGTCCCAAGACAGCCACAGGCGGGGGCACATCGGGCTGAGGAGATTCCTCCCGAGGTCACCTACCACTCAGCCCGGTGCTCCGACTCGCCTCCGCTCGCTGCGCCTGGACCTGCCAAGCTGGCCGCCTCCACGGGATCATGCCCCCCCCCCCGCCCTCCGCCCACGCACGCAGACGCACCCTGACGTCACAGAGGGCAGGGCCAGGGAGCCCCGCCCCAGGGCTCGCCCCTCAGCCCGAGGCTCCGCCCCCTTCTCACCTACCATGGAGGGGGGGCCCCCATCACCTCTTGACACCTGCCTGGCCTCTCCACACCTGGCAGCCAGGCCCGCCTCGCACCAGCCACACTCCTCCTCGCTTTCCCCAAGCAAGACCTTTCACATTCATCAATGCAATGCATCAAGCTTTGCTTTAGATCTTGCCTTGGGGGTTGCACTGGAAACTGATCATGGAACCCAAGATCACTTTTCTTCGCCTCAGCACATTGTACCTTAGGCATCGACATACCTCATGCTCCCTGAGTTCAATGTTCTGATAATGCAACTTTTGTTTCGGGTTCGCTTGTCATTTTAATTCACTGTGCCTAGAGTGGCTTCTCCACCTCTGCTTGCTCACATCCACCATTTCCGCGGGCGCAGGACATGCGTGGACCCCATGAGATCCTCACACAGGACCTGTGGGGCAGAGGGGGCACCTCGAGAGGGCACTGCCTTCGGTTCGGCCCACTCCAGCCATTGTGGTCATCTGGAGAGTGATCCAGAAGCTGGAAGTCCCCTCCCTCCCTCCCTCCTCCCCTCGCTCCCCCCACCACTCTGCCTCTGTCTCTGCCTCTCCTAACTCTGTGTTTCCAACAAATAAACAACATCTGTTTCAAAATGGAATCCCGTTTGTCTCTTTTTGTCATCATGGCCTGTGCTGTTGGGATCTTGTCCAAGACGCACATCCGTGCCTCGGAGCTCTGGACGCCGCCACTCACATGGCACAGCCCTCTGAGGTTCTTGGCTCCTGCTTTCCCCCTGGACCATCACCGGCACTTGGGGGCCTTTCGAGCATGTGGCAGGAACAGGGACGGTTTCCCGCCCCGTGCTAGCATGTCCCTGTGTCACACTCTCCTCTTGTGCCGTGTATCCGTCCCCACAGATACTTGGATGACTTCCAAGGCACTGGAAATTCAGGAACACTCTAGTTGTTAGTTTTTGGGGGGGGTCGGGTGGGGGGAGTTTCTTGTTTGTTGAGATTTGCTTCTTTGTTTGAAAAGCAGAAACAGAGAGGCAGAGGGAGAGGCAGAGGCAGAAAGAGAGAAGGAGAAGGAGAGAGAGAAAGGACTTCCCAGCTTCACCGCGATTCCCTTACGGACGTCCTTCTGTCTTCCTTGAGCCCAAGAAATGCTGAGGGGTCTCTGCTTTCCCACTCGCGCACTCAGCACAGGCCGCCACCTAGAGCTCACCGATGCACTCAGAGTCACCACTTCACAGGCTGCTTCCAAGGCTGTGCAGCTCGCCTCACCTCAAAGCTTCTTTGGGCTCCAGTCATCACAGACGCGTCACATGCCCTCTCCCACACCACAGACAAAAATGCCTCCTGGCACGGCGCTACAGCCGATCTCCGTCTCTATTGCCTTCCCAACTAGAAACGGGAAGTCCCCCGCCCCAGAGCCCGATTCCAAGAGGCCCCACGCCAAAACCAGTGGACAAAGCGCTGGTCAGGGCTCAGCTTGTCCAGAACCCCAGGACCCTAAAGCACCCGCAGCAGAATGACACAACATCCCCCGTGGGCTTCAAAGCGATACATGGCACGTTCGTTTCCACAGAAGCAAGCGCTGTCTTGTCCATCCAGAAGACACTAGGCCCGTGCGCAAGAATCCTCTGTGCACACAAGGGAGGGACACCGGAGGAGCCATATGCAAAGGCAAGGGAGAACAGGGAGAAGAACGGCAAGGGATCGGGAAAGGGGGAAGCCAGTGCTTACTCCTCCACCTGCAAGGAGCTCCCTGCTCCCCTCCAGGCTTTGAGGAAACAGTCCACAAGCACAAAGCGGGACGCTCCCTTGGATCCTGTCAAGCCTCGTGTCGCCACAACCCTGGGCACGCCTGCCTCGCACTTCCAGGACACTGTAGCTCCTACAAGAGCAGAGGACTTTGCTCTGTGTCCTTGGGTTTTCTGTTGCTGCTCTCAGCCCTACTGGGGAGCTCAAGAGGCATCAGCTGCACGAAGGACAGGAGGCTTGTCCTCTCCCGAGGTGCCACGACGTGCAACTGCACTCAATTCAGCTGGCACAGAGCGAAAACCACCCCAACGGACACCAAGTCCACCTTTTAAGGGAAGCACACGCGCTGGCATTCGTGTCCCATGGTCTGCGTCCCAGCAACCAACATGAACTCCTCCGTCACCTGAACACACATCTCTCGATGATCACACACGTGTTGTCTGGGCTCCCTGCCACCAGCTCTCTCCCCAACACACATCCAAGTAAAGGATGTCACTGCAAACCTCCCGAATGCAGGGCCCGGTGTGGGTCAGTGCCACACAGGGAGCATCCGGCACCTTTGCTGCAGCTCCTGTCAGGCGCGTGGCCCAGCCCTCTGAGAAGTCCGGGACAGTCCAAGGACACCCCCTAGTCCTATCCTCGACCTCACGCCCGTGGTTCTCGCCATTCTCAGTGGAACGGTGCGGGTCATCCTCTTGCCCTTCTGCTTCTCCTCTCATCCTCTGGCCCAGGGGCCCTTTGAGCCCTGTGGCTGCAGTAGCACAGACAACCCTCAGCCACTCATTGAAACCGGGGGTCGGGGGCGTGCATTTCCGGAATCCACGGAAGCCCACCCAAGCCCACTCAGCTTCCAATCCCAGAAACTCGTTCTGTCTGAGAGGGAACCGGCTATTTTCGTCCCGACGGACCACAGACACAACTCCCGCGCCACCTGCCGCTGTCCTACCCAGAGCCACGGGGCTGTCAGCCCATCCACGCGGCCAGCAGGGTGCCTGGCACCTGCAGCTCGCACCCGCCCCTCTGCCTGGCTCCCACAGGGTGTCAGGAAGCACTCTCTGGACCCTGGCGGGAAAACCCGCCATGCCCCATAGGGGAGGATGCCAGAGCATGCAGCTTCCCCCTCCCCTCCCCCGAGGACCAAGCCTCTGCCGGCCCCCACACCTTCCCTCCTGAACCCACACTCCAGGCACCGGGCTTGCCCCACCCCCTCTGGACACCTGGAGGGCCTGGGTGCGGGCCCCCAGTGCCCGCCCACCCAACAGTCCCGGCGCATTCGGCTTGCCAGCACGCCCCGCGCTCCCTGCTCCATGTCAAGCTGGCCCGGGCCTGGGCCTGGGCCTGGGCCTGGGCGGCATTTGGGGGGGCCGACGCCGCAGCTTCTTGACCTCCCCGCGCACAAACTCACCGTTTCCGTGCGTCCCGAGAGAGCCGGTCCCAAGACAGCCACAGGCGGGGGCACATCGGGCTGAGGAGATTCCTCCCGAGGTCACCTACCACTCAGCCCGGTGCTCCGACTCGCCTCCGCTCGCTGCGCCTGGACCTGCCAAGCTGGCCGCCTCCACGGGATCATGCCCCCCCCCCGCCCTCCGCCCACGCACGCAGACGCACCCTGACGTCACAGAGGGCAGGGCCAGGGAGCCCCGCCCCAGGGCTCGCCCCTCAGCCCGAGGCTCCGCCCCCTTCTCACCTACCATGGAGGGGGGGCCCCCATCACCTCTTGACACCTGCCTGGCCTCTCCACACCTGGCAGCCAGGCCCGCCTCGCACCAGCCACACTCCTCCTCGCTTTCCCCAAGCAAGACCTTTCACATTCATCAATGCAATGCATCAAGCTTTGCTTTAGATCTTGCCTTGGGGGTTGCACTGGAAACTGATCATGGAACCCAAGATCACTTTTCTTCGCCTCAGCACATTGTACCTTAGGCATCGACATACCTCATGCTCCCTGAGTTCAATGTTCTGATAATGCAACTTTTGTTTCGGGTTCGCTTGTCATTTTAATTCACTGTGCCTAGAGTGGCTTCTCCACCTCTGCTTGCTCACATCCACCAT
The DNA here is from genome assembly GCF_033115175.1 of Lepus europaeus. Lineage (NCBI taxonomy): Eukaryota > Metazoa > Chordata > Mammalia > Lagomorpha > Leporidae > Lepus > Lepus europaeus. The sequence continues at coordinate 81,442,631 of NC_084840.1, read as the reverse complement.
TTCCGCGGGCGCAGGACATGCGTGGACCCCATGAGATCCTCACACAGGACCTGTGGGGCAGAGGGGGCACCTCGAGAGGGCACGGCCTTCGGTTCGGCCCACTCCAGCCATTGTGGTCATCTGGAGAGTGATCCAGAAGCTGGAATTCCACTGCCTCCCTCCCTCCCTCCTCCCCTCGCTCTCCCCACCCCTCTGCCTCTATCTCTGCCTCTCCTAACTCTGTGTTTCCAACAAATAAACAACATCTGTTTCAAAATGGAATCCCGTTTGTCTCTTTTTGTCGTCATGGCCTGTGCTGTTGGGATCTTGTCCAAGACGCACATCCGTGCCTCGGAGCTCTGGACGCCGCCACTCACATGGCACAGCCCTCTGAGGTTCTTGGCTCCTGCTTTCCTCCTGGACCATCACCGGCACTTGGGGGCCTTTCGAGCGTGTGGCAGGAACAGGGACGGTTTCCCGCCCCGTGCTACCATGTCCTTGTGTCACACTCTCCTCTCGTGCCGTGTATCCGTCCCCACAGATACCTGGATGACTTCCAAGGCACTGGAAATTCAGGAACACTCTAGTTGTTAGTTTTTGGGGGGGGTCGGGTGGGGGGAGTTTCTTGTTTGTTGA